>NC_133876.1:9192977-9322766 GCF_044706935.1 Curcuma longa
TTTTTTTGCTTTGGAGTCATCAAGCATGATTGTTATCTCAAATTCAAGTTGATCCTTTCCCTTATGAACAATAATAGATTTTTACTATGAGGTTTAGGATTTTTTGAAGGTATGTTTAAAATTTATTCAATAAATAAATCAAAAAAATAAAGGTATATATTATTTTCTTTAGTAAAAGATTCGAATCTCGACGTAGTCGAGATAATACGCTCCTCTATCGTGATTAACTATAGTTTCTCGATTTACCTCCTCACAGATTGTCATGGGTCGACTGTGTAAAGTTGTTGGAGTGGTGGATTCCATCTTTTATATAAGAAAAAATATACATTATTACTCCATTCATAATCATTCATAATCAATGGTGGAACCACCACCTTAGCGGCCCCCTAGTCCTGGTCCCACAAGTGTTCAGAGGGGATAAACCAATACGATAAGAAAGTATTATAAAATAATAAAAAATAGTAGATCAATGAATATTGGCGCTCTAGGTATTGTCTTTTGAGTGAAGAGGAAAAGCTAACCCTTAACGAATCTCTCGCGCAGTCTAGCAATCCAGTTGGCTCGATTACTGGGCTACCCGACTCTACTCTGACGTCGTAACCGACTTCCTCTCTCAACCTACTTAAACACTCTCTCCTCACTCACACATCTCCGCACTGCCTCCCCTATCTCCTCTCCTCACTCACAGATCTGGCGAGGTTGTTGACAGGCAGCTCGGTTGCTGCTGCCGCTGAGCCGCCTGTGACAACAACCCCGCCGGATCTGTGAGTGAGGAGAGGAGATAGGGGAGGCAGTGCGAAGATGTGTGAGTGAGGAGTTAAGTAGGCTGAGAGAGGAAGTCGGTTACTGCATCGGAGTGGAGCTCGGTGGCCCAGCCGGATTGCTAGATTGCACAGGAAATTCGTTTAGGGTTTCTGAAGGCTTAGAGGGTGTGAAGGTGGAGTCTAGCACAACATAAACAGTCGATGCTTTCCTCCACCTTCACACCCTCCATGCCTCCGGAAACCCTAAATGAATTTCTGCGCCGTCTAGCAATCCGGCTGGGCCGATTACTGGGCTAACCGACTCCACTCCGACGAAGTAACCGACTTCCTCTCTCAACCTACTTAAACACTCTCTCCTCACTCACACATCTTCGCACTGCCTTCCCTATCTCCTCACTCACAGATCTGACGGGGTTGTTAACAGGTGGCTCGGTAGCAGCCGATGCTACTGCCACCGAGCCTCCTATCAACAACCCCACCGGATTTGTCAACAACCCCGATCGAGCACTGAGGGGAAGACCCAACTATTTCATTTCTTCTAACGATGAGTAAATAACGAATAGTTTTTTTTGTCTCGCACTTTTTTTCTTTCTCGTAATTTGGTTTTGTTTTCTTTTTTTTTTTCGCAATGAATAAAGATCTGTTGCTTGATGCAATCAAGTTGTAATGAGAGGGCGAGAATATCATATATTAAAGTTTGAGCTAGTATTTTCTATATGGTTGTTTCTTAAAAGTTTCTCAAAATCGTTTCAATCACTTACAAATTCTTTCCCGTTTCTAATCATATCAAGCCTTACTCGCTTCCTCCTCCCCTCGACGACCACGATTGTGATGATCGATGATGACCATTTACTCTCTCCCCTCCTCCACTCCCGACGGCGATGATCAATGAGCTCCCCGATGAACAGCGGCGGCGACGACACTATTTCTCGCCGGCAGACGTCCAGATTCTCACCACCAGCAAGCGCAGGATCCTGGCTCATTCACGAGTCTTGATAAGGCGCCTGGATCTGTCATTGATGTGCATGGATTATTTATTTATTTATTAGCTAATCGGTTTAGGGATTGTTGACGGATGCGGTTGATTTAAGGCGACGGCGTCGCCGATGTTTTCCTACAGGTCTTTTTCCTTACATATGCCAACATTATTAAAAAAAAAATAGACTATATATATATAATAGACTGATCATATACTTAATTTTCCCAAAATTTTCATTATGATAGTTCAGAAATTGACATGAGTCACAAAGCATGGTTGCTTTTCCATTATCTGAAAGTTCCAAGATGCAAGATTTGCCTCATAATCATGTTTCTAAATCTTATAGCTCATATTCATATTTTGACATCATCAATATGTGTTATGAGAAATTGCTTTTCTTATAATGAATGGGATATGTTAGTATAAAAAAATTGAAGTCCCAGTATATCTCTAACTGAAGATATGAAAATGGATCTATATAGACGAACTTTATGGTTAATTCTGTAGGTTCATGTCTTAAACAACAAAACATGAGATTCAGAAGGAAGCTGTTAGACCATTTCTTGGTGCACTATGATAAGGATAATGGTTGATTTTGAGTGCTGTGTTCTCTTGTTTTTGTAGGATCGGGTTGGACCGACTAGAGGGGGTGAATAGACGATCTTAACAGAATAACACTTGTCTTAAAAAAAAAATTGGTTGCAACTGGATCGTTGCTCCAAGGCAGTTGATCACGCTTAATCAAAACTCCTTTAGGCGGAGAAGCCTTTATAGTTGTAGCACAAACTTAGAGAGAAGATTACAATAATAATTGATGATTTAACTTCTAAAACACTAAGTCCTATTTATAGCCCATGAGAATAGATCTGGATCGTTGATCGTAGATGAACTTTCTCTTGATCGTTGATCCGTCAATGCGATCCTATCCATTGATCGAAGATAGACTTTGATCATAGCCATTGATTAAATTAGGATAAACTTTATCTTTAATAAAAGATAAAAAGAATTATGCTTAATAAAAATTAAGTATTTATCTTTTATATAATAAAAGATAAAGACTTAATTATCTTCTCTCTCTCTTTCCTCTTCAAAAGTCATGTCTAAGTCTAAGTCTCGATCATAGTCAATGGTCAAAGTTAATAGTTTGACTTTTGTTGACTTTTTGTATAATCATCGGTTGGGTGATTTCTGACCAATCGGAGTCAGGCTCACCCGAACCCGACTCCGGCCTTTCGCCCCTCAAGCATACTTTCTCCTGGCTTCTCGTCCCTCAGACGTCGCGCACGTCCTTCTCACTCCATCGGTGTACTCTTCCGTAGCTTCCGCGTCTCTCGGATTGCACCGAGCTCGTCGGCTCACTTTTCCGCACAACCCTTCTTGTCTGCTACGTCTTCCACTTGACTTCCTCCGTACCTAAGTTCCTGCACACTTAGTAGAGGGATTATAACAACACAGACTTAACTTGGTTGATCACATCAAAACTAACCGGGGCACCAACAATCTCTCCCTTTTTGATGTGTATCAATCCAAGTTCAGTTAGGGTGTAACCAAAAAATAATAAAAGCAACAATTCTAAATAAACAGTTAAGCATAAAAAAATTTACATGTCAAAATAATAACCTCCCCCTGAACTTAGCCTACTCTCCCTCTTTGATCACAGCAAAAACGGGGTATTTAAAGCTAAGGGGAAAAAAAATGTGCAAGTCTAATTTAAACTGAAGAAAATTTTTTTTATAAGTGTCTAAGAAATGTAGAACATATCATAAAAAATTTGGTTGTCAAAAATGACTTAGCTAAGTATTTTGCAATTAAAATAAAATTTTTACTTAAAAATTTATAGAAAATAATCTCATTGTCATAAAAATTTGAAATTTTTTTGTAAAAGTTGAATAAAAAAATTAGGGAATAGTACAAAAATTTTTAGAATTAATTGAATTTTTTGTGAGAAAAAATAAATTAAATATTTAGATAATAAAATTTTAAAGAATGAAATTTTAAAATTAAAAATTACGTTAAAAAATATAGATTTTTTTTATAAAGATAATATATAATGTGTAGATCACGAGAAATCGGATATGAGAAAATAAAATTTTATCTATTTTTAAGATTTAGAATTTGAATTTCGAATGAGAAATCATGAAAATTAAAAAAATATTCAAAAAATTTTGAAAAAATTTTCGGTGAATAAAAGATATCTATGTGCATTGAGAAAAAAATATAAACATAATTTTTCTTTAACAAAAACCAATAGAACTAAATTTTCTAATATAATGAAAAATAACAAAAAAAAATGTTAGTCAACTAAGTACACATGTAAAAAAAATCAATTTAAAAAAGAATTTTAGGAACCCAAAATAAATTCCTATCTACCGGGTTAATTAAAAATTTTGGAGACACATAATTTCTAGGTATTTTTCTAAGTTGACCTTTATGATTTTTAATGTACCAATTCAAACCTTCAGGATAATAATTCTTTTTCTGTCGCAGGCATGTAATATCAATTTCTAATTTTATAACTAAATTTTTTAAATTTTCATTTCTATTTTTTAAATTATCAAACATGCTTAATGGACATGATGTAGATAATTCCTTTTTAAAATTCAAAAGTTTTCTCCTATTTTTACATAAATTATTAAAAAGAGATTTTATAACAAAAAATAATTCGTCAGGAGATAGTTTATATAACTCACTTACCATATCGTCATATTTATCGCTTAGTGGTTCATCGTCGCTGCTATTTTCATCGGATGACTCTCCTCCTTGATCGATGCTCATCTCTAATGTGCTTTCTTCGTCGTCCTTCTCTTGATGACTTGCCATTAGAGTAAGTCCAACATACTCTTCGTGTTATGGGTGTAAGGATTCAGGTTGGGTTAGCCAAGTCAGGGGAGGCAATGAGGTTAGCCACATTCAAGGAGTCACGTGAGGTAAGCGAAACCCCGGCCCGATGCCTCTGGTAATTCACTTATTCAACCCCCGGGGCAAATACCAAGTCCTCCAGCATCTCCTCGTCAACTGTCTCAAAGCCGAGACAAGCCCCAGTTCGGCTCGGATCCATGGCCTTACGGTGATCCGAACTCCACTGCGACTAGGATACCGGGGCACTTGCCGGGCCGAACTTCACCTCGGCTCGGAACCGAATTCCACTTCTTCTCAGTTTCAGAACTAAAACCCTCTTCGGTATGGGAATGAGGCCTCTTTCCGAGCCGAGCTCCACTTCGGCTCGGAGTAAAACTCGCTTAGGTCTCGCCCTATTTCCTAATCCAACGCCGAACTGACCTCTCTGTCAGTTCGGAGATAAGGCTCCTCGAACTTCTTCCTCACAGGTATCCTTGCCTCACTCAACAAGTCCTGTCAGAGAAGGTATCTTAGATCTCTCCATTTCCCAAGGGCCACTCCGTCCATCATTCGTTATGAATGTTCTCCATGTCCTCTCACCGTCTCCTCATAAGGGGGCACGTGCCTGATTTGACTCCTTCTTTAATGCAAGTCAGCAATGAGACATACTTGCTAGTTGCACCATTCCTCTGGACACGACCCCTGACACATCTCAGGACACGTTCATAATGATGATGGAACCCCAAATCACGTCTTGGATGTGACACAACGTTTTCTCCTCCCTTAAAGGGTTAGCATCTTGCCGGAGAAGGTAAGCAAGAACGGATCTAAAAAAAAACTTTTCCATCTTTCGCCTCCCATCTTCTTCTCCGAGCCGCTAACTTAAGCATCGGAGTGGTCGCGCCAGGGGACCCCCCTGGCCCTCCATCTCACGTGCTTCTTTCTTGCAGGACCCTTCTTCCTCGTTCCGGTGGATGCTCCAGCTAACCCCCGGCGAGGTGCTGAAGAGGGAGTTAGCCGCTCGGTCCAGAAGCGGATCTCAACAGGAACATATTTTGGCGCCGTCTGTGGGAACACAAACTGCCCTGTCTTGAGGCATGCCGACGGACAACCAGCAGCCCCCTCCAGACCCACCTCGCCCCAACAACATGACACAGGAGGACCTCAACTGGGTGGTGGCCTCCGTCCTCCAGGCCCTTGAAAGAAACCAGCAAGGAGCTCCCGCTCCTCCTCCTGCAAACCCCCCCAGACCTGCTGTGACTCCTCCAGCCCCATTGCGGGGACCCACCCGTCGATTATACACGCCTGTGGAGGAACCACCGGTGCCTTCTGGGCGTGCCCAGCTAGGCGCGGAGCATCAAGACACTTCCATGGAGTCCGCGGCAGAGCAAGTTCCCCGGGATCCTCTCAGGGGAAAGACCCCCATGGCAGGAAGGAGGTGCGGGGACAAACAAGTCTCCCTTTACCCGACGGATCCTGGAGGAGGAGGTGCCTCGTCATTTCCGTACCCCTCAATTCTCCGATTATACCGGAGCTACTGACCCCGAAGACCATGTGGGGCGTTTTGAAAATGCCGCATCCCTCCACCAGTATACCGACGCCATCAAGTGTCGGGTGTTCTCGACTACTTTCTCCGGATCAGCACTGAGATGGTTCAGCCGACTGCCTCCTGCATCCATCAGTTCCTTTGATGATTTCAAGGAGCTGTTCTTGCGGCATTTTTCCACCAGCCGCACTTATTGCAAGACTACAACGGACCTCTTCGCTACCAAGCAAAGGCCCCAGGAGTCTTTGAAGGATTTTGTGCGCCGCTTCAACCGAGTAGCGCAAGATGTGCCAGATGCAATTTCGGAGGTTTTGGTAAGCGCCTTCTCGCAAGGCCTGATCGAAGGAGATTTTTTTCGGTCCCTGATCAAGAAGCCACCCGCCAACTACGACGCCCTCCAGAGCCGTGCAGTCAAGTACATCCATGTGGAGGAAGCCCAATCCTCCCGTATCAAAGAGAGCGACCCCCGCCCGTTAGGTGGTCCCAGCCGAAATCCTCCGGCTGCTCCCCGAGCAGAACCACGACCACCTCCTCAACTACAAAGAAAATCTGAGATAGATCGGCACGCCGCGCCGGTTGGGCCTAACCCCCGGGCCATACACGCGGTGACAAACCGCCCAGGTCCGGCAGGAGGGAGTCGCAGATGGCTACCTCGGTTCTGCACCTTCCATAATACTCAAGGTCATGACCTCAGCGAGTGTTACCAATACGCTCGGAAATTACGGCGAGAAGCTGAACAGCAGGCGCCGGTACAGTCCGCCCCCAGGATACAACCACCGCCGCCAAGGCGGCAATACCGAGAGACGCGACCACCTTCCCCTCGGCCCGCTCGCCCCCGAGAGCGTTCTCCTAGACAGTCCACACCCCCTCCGCGGCGGCCCGCCGCGAAACCAGGAGATTCCCCACCAACGCGAAGTCTCAGAGGACAACAGAAACAATGCCCCGGTCGGGCATATTGACATGATTGTGGGAGGAGCCACCGACGGGGATTCACATCGAGCTCGCAAGACGCATAGCAGGCAGCTCGATGTCTGCGGGGTGAGCCGAAGTCCGCCCGTGGAAGGTCCGGTCATTTCTTTCGGACCCCAGGATTTGGAAGGCGTCGAGATACCGCATGACGACGCCTTGGTCGTCCGCGCTACCGTGGCCAATTACGATATTGGCCGAGTTTTCGTCGACACCGGTAGCTCTGTAAATGTTTTGTTTAAAAAGACCTTTAAGCAGATGGAGATCGATGAAGATAGTTTGGAGCCCTTGGCTACTCCGCTCTTTGGATTTACGGGGAACGAAGTCCAACCCCTGGGTCAGATTATCCTGCCACTTTCTTTAGGAGCGCAGCCTCTGATGCGAACTCGGCGCGTCTCTTTTGTTATCGTCGACGCACCCTCCTCTTACAACATCATATTGGGAAGACCAACTTTGAGTGCCTTCTCTGCCGTAGTCTCTCCCTACCACCAGAAGATGAAATTCCCAGTAGGTGATCGAGTGGGCGAAGTAAGGGGAGATCAACAGATCTATCGGAGATGCTACGTCGACATGGTCCGCATGGACTCTAGGAAAACCCAAAAGACTGCTGGAGGTGAAGTCCAGATCATCCAAGAGGTCCCCTCGACGAAGAACTTTGAAGGAAAGGAGCATCTGCAAGTTTGTCCGGACCGCGCCGAAACAGTAGTCCAGGTAGCGTCCGATCTGTCGCCTAAGATGAAAGAGGAACTGTGTGCATGCCTCTTCCGAAACCAAGACGTCTTCGCCTGGACGCCTGAAGATTTCACCAGCATTTCTCCGGTCGTAGCCGTCCACCGCCTCAACGTCGCACCCGGCGCTCACCCTGTGAAACAAAAGCGGAGACACTTCGGCCCGGAACAGAACAAGGTCATTCGAGCAGAAGTCCGGAAGCTCCTGGCAGCCGGACATATCAAGGAGGTGCAGTTCCCTACGTGGCTGTCTAACGTTGTACTCGTACCAAAGCCAGGCAACAAATGGCGAGTCTGCGTGGATTTCTGGGACCTCAACAAGGCGTGCCCGAAGGATTGCTACCCTTTGCCAAGGATTGATCAAATGGTGGACTCCACAGCAGGATATGAATATATATGTATGCTGGATGCCTACCAAGGCTACCATCAGATACCCCTCGATGTAAACGACCAAGACAAGGTCAGTTTTATAACGGCTGATGGCACCTTCTGTTACACTGTGATGCCATTTGGACTCAAGAACGCGGGAGCCACATACCAACGGTTGATGGACCAAGTATTCCAGCATCAAAAAGACAGGAATGTCGAGGTGTATGTTGATGATATCTTGATAAAAACGGCTAAAGAAGAAGAACTCCTTGCAGACGTCGACGAAACCTGCAGGACTCTCCGTCATTTCGGACTCAAGCTCAATCCAGCTAAATGCCTGTTTGGAGTCCGAGTCGGTCGATTCCTGGGGTACATTGTCACCGAAAAGGGAATTGAAGCCAATCCAGACAAGGTACAGACCCTTGCTCAAATGGCTCCTCCCCGAAATCTCAGAGAAGCTCAGCGACTGGTGGGGCGCATCACAGCCCTTTCTCGATTCATTGCCCGCTCAGCGGAACGAAGCTTCCCCTTTTTCAAGGTATTAAAGAAAGCTCAGCGGTTCCAGTGGAATGCCGAATGTGACCGAGCCTTTGAAGAACTTAAGAACTATCTCAGCCAGTTGCCACGACTAGCCAAAACTCTTCCTGCAGAGCCGCTGTGGATGTATCTCTCAGCCACCGATGTGGCTATCAGTTCGGTATTAGTTAAGGAAGAAGACAAGAACCAACATCCCATTTACTTCTTCAGCCGTCGCTTGAAGGACGCTGAAACCAGGTACACCAACCTAGAAAAGCTAGCATGGGCCTTGGTGCGAACAGCCCGCCGCCTCCGTCCATATTTCCTATCACATCCGATCACCGTGTTGACCAACAGCAATTTGGGAAGGATACTCACTCAACCGGAAGCTTCAGGAAGACTCATCAAATGGACGGTAGAGCTCGGCGAGTATGACCTCCGATACGAGCCTCGCACCGCTATTAAGGCACAAGCCTTGGCAGATTTTTTGTCCGAAGTATCGAGAGAAGAAACAGAAGAAGAATGGAAGGTTTATGTGGATGGAGCTTCCAACAAACAGGGAAGTGGGGTGGGGGTGTTGCTGATTGCCCCCACTGGAGAAGAGGTCCGACTCGCCATTCGGCTCGGCTTCAAAGCCTCCAATAATGAAGCCGAATATGAAGCTGCGCTAGCCGGCCTCCAAGCGGCCAAACGAATGGGAGCCACCCGAATGTTGCTCTGCTCTGACTCCCAGCTTGTGTCCCAGCAAGTGGAAGGGAGTTGTGAAATCAAGAATGACCGGCTCCGAAAATATGCAGAGGCCTTCCTGAAGATAAGAGCCGAGTTCCAGACAGTTTCCCTTCGGAAGATTCCCCGCTCCGAGAATCATAAGGCTGACGAACTGGCTAAAATGGCCAGCTCTCTAACCGAATGGACAGACGAAACAGCCGCCACTCACACTGCCGCGGTAGCCCAGATAGACCAGCTTCCTGCAGCCGAAGTGGAGGATTGGCGCACTCCAATACGGACCTTTCTGAAGGCAGGAACCGCGCCGGCAAATCCGGACCAAGCCCGCATGCTCAAGAGAAGAGCTCCTCGTTTCACCTTGATAGAAGATCAGTTATATCGGAGATCCTTTTCCCGACCCCTGCTCAAGTGCTTAGGACCGGGAGACGCAGATTACGTACTAAGAGAAGCTCATCTCGGCTGCTGCGGCGACCACCCAGGCGGCAGATCCTTAGCCAGGAAGATCTTGCTCGCTGGATACTTCTGGCCGACTTTGCAGGAAGACGCGGCCAAACTTGTGAATACTTGTGTTCATTGTCAGAAGTACCAACCTTTCGGCCGGCATCCAACCGAGCAGCTCAAGGCGGCCACGACATCTTGCCCTTTTGATCAATGGGGCATGGACATCGTCGGACCACTGCCGATGGGGCCACAACAAAAGAAGTTCCTGCTAGTAGCCGTCGACTACTTCTCTAAATGGGTAGAAGCCGAAGCCTTATCCAGAATCACAGAAGAAGCGGTTATGAAGTTCTTGTGGAAAAACATCGTCTGCCGGTACGGTATCCCTTATCGCCTTGTATCTGATAACGGTAGGCAGTTTTCAGGGAAGAAGCTTCAAGGATGGTGCCAAGGACTCGGCATCCAACAAGCCTTTACTTCCGTTGCCTACCCACAAGCTAATGGTCAAGCCGAAGTCATCAACCGGGAAATCATCAAAGGGCTGGAGAAGAAACTTGATCATGAAGGAGGCAGCTGGGTAGAGGAACTTCCCTCTATTCTTTGGTCGTACCGTACCACACCAAGGGAGAGCACAGGTATGACGCCTTTTCACTTGGTCTATGGTGGGGAAGCAATAGTTCCTATAGAAGTAGGGGTCCAGTCGGATCGGCGGCAATGCTACGGCGAGGACAACGGTGACAAACGACTCATGGAGCTGGATCTTGTTTCCGAAGCCCGAGACAAAGCTGCAACGCGACTGACAGCATATCGGCAGCGAATGTGCCGCACTTACAACAAGAAGGTCATCTCACGCACCTTCCAAGTCGGCGACCTTGTATGGAAGCGAGCCAAGCCCGTCGGAGACGTCGGCAAACTAGAACCACCCTGGGAAGGACCATACCAGATCACCAAGAAGACAAGTACTGGTTCCTACTACCTTGCCGACGCCACCGGCAAAGAATTGAAGAGACCGTGGAATGCCTTATACCTGCGCCCCTATAGAACTTGAGGACTTCGGATCATTTCTCCCTTGCTATTCCCCCTTTTTGTACTGCTACGTGTGAACATTGCTAATGGCAAAAGTCCTCTTCTTCAGGTCACTCCTGATCCGAAATCCTGCTAGCTCCTCGACAATACTCCCTTCGGCTCGGACTCCAAATTCTGGTGATCTCGGATCACTAGCTCCATCGGCAATACTCCCTTCGGCTCGGACATAGCCAAGGTCGAGCACAATTCTGGTGATCTCGGATCACTAGCTCCATCGACAATACTCCCTTCGGCTCGGACATAGCCAAGGTTGAGCACAATTCTGGTGATCTCGGATCACTAGCTCCATCGACAATACTCCCTTCGGCTCGGACATAGCCAAGGTCGAGCACAATTCTGGTGATCTCGGATCACTAGCTCCATCGACAATACTCCCTTCGGCTCGGACATAGCCAAGGTCGAGCACAATTCTGGTGATCTCGGATCACTAGCTCCATCGGCAATACTCCCTTCGGCTCGGACATAGCCAAGGTTGAGCACAATTCTGGTGATCTCGGATCACTAGCTCCATCGGCAATACTCCCTTCGGCTCGGACATAGCCAAGGTCGAGCACAATTCTGGTGATCAGCCAAGGTTGAGCACAATTCTGGTGATCTCGGATCACTAGCTCCATCGACAATACTCCCTTTGGCTCGGACATAGCCAAGGTCGAGCACAATTCTGGTGATCTCGGATCACTAGCTCCATCGACAATACTCCCTTCGGCTCGGACATAGCCAAGGTCGAGCACAATTCTGGTGATCTCGGATCACTAGCTCCATCGACAATACTCCCTTCGGCTCGGACATAGCCAAGGTTGAGCACAATTCTGGTGATCTCGGATCACTAGCTCCATCGACAATACTCCCTTCGGCTCGGACATAGCCAAGGTCGAGCACAATTCTGGTGATCTCGGATCACTAGCTCCATCGACAATACTCCCTTCGGCTCGGACATAGCCAAGGTCGAGCACAATTCTGGTGATCTCGGATCACTAGCTCCATCGACAATACTCCTTTCGGCTCGGACATAGCCAAGGTCGAGCACAATTCTGGTGATCTCGGATCACTAGCTCCATCGGCAATACTCCCTTCGGCTCGGACATAGCCAAGGTCGAGCATAATTCTGGTGATCTCGGATCACTAGCTCCATCGACAATACTCCCTTCGGCTCGGACATAGCCAAGGTTGAGCACAATTCTGGTGATCTCGGATCACTAGCTCCATCGACAATACTCCCTTCGGCTCGGACATAGCCAAGGTCGAGCACAATTCTGGTGATCTCGGATCACTAGCTTCATCGGCAATACTCCCTTCGGCTCGACATAGCCGATGTGGAGCGTAACTGATGGTCACGAATCACCAAATCCATATGCAAGCACCCTTGTCAGGGCCCGCTACTCTCCCAAGTCACACACCGTAGCGAATCAAATTGGGAAAATCTGCTATTTGCTTCTCCTGCCATTAAGCTCCCACCTCACATGGTGGGAAAGCGCACCATGCCGCCACGCCGTAAGGCCAGAAATAGGCTCAGACAGTCATCTTCGTCGGGTGCAAGCGATCGGCTACGATAAATTTTCTGGGAATACTTAAAAAGCACATTACTCCTAGTCTTCGGCTCCTTTAACGCGGCACAGCATGTTTAAAAATCCCCAGTACAGTAACTGGTCGACACTCGACTTAGGCATCATGCTCCTCGCCGGTCGATGCTGGTCGTCCTAGTCTATTCACCTACGCACAAAAGACGAAGGTTGCGAGCGGCACAGCGCCGAGCCGCAACCATATCGAACGCACGATAATGGAAGAAGTAAGCACGCCTACCCGAAAGAGTGGCATAGATCTAACCGAAATGTTACAAAACTACGTGAGCAAATCCGCATCATAAGTTTCATTACAAGCCCGCGCAGGGTTCAGGACTAAATTATCTACCCCTTCCTCTTCCCCTTCCTTTCCCTTTGCTGCTCTCGGGCTGTGTTGGCCGAGGCGCCGTTCGGTCCGGTTCCGGTATGGCTTTCCATATTTCTTGGGGATTCAGCTGATCCAACGCCGCCAAGGGTAGGGCCACACCCACTTGCTTGAGCTGCTTCAAGGCGCCTTCAAAACCATGATGAAATATCTTGGCTGTTCTCTCCAGAAACTGATCATTATATTCCTCGGAAGCCAGCCAATCCTCCCTAGCCGCCTCAAGCCGGCCTTCTTCATCCAATTTGTAAGCTGCAAGCTCGTCACGGGCTGTGGCCGAGACATCTTCCACCACCCTGGCCGCTTCCGTCAGATCAGCCACCTGCTTCCTCAACCGGGTCGATTCCTCAGTCAAATCGGCAACCTGTTTTTTCAGCTCCTTGCGCTTGTCTTCAGTGAACTCCAAATCGGCAAGTGTCTCGGCCAGGCGATTTTTCAACTCATGTATCTTAGCATCCTTGTTGGCCATTTGGAATTCTTGGTCAAGGAAGCGTTCAGTCTTCTGCTTCACCTCACCCTCCAGATCCTGCTCATGGGCACGGGCCTCATGTAGCTCGTGTTTCAGATTCTCTACCAAAGACTCTGCAGTAGCTTGCTGGGCTTTAGCCAGGCTAACTTGCTGCTGGCATTGTTCTGTCACGGCCTGCGCCGATTGGAGCTCCTTGGCCAATGTCGTCTCCTTGGCTTGCAGAGCGGCCACCTGCTCCTCCAGTGAATGGAGGTCTTGGTAGAGACCGGGCAGGCGGTCATGTACCTCCAAGGCCTCTGCCAGAAACTGCGACACATTCCGGGGGGGGGTGAGCCATACCCTGTTCGATGGAATAAACAAAAGTACAAAGGGACTTACCCGAAAGGCACTGTAGGCAGTGCGGCTCGTCATTTCGGACACCGACAGGAGAGAATAATAGTGAGGTCCCCGAACAGCGCGGACCTGGTGGAAAATCTCGTTCAGCTGATCTCGCCGAAGCGGGGCATCCGCCGGAATAGGAGGCAAAGACACCTCGTCGGGGGGGGGGGGGGGGGGGGGGGGGGAATTTACCCCCAGGATAGATTCCCGAAGAGCCACGTAAGTAACCGTCCCCCCGATGAGTGGTTGGACGCGAAGTAGATGGGCCTGCAGAACGGCCAGGCGTTTTCTCTAGAGACGAGCCCGGAGCCGTAACGGGAGCCTGGTCCCCCGTCGGCCACATCAGGGGATCGGATGGTCGAGACCCCTCGGGAGCTAACGCCTCAAGAATCTCTCCCGGGGCATCGTCGGGAAGACTGGTCAGAGGAATAGGGGAAAGTTCATCCTCGATGTTTATTACTGGCACCTCTCCTTCGGGCCTTGCATCTGAAGTCGTCCTGGGCGACTCTCCGGGAGTCGTTTCTGGCAAAGTGTCTGCCGCAGCCGAGGAAGTTCTGGTAGCCGGAGCGGTTTCCGATACGGTGGCAAACTCGTCAGTCGCCAGGACTTGAGTTGCTGCAGGGGCATCTGCACCACTCCCTATCTCGGCTGTCGACTGTGTTGCCACTTCGGCCCGCTCCGTAGACCCTCGCGGTGCCGCGTGTTGGCCTGCTCGTCTACTCGATTCCGTGCCTGGAGTAGACTGCGTTACCTTTCACGGAAGGAGGTTGTTTTTTCTGCTTTGGCGGAGATGACGGGTCGGGTCTCGCCTTCTTTTTTAGCTTTCCCTCCTCAGGTGCGGAGCGGCGTTTCTTGGAAGCCGCCTCATCAGTCGGCTCGCTGATGGTTATACCCCTGGAGGGGGGACGCCTCTTGCTAGGCTCCTCTTCGTGGGGCGGCTGCGCAGATCGGCCGGGCGAGGCGGCTGAAGGATGTCTCGTTGCGGATACTGGCGCCGCTGAATGGCTACCCGCCGAAGCCGTAGGAGCGAGAGCCTCTCCGGAAGGCTCCGGGTCGGCCAGCGACTCAAAGGACGCCCGGTCCCACTTGATAAACTTGTTCATCGAGGCAGCAAACCAAAGATCCTCTGCAAAAAACCCAAACACACGTAAAATCAGCTATTAATAAACTAAGGCATGCAGCATATCTTATCCAGCGGCTGTGATAGCTTTGCAGTTACCAGGCTCAGGCCCGCCCGAAAAAGTAAGCCTTCCTCGCCGATCAGCCGCTCGACGTGAAACTGTAGGCCCTCCCAGGCCTTTGAAGCCTGCGAGTAATCTGTACTCGTCTTGTAATCTCGCAGACGAGGCGGCAGCGGAAGATCGTATTGCCATTCGGGCGAGCGTAGCGGGGCAGGAAGGCTGACGAAAAAGAACCTATCTTTCCAATGCTTAATGGAAGAAGGGAATTTATCCAAGGGATTCAGCCCTCGAGCGCAGAAATAAAAAACTCCCTCCTCCTTCATCCTAGGGAAGAAGAAAGAATGAAAGACGGTGGGGTTCAAACGAACCCCATAAACCTTACATACTATTACCAAGCCACAAAGGAGACGAAAGGAATTAGGAGACAGCTGATTCACAGGGATGCCAAAATACTCAAAGACTCTCAAGAAAAATTCCGGGATAGGAAACCGAAGACCTCCCTCCAGTTGACTTTGAAAGAAAGTGCGGTAGCCCTCAGGTGGAGAATGTGGGCGCTGATGGTCCTCGGGAACCCTAATCCCAAATGAGGGAGGAATTTCATACCTAAGGCGTATAGCCGACCTGGAATCTTCGTCGAAAACCGACTTCATAGAGTCAAACCATGGATTTTTAACCTCAGGGGCCATTCCTATCAACTAAGGTCCGGACTAACAAGAAAAAATTCCGAAGAAAAGCAACGGAAGAGGAAGCTTACACAGGCGGATTGCCAGAACGAAAAAGGGGGAGAGCGAAGGAGACGGCGCAACTATCAGTACAGCAATCGGAGAGCGACGGTGCAAATGTCTCGCTGTTATCTGGAATCCGCGCATATATACTTAAACCCTACTTAGCCTCCACTGTCTGATTATGCAACGGCGAAAAGGCGGGATGCAACGCTCGCCGTGTGATGGCAGGATGGCCGCCCTTCCCCAGATTGACAAACTGACGACATAAAAGCGATTCGAAAAGACCGTCACCATAATAGCTTCCTTAATTGCCCGCTTCGGATAGCGTCGCCGCCTCTCTCCTCGCGTGAGCAGCACCCTACCTCGCCGCTGAGACAACCAATAAAGGGGTGACACGTGCTCGCATATATTTTGCCTTTACAATCTTAGAGTCCAACACTCGGCTTATCCTATTTGATTAACCGGGCCTAAACGTAACCTGGCTTGATTTAGCCTCATCCACTGGACTTCCGTTCCACGCAACGGAACTAGCGGGAAACCTGAAAAGGCCGTTAGCAGATATCCCTTTCGGCTCGGATGATCGAAAAAGGAGTAGCCGCCCTCTCGTTCAGTTCGGTCTACGTGGACCGCTAATCTCAGTATCTGGCCCAACCACTTGCCAAGCCCGCCTCCTACTAGCATATGTTGCCTTCCGCATATCAGGGGGTACACAATATGTTACGGTAAAAAGAGTTATCACTATGAAAGGATCGTTACATCAACGGTTACATCCCGGACACAGGTAAAAAGGAACCGAGAGGGGGGATGGGGACTATTTCTCCGAAGAGGGGCCAACAGGCATACGCCGAACCGAAGTCTGCACGAACTCCATCTCCTCCTTCATCTTCTCCAGTAAACAAAGTGCTGAGGACATGGATCCCTCCACATGGCTCACTATGACATCGTCTCGTTGCGCCCTTACTCGAATGATCCCCTGGAGTCTTTGGATCTCCAGCTTGGCCCGTACCAATTCCTCCTCAGCACGCCTTGACCGCTCTTCGGCTATATGGGCTCGATGAAGAGACACCTGCACACGCGTCTCCATCTCGTCTAAAGGGTTCGAGTGCGTGGTGGAACCCGTTTCTGATCCGCTGCCATCGCTTTCCATGGCCGTTACTCCGCTCGAAAAACACTTCTCGCAAGATTGTTGTCTAAGGAAGACAACAGGAACATATGTTGGCACCGCTATTTATAGCCCACGACCAAGGAACTCGAAGGGCCAGAAACCTCTATGGAAGCGACGCGCGTCCCCAGGGAGAAGGCGAAGAGGTGTCTACACACCCGTCGAGGGGGATCCGCAACTGCAAAGGGTAATAATTACTTGTTTTTCTTTTCGCTAGCAATTCCTGGAAGAACCGCGATCTACGCTTCGGTAGTACATCGCATTATGACGAAAGCGGCGTGCTCACCCATGCCTATCGCTAGGAAAGCCACGTGGGCTGCGTCGTGTGGACTAGAGGTTAGTTACTTCAATCGAGCCCCGCAGAGTTACCCACGCACTAGGTTCGACGCTGATGGGACCCGAACACCACTCGCTGAGGCTCCGATCAAACGTCAAACACAGAAAACAAACACAGAAACAAGAACAGTGGTTCAACAGTGACAAAGCGTTCTTAAAGGAAATGTACCCTGAGCATGACGGGGAACGTATAGCAAAATACAGTAAAAGAAGTTCTTAATCTTCAGAGGAGGAAGTCTCCCCGGACAGGATATCGAACATGTGCGCCGTGCCGTCTACTGCCTCAGAGAGTTTTTGGGAATGATACCGAGCCGAAGACAAGCAGGCCCCGACGTGTTCTCGGAGGGATATATTGCGATGTTTTAGGTCCTGAATAACCCTTTTAAGGTGTTGCTTCTCCAGTTTCTCCAGGATCACCGTCTCCTCCGCCTGTTTGACGCGTTCTTCCGCGGCCTGGGCTCGCTCCTCGAACGCTTGGGCTCTCTCCTCAACGACCCGGACCCTTTCTTCGGCAGCGTGGACTCTCTCTTCTGCATCTCGTACTCGTCGGTGTAGCACCCTCATCGGAGTCTCGGGCCCCTTACGAGAGCCCGGAGGTGTAGTGGGTCCTCCTTCATCTGAACTGATCCAGCTAACATCACTGTCCATGGCTGGCTGTGCTGCGAGATAACCTTCGGAGCGAAGAGAAGAAGCGGGAGAAGTACAGATGACGGTCCCCCCTTTCCCCCTCCTTGGGTACTTATACTCCTCAGCGGAGAGGAAGATAGCGACGGGGACAAGGGGAAAAGGTTAACCGCCCGATGGATGCATTTAAGGAGTCGCCACCTTATCGCGCATACGTCGCCTTGAAAATCCTCCAACACGTCACCATTAATTATGCCTTGGAAACGACATCGCCACGTCATCAGCACTCCTCACCTTAACGCACCGGGGAAACCGACGCATTACTTGTCTTATCTGCTACACCCCCGGAATACAAATATGGTTCGATCCCTCACGAACTGCTACATGTTGGGTTTGCTTTTGGATACACCACCTAGTCAACCAAATCCACGCTGGGCTGCAGCACAAGCTCGCTCGCGATGCGAAGCCGGTTTGGGTACGATTCTCTTCTCTGTGGCTCCTATGGTTGTTACATGCGGCTTAGCGTGACTAGGGTATTGCGCCGAGAAATGCTAGGGGAACACACCCGGTCGGCCGATGGTGGGGACTATTAAAGTAAAGGAGTATAATGGAATCATGGGTTCCAAACCAAATTCATTCATGCAAAAATCATCCATACAACAAAAGCTAGTTCATCCGCTACGGTCCTCCTAATGGGCGAAAGAAGGACATTACTTAGGCAAAAGAGAGACATTATTTAAGCGAAGAGAATACACTACTCGCCCTCAGAGGACGACGCCTCCCCGGACAGAGCCTTAAAGGCATGCGTCGCCTCTTTTAGTTCTAAGGATAGCTTCATCAGGTGATATTGCGCCCCCGCTAAACATCCCCTTGCACCCGCCAGGAGAACGTTATTGCGCAGCGTTCTGTTTTCCGCTACCTCTCGGAGTTGTTGATTTTCCCATTTCTCTTGGGACACCATCGCCTCCGCCCGCCTAGCTCGTTCTTCGGCTGCCCGGGCTCGTCGGTTCTCCCGACGTGCCTCTGCTTCCGCCTGGCGGGCCCAGCGACGAAGCGCCGCAATCAAAACACCGGCCCCTCGATGGGGACCTGCCGAAGTTGCCGACCTCCCTTCGTTCAGAGCCGAATGATCGTCGTTACTCGCCATCGTTGATGTTCTCGAGGTGCCGGTTTTCTCAAAGGAAATACAAAGAAGGCCAACTGCGATATGCTCCCTCGCACCACACCCCTCCTATAAATACTCTCTTTTTATGGGCAAGTTAAGAAGCGTAGCAGCGAAGGGATAAGGCCACCTGTCTGCCACTTGATCGACACATTCTTCGAGATGGATTTGTTCCGTTAATGACCAAAGACTCATCTCTTCAAACGTCACACTCGCGCGATGTCATTAATAATGTCTTTAATGGCATTTGGAGAGCTGTGCCCTCACGTGACAACCCCCTCGAGCAGGTACCCGGGTATGTGTCTGCACCAGCGCTGGTCTAGTCAGTCGAATTTACATCTCCTTCGACTAGACTAGTGGGAAGACATGTGTTATGGGTGTAAGGATTCAGGTCAGGTTAGCCAAGTCAGAAGAGGCAATGAGGTTAGCCACATTCAAGGAGATGTGTGAAGTAAGCGAAACCCTGGCCCGAGCCTCTGGTAACTCACTTATTCAACCCCCCCCTCGTGAACAAATATCAAGTCCCACAGCCTCTCCTCGTCAATTATCTCAAAGTCGAGATGAGCCCCATTTCGGCTCGATCCATGGCCTCACGGTGATCCGAACTCCACTGCGATTAGGATACCGGGGCACTTGTGAAAACCCTTAACTAGGTGTCACGATAGGGCTTCAAATTAATTTTAAATTGTCGAAAACCCACAATTAATTCAAATAAATGAAGTATAGGGGCCTCGAGTCGTGTTTTTCCAAGGACTAGTAGAAACGGTTTAAATCGAGCTTGGGTGTGTCGTATTTTTGGGTTTTTTCGAATAAAATGGGTTTTGGTGTTTTTAAATGAAATTCAAAATGCAATGCAATTAAGAAACTAGGGAATTCAAAAACCAAAAATTGAGTTTCGAGGAACTAAGCTAGATTTCAAAATAAAACAAAGCAAATGTGCACTCTAACTATCAGCAATACTTAGTTATCAACCACAAACTAATGCTTAAACTAAGCTATCAAGTGATCTGATACAAGATCAGTAACCTTGATACGGAACAGTGTCCATTCAAGGTTTCTGAATTCGAGTTCCGTTGCAATGAGGATTGAAACTAAGCTTACAAGATTTCCAAAACAACTCTAAGACAATCAGCTATCCAAGTTCAATCAACTCCCATCAACACCAATACTCAAACCATAAAGCACTAACTCCGTGATACACAAGCTCACAAGAATTGGCACAAACAGCCACTTATCAGAGTTTCAGAACTGATTCGGAGTGCAATTGAAGGGTAAAAGGAAGCTAATCAAACTCTAGGACAATTCCAAATCCAAGCACCAGCTAACCATTAACCAAATAGCCACATTCAAAGGAGTTTTATACTGTTTTAATCAAGCTAGAACCCTGAATTTCTGATACGGAACAGTACAGAGAATTTCAGAACGCTTGAAAGGACTCAAACCAAGCTAATTCGATTCTAAAATGAAGCAAACTCGAAACCTAATCCAAATATTGAGCTAATAACCAAATGCACCAAGTTCAATTCGAATACATCATCAAATTGGAAGTTAACAGATGCGAAATCAGAAAACACAGAGTTTATCAGAGCTGCAAAACCGAAAACAGAAATCAGAAACCGAAATTTGCATCTTCCCTCTTCTCCTCCTTTTGAATCTTCAGTTTGGTGTCAAACAAACAGCTTAATCCACTAATGTGGCTTCGGCAATCCCATCTGAAGCTTCATCTGGTCGTGGGGTCGTCTTCTCGCGTGCCAGAACCCTGAAGAACCGAAGAAACCCTCTCCGGTTATAAACAGAGCATCGGCAGAGGCTGTTTTCAGCTGGCAAAACCGGAAATCTCTCCTCCTCCTTGCTCCGATGAAGTTGCTGACCCCTTGGATGTATTCCGCGCGTTTCAGAGAACCCCTCGTCAAGTTGCGGCTTCAAATTCCTCAGCACCTCGCCGGAACAGTCACGAACAGATCTTTGCAACGCCGGAGAAACCCCTCTCCGGCGAGCGGCGTCCGGCCACCGATCAATACCCAACAGACCAGTTTAAGACTCTTCAGGGATCGAAGATTGCAATGTAAGAGATTTGGGAAGAAGGGAGCTCGTCGTTTGCTACGTCGCGCAACAGAGAACAGCTCCGAAGACGATGAACAGTGACGGCGAGTCACTGTTCATCGATTAAATCCCAGTTTATATAGTTCTGATTAATTGATCAATCTGGACCGTCCATTTCTGATCTGACGGTCTGGGTTTGATCTAGGCTTTAGGGCTTCTTAGGGCTTCCAAAAAAATTTGAAATTTTGATCGGGCTCGATCCAGATCATGTCCTTCATGTTGGCTTGATCAATTTGACGAATTTGACTTGATTTGACTTGATTTGACCGCGATTGAGCTCGAGTCCGATCCAATTTAGCCCTAAAATCAATAAAAATCCATTTAATGCCAAAAAATCACCATTAAATCACAAAAATTATATCAAACCTTAAATTATGCAATATGGGACAAATATGGTTAAATCGATTCAATAAATGATCACTTTCATGTAAAAGCCCAAGAATAAATCGATTTAAAATTAATAAAATCCCAATTCATCGTTGTAAGAGCAATGTCACTTAACATGGGTATGCTTGCATCATATGACCAGAGCGTTGAGCTGTTCAGGGATTCTCTTGGCTTAGGCGAAGTTAGCACTGTGATTGGTAAGATGCTTGATTATATTGAAGCTTGTTTCTATCTTTCCACTCTCTGGTTCTTGATCTCATTGATCTGGTTCTTGATCTCATTGATCAATTGAGTTATGATACAAGTTTTTCAGCTCGAGTAAGTTTCATTGACTAAAGTGTTTTGATATTAGTTTTTCTACATCATTATTTATGCGGCAAATAAAAATTAGATCTTTTACATTGGTACTAAACAGCAATTTTCCATCAGTTGCCTATATATGGTCATTGTCTTTCTAGGATTCTTAAGCGGTTATATCAGTACCACTTGGCATGCAGAACTTGTTTATGAGCTTGAAATTGTTGCTTAATCCTCATGGCCAAGGTGGCATGCAGCTCATACATTCAAATATGAAATTTAATTGCCTTGTGTCTATGGGCTACCTAAGAATTTTCAAAACCATAACCATTCATGTCCTATGTATTTCTACACATGCAAATTTTATAAGTAGCTTTGTGAGCATCTTCTTCTGCTTGCAAAAGGAGTCCTAAAACACTTCATTTGGTGATTAAATAATTTGTTGTTGTTGTGAGCATTCAGGTGCCAGTGCCGTTTCAGGGTTCTTTGCATCGGCTTGTAGTTTGCCTTTTGACTATGTGAAGACACAAATACAAAAGATGCAGCCTGATGCCCATGGGAAGTATCCATACACTGGATCTTTGGACTGTGCCATGAAGACATTAAAATCTGGAGGTCCTTTCAAATTCTACACTGGATTTCCTGTCTACTGCGTGCGAATCGTCCCGCACGTCATGGTACACCTACGCCTCTTCCTCTCCATTTCTTTTTGTGTTCTCCGTTTCCTAAATGTGATGTTTCTTTTGCAGATGACGTGGATATTCCTGAATCAAATTCAGAAATTCGAGAAGTCGATCGGCTTATAGAACTACAGATTTTTAACTTCAATGCTTCCGAATAATATAGTGTCTATCTGTAGCTCAGTGGGCTGGTTTTGGTAAACAATGGCCTTCCATTTGCCTCATTTAGACGCATTCCTGATGTGTTCAGGGGAATATTTGATATGATCCTTAGGTTGATGCTCAAAGTCAAGTTGAGCCACGGCCAGTTCTAGACGTTTTTAACATTTTCTACTTGATTAAATTTGATCTCAGTTCTCATGTGGTTTTAGTTTTGGACTTTTGGTTTGGGTGGTTTACCAAAATAATTATGTTGGATAATCCATCCTCCAGGATTATTATTGATTATTAAGCATAATTAGACATTGGTATATGACTTGAGTAAGTATAGTATCCATGAATATTCGGATGGCCATAGCTATCGGTCTTGTGTGATTTGATACTAGGGGAGAAATTCATAATTTGAAATATTAGAAAAAAAAAATAAGAGAGGAGATATAAAAAATTCATAATTTGAAAAAATAAAATAAATGTGTTCTTTTTCAATACTTAAAAAAAAAAAAATTGTCTCGTTTGGCTTTTTATTTTTTTTCTTGTCCTGGAAGAAAGCGAGTCTCGCGCGTAGCACGTTACGGGAGCCACCAAGCTGGGCACGGGACGCGCCTTTGTGTACTGTTGTCGGAATGGAGAATGTTCATGTGATCCGGTCGAGCTTCTTACTTATCGAGAGCCATTGATCGTGTCGATTATTTATTCGAATCATCCATTTCTTCCCATCAATCACAGTTCGCTTTGTTTGTTTGTGTGAGAGAGAGCGAGAGAGTCGCGACCTTTTCAGCGAGCCAGCGAGCTTGGATCGCGCGACCGGCGATTGCCCTCTCGGTGGTGAGGCAACGGCGGCCGCGCGCGGAGGATCAAGGCGCTTCGTCGGATAGGTACTCGAAGGAGGATAAGGGGGAGAAGAAGGAGGAACGGGCGGGCGTGGGGTGGTTTCTTCCGGCGCTTCTCCTTGGCTTGCTCCGCCATATGAGTGCATCTTCCAATATCATCCACGACTGTGACGAGGTTTTCAACTACTGGGAACCCCTCCATTACCTCCTCTACAAATCTGGATTTCAGACCTGGGAGTACAGGTGCGCCCTCGCCAAAATTGTTTCTTTGAACTTCCGATTAGAGAAGATGGTGATTTAATCGGTTGTTATGAACAAAAAATTTTGTATTTCGATTTCCGACTCGCGTTCTATCGGTAAAGGGTGAAAGATTATAATTTTGAACTAAGACTGCTTTTTGTTGATATAATCTTAGCAATGTGCATTCTGGGCTTTAGTAGTTCAGCTTGAATCATCATTATGTAGGTACTAAGAATTAACATGATCGATTGGCATATGCATCCCATGAAATGGTTATTTAAAAGTAACTACCGGTTAAGTGTTATTGGCATTCACTTCCATAGGGATTGAACTATCTTAACTTTCTGCATTTATCTACGTGAATGCATTGGACTTAAAATGAAACTATTATCAGTGTTCCTTCCTGGTAATATTCAAAAGTTAACTTGTTTGAATATCCATGCTACTTATGGAATTTAAGCTGCCTTTGACGGGATGTAAATTGTGGTTAGTTTAAGTTTGTGATATTGTTGATGCATAGACAATGAAAATCAAGATGTGTGACAGATCAAGCCGTTCTTCAACAAAAGTGAGGCATGTCCACAAGACAAAGAATATAAACATTTACTTGGTGCACGTAATACTAAGATTGGGTATTCACTGCAAGGTCGAGTTTGAAGGTGAAGTGTGCATAAGATTATCATGGCAAGAGAGTCATATGGAAAAGATAAGTTGGTTCACCTGACACATACATAGTTCTGGGAAATGTATTAATGTTTATTGCAGTGATATAAAATATGTTGGAGATGATCTCTGCATGTAGGTGATAGCCTGAAGATAACTTTTCATAGTAGAAGCTGATGTGCCAAATGTTGTGGTAGGAGATATTATTGACAAAATGTACATAGCAGAGTTTCAGGATCAATGTGATTGTTTGATTATGATTAACAATTTGGCATGCAATCCTATTGCTTACTACATTTCAAAAAATGATTTCTTCCTTAACTACAGAACTGGTGTTTAATTTTTTATTGTTATTATCTTTACTTTTTTTTCTTTAAGGTTGGAGTATCTGCATATTCATTAAGAGTTGCACACATTTTGATCCTAAGAACTAGACTAGCATTATTGGAGTATATGTTTTAGAGTTGTCTTCTTGAACAGATGGTAGGCCAAGGATCAAGTCTGCTTCTATGTTAAATTTTAGCTTCTTAGCATCACTCAAATGAAAAGGGGTAAAGTTTGTCTATGCTGTCTCATGATTGTTGAGGATCATCAAGCCATGGTCGTCCAAACCATTTGGGATTTGCTACATGATTCTTCTTATTCTTCCATTGAGCTCTATCTAATGCAATATCACTAGTAATATTAATTTAGATAATTGAAATCATTTGTTATTATATAGGCGATTGCTTTCTTTGGTCGCTTTCTATTCCTTGCGCCTTCCACTCTAAGTTGAATTCTAATTATAAATCTATTCATAACTTTTGAACATGGTCATACCATCTGAACATATTTTCTCATTTATTATTTGTCCGACTTTCACCTATTGTTTTCCTATATTGATTCCCCAACTCTTGAGTTTATTATATATTAATCTGAAAATTCTGTTATGGTACTATCATACAATTTCTTTGTTGTGCAGCTCTGAGTTTGCCTTGCGGTCATATCTATATATCTTTTTTCATGCATTGGTGGCTGGGCCAGCTTCTTTAATCTACATCGATGAGAAGGTGAATGCCAGCACAGTAGATTGGTAGAATTTGCAGTTCTATGGCTCATCGCAAAAGATACGTAGCTTTTGTTCACCAACTTTGTTCACTTTTTGTAATAAATTTTCAGATTCGAGTTTTTTACTCTGTGAGACTCTTTCTTGGTCTTATCTCAACTATTACCGATACATTTCTCGTGGTCACACATTCAAGAAAATATGGCAAGAGGGTTGCTTGGTATACACTTGCTATGCTATGCCTAACCAGTGGTTGTTTCTTTGCCAGTACAAGTGAGGTTCTTCTCCTTTTCTGTTATCTGTTGTCTGTTGGCTACTGTTCTATTCTTTTCTATATTTTGGTCATTCTTTGAGTGCTCACCTTAGCTTAACCATAATTACTGTCCTTTATATTCTTATCTTGCGACAACTAAATCTGTTTAATTTCATTGTTTCTTTTCTCTATGTTAGCTTCTCTCATTATTTTAAATACTTCTTTTCAGGTTTTTTTCCTAGTAGCTTCTCCATGTATGCGGTTACTCTTTCATCAGCTCTTTTTCTTCTTCAGAAGCACACTATGGCTATTTCTTTTGCTGCTGCTGGAGTGATCATAGGCTGGCCATTCTCTATTTTAATTTTTCTTCCAATTATTTTCTTTTCTATATTTTCTTTTCATTGACAAAGAGCTGTCAAACGAGTCAATTTACGATGGATGGATCAATTCATTAGAAACTCATCATATAATGAGGACGGATGGGTCGGTCCATCAATTTGACGGATTCTAAAATTTCTAATCCAATAGCTCAAGGTGGATTGTGGATTACACGGGTTAATTTACGTGTCCATTTAAAAAATTAAAAAAATTAGTAAAAATATTGAAAATTTTAAATTTGAGTTATTATTTAAATTAATTAAGTTGAAATTTTTAAGTTTGAATTGTGATTTAGACAAGTCTATTAGTTTTCTATTTTAATTATAAACTTTAAAAAAAATTTATTTTTTTCAATTTGCAAGCTAAATCGAATTTGTCGTGGGTCAAATTTATTGGATTTTTTATTTTAATTTTAAATTTTAAATAAAAATTATTTTTTTTCTATTTGTAAGTTAATCGAGTTTGTCATGGGTCATTGACTTAGGCGCTAAATTTATTTTAAAAAGAGTTGATAAAATCTCAATTTAATATGTTTAAATTATTTGGCCGGATTTTAATTCATCTTCCTTTTTCTTTATGAACAAATTTGCTTATAAACTACTCTTTGATCTTCCTTTTTCTTTTTATTCAAAGATATTTTTTCAATTAATTTTTTTAACATATTAGAAATGCTAAATCAATATAACCTTTTTAACATATAAGTTCAAATGTATTTTTAAAAAAATGAATACTAATAATGTTCGAGTAATTTATATATCGAATTCACTCTTCAAATGTATTTTTAAAAAAATTGAATACTAATAATGCATGGGTAATCGATATATCAATAATGAAATTTATCATTTCAATTATTCCACATGGTCGTTTCACAATTATATGATAAATTTAAAAATTATAATGGATAAAAAATATATTAGATCTAATAATATCTAATTCAGTAATCGAATTCACTCTGACACGATGTAACTACTATCTGCCCTAAACGTACATTTTGGACAGCTCTGCCACTGCTGCTTCTTGTTCATTACCAACTCCGCCTTCACACACTCCATGCTCCGGAAACCCTAAACGAATTTCCCGCGCAGTCCAGCAATGCGGCCTGGTCCCCGACTCCACTCACACCCTCCATGCTCCGGAAACCCTAACCGACTTCCTCTCTAGCCTACTTAAACACTCTCTCCTCACTCACACATCTCCACACTGCCTCCCGATCTCCTCTCCTCACACATCTCCTCCGCACTGCCTCCCCGATCTCCTCTCCGCGGCTGCCGCGGCTGCGGCGGCCGCGGCAGCAGCATAGCGGCGTTTCTTCCTCTCCGCGGCGTTGTTGACAGATCCAGAGGAAGAAAAGAAACGCCGCTGCCCGATGCTGCTGTCGCGGCTGCGATGGCCGCGGCTGCCACGGCAGCGTCCGCGGAGCCGCCTGTCAACAACCCCGCTGGATCTTTCGTTTTTTTTTCTCACACTTTTTTTTCTTTGTTTTGTTTTCTTTTTCTCTCGAATAAAGAACTATTGCGATGATCGATGATGACCATTTCCTCTTCCCTTCTCCTCCACTCTAGTGATTGTTTTTGTCTCGAATAAATTGTTTTGTTTTGTTCTTGCATTACTTTTCGTGGCATTTGTCCTGTTGTGAGGAGGAAATATGGCCCTGAACTGTTGATTGTGGTCTCTCCCATGTATATTTGGCTGGCTTTCATGTCATTACAGGCTCACAAAGAAGAAAGGAAGTGTTTCATTATTTCTCATTATGGACCCTCCTGTTCATGAAGATTGATTGCTTTGTTGATCTCATTAGAAAATCGATTCTCTATAAAGCTAAACATTTAAGAATTCCTTTGCTCTTAGACAAGTTTAGAATGATTTCGCCTGAGCCATTTTGTTCTACATTCCAATTTTCTCTCATAGTTAAACTAGATCATCTCATCTTGACTACTTGTTCTCCTGTTCTCACATGTTTATCTAGGTTTAGAAATAATTGCAGTCCTAAGGTGTGTATGATAGCTACTGTCTTGTCTAACATCATATGTAAGCAAATTATAAATGCACATCTTAATTTCGGTCTTATGCTAGGCTAATTTGCTGTGTCACAGATTTCTCTATCCAATATATCCACTTATCTGCATCGCAGCAACTGCTGTCATTGATAGTTTCCCGGATCTTTTCCGCGACAAGTATGCAGTGGAAGACTCATTGATTGTTATGGTATGTTCTCACTTTCTTAATATGGTTCATTGATTAAGCAGGTAACTATAATATGCTGGATTTCTCCTTGTCTACCTGCACAGATTGCTAAGGGACTGAGACCCATTTTTCTTGGCCTTATATTGTGTGCATCCCATAGCCGTACGTTCTCTATACTTAATGGGTACTCCGCGCCTTTGGGAATATATAAACATTTGGACCATCACGTTGTTGTTGGAAATGGTAAGTTTTTTTTTTTTTAACTAGAATTATCCTGTTAGTAGTAAATTCAATATCAAGTTCTAAGATGCAACTTCTCTACTTGGCTTTTTTTTAAGCGTTCTTATGCACCTTTGCTAGTGTTCTCAAGTTGATCAAATTGTCACTCCATTCTCAAGTTTTGTTTTGAAAGTCCGGTCGATTACGCATATCATTAGATTGGATTATATTTTTAAACTTGATGGAATGCTTGCCTTTATGCACAGAGACTGTGCTTTGCATCGGAAGTGAATGGCATCGTTATCCTTCTTCATTTTTTGTGCCTTCGTACATCAAGGAAGTTCAATGGATAGATGAAGGATTTAGAGGTCTTCTCCCATTTCCTTTTAATTCAAGTTTGGGAGGCATGGCAGCTGCCCCACCTCATTTCAATGACAAGAACAAGGCTTCCAGTGGCCAATATGTAATCTATCAGTTGTGTCTATTAATGGGATTTTTCAACGTCTTGCTTAACACCCTAATCCTACTTGTGACTGGATTTGCAGCTCGGCGACATCGGACTCTGCGACTTCTTTGTGGAGCTGGATTTGCAAAGGCCGTATCCAGCTCGAGGAAGTGACTTATCGACATGGGAGGTACGCTTAACTTCTTGAGTTCTAAACATCCCCATAAAGATTCATTCGCATGTTCTTAACAGAAATATTTGTGGTTTCAGACAGTTGCAGCCATACCTTTCCTGGATAGAGAGCTATCCCCTGCTATGTTTCGATTGTTCTTCATCCCCTACAAATGGACCCAAAAGAACACTTTTGGATTGTACAAGTTGCTAAAGAAGCTACCCAAGATCGTCGAGGGGCATACTTAGCATGGGCAGATTCAGTTTGGTACTCAGGTATTGTCACACTGCAGTTGTTCACAACCGAACCTAAGTTTTAACTTCTCTACTCATTTTTCGACATGCCCTCGAGTTCTTACTGCCTGTGCCTCTGTTATCGTAGGTTATGCAAAAGAATTTTGTATTTAACTGTTTAGGATTCTTTGATGGTTTATGATGTATTCTAGCTTTTGACATGTTGGGGAAGGGAACCTTTGGAGATATTAGATCCATAGGTTAAAAATAAAAAACAAAAAAGATTCGAGTGAGGTGCAACAGTTGTTTTTAAAACATTGTAAGCTTTTTTACCATTCGCAAATCTCACTCAAAGGAAATCTGATTATGGGTCTTTTACTCCTTATTAATTTGGGTTGTGAAGCTTAATAACTACAAAATGCTAAAACTGCTGCAGTTAGTGAGAATTAATTTTATTATGTTAGGTAAGATGTGAATAAAGAGTTGTCAAACAAGCCAATCTATAACGGATAGATCAATTAGTCAGAAATTCATCATATGATGGGGTCGAATGGATCGGTCCACCAATTTGGTGGATTGGAAAATCTCGTGGATTGTGGATTAGACAAGTTAATTTACGGATATGTTAAAAAGTAAAAAATATTAAAAATTTTAAATTTAGATTATTGTTTAAATTAGTTAAGTTGAAATTTTTAAGTTTGAATTATGATTTAGACGAGTTTGTCTATAAATTTATTAAATTTTTTATTTTAATTTTAAAATTTGAAGAAAAAATAATTTTTTTCAATCCGTGATGTAAATCAAGTCCACTATGGGTCGATTTAGGCGGATCAACCTGTTTGAATCTATTTTAAAATAGATTAATAAAATTTTAATTTAATCAGTTTAAATTATTTGATAGGATTGATTAATCTATTAGGTCAAATTTAAATGGACGGCTATGGATTTGTGATGCGCCCCACCCCCACCTCATCCAACCTTTTTTTTTTTTTTTGGCTTATGCTTAAATACTAATGAACTCGAGATTTATGAACAAATTTGCTTATAAACTACTCTTGATCTTCCTTTTTCCTTTTCGTCGAAGATATTAAAATATAAATAATATACAGTGGATGTAACATTATATTCCATTTTCTCAATTAATTATTTTTAACATATTAGAAATGCTAAATCAATATAACCTTTTTAACATATTAGTTTAAATGTATTTTTTTAAAAAAAATTGAATACTAATAACGCTCGATTAATCCATATCCTTTGGCTATCAGTCATCCTTTATAGGCATGCATAAGACCATTTATATCAGTTTTTCTTTTAAAGATCTACTTACACCTATTAAGTTTGATCTCCTTAAGTGGATCAATCAAAATTCATAGGTTAGTATACATGGATTTCATTTTGAAATTCATGGCCTCTAGTCATTTCTTAGAATCCGAGTTCATCATAGTTTCCTGATAAGATGTAGGCTCGTTCAAATCAATAAACATAACATCATCATGGGTCAGACAAGAGAAATAAATATCTCTCAAGTTAACGACGTATCTTATCAAATCTGCGTAGAGTTTGGTATACTTAAACAGGTTGTTGTTCCATAATTTTTTGTGTAATAAACTCATGATCCACAATACTTTGTGGTGTCTGTTCAATTTTCATCAAGACCTTAGTACTATTTTCTGCATTTTGAATTTATTTAAGATGGATTTTACTTCCACTAGTTCTTCTAAAAATAAACTCATAGTGCATGTGACCTTATAGGTTCCCTGTTTATGTTAGTCATCTGTAATTAATTATTAATTATTAATCAATCATGAGTGATACTTAGTTGTACATCATGATCCCAATTAATCAAAAAATCACAATGGATTTCAAAACTACTTCTGAACCCTTCAGCTGCTACGATTGATCATGTCTCTATTTTTTTCACCATTTTATACTCGTTTAGTTTAGGACATGGTCTATATGTTAGTCCCCACTAGACTAACTACGTTATACCTAACTCAAGTTGTAGTTCCTTGTCCTATGATTCAAGTTACTCAAAACAACTGTCCAAGTGGACCATTCTCTTGACGTGTTATTACTTGAGCCAAAGACTTAAGAGTAACAATTCTAATAAATTGCCATAGATATATGTCTCATAATTAAAATAGTGGTAAATTCTCTATTGGCTACTTAAATACCTTCGAGTACTTCAACTTATACCTAATCATCTCGAGTCTACACCTCCGTAGAAATGTTTGCTTAAGATGTCAAAATATAAATTTTCATGACTAAAATGATTTGAATACTTCAAGTCAGAAAAAATTTATACTCGAGCTGCAATAAGATCATCATACACATTCATAAAATCTCATAACAAGTTATTCTTAATAAATTAGTTATCTTTAATCGCCATTCATATGTTAACTTACTTTCAATATTTTCAACTAGATTTCCAACTTAATGAGGATCAACACTTTGAAAAAAAAATACAGAATTGATAATTCTCAATTTCATCGATTCATCGAAATTTTTTAATATATATATAATTATAAATGTCGAGATATCCATTAATTATATATATATATTTTTTATTATTGTATCGTGGACGTTCACTCTGACATGATGTAACTACTCTCTGTCCTAAACGTACATTTCGTAAGACTAAAGCAAATAAAGTTGAAATCTTCGATATGCGGTTAGTCTTTACATTAATACGATTCTGTTTTTTTCTCTTTCTTCCGATTTAGTTAATTTTGACTTAATTTGTTTTAATAAACCTATTATAATACTGATTAACCAAATTCAACGTATCCACTTCTTCTTCGATGGAATGCATCACCTTAACAATTTTAAACGATCGATCCCACGACTATCTATGCGGAGGTAAATTGAAAAATTACAGTTGATCATGACGTAAAGGAGCGTATTATCTGACTTCATTAGGATTTAAATCCTTGATATTGCCTTTTCAAGTTGAAAGACGCTCTGCTATGTCATAACCAACTCAGCTATACATCGGGAACAAATTCAAAAACAATTCGTATCCACATAAATTTTTTCCCATGTCCAAATTTTATGCAAAAGGTTTTAATGGTAGGAGAGGGAGTAGGTTAATGTCACGTCCTTGCTACAGTATGGGAATGACAAGTAATGGGGACCAGCACATGGTAGACTACTAGACTGGATAAGTGGAGTACGCTAACATGCTCATTAATTATGACAAATTAATTGAATTCCATTAATGTGCGGGCCCACCAAAAAAGAATTCCATTAATAAATAGCGTACCAGTGGATTTAAGCTGAGTACTAAAGTTGCAGCCAACTAGAGCTGTAAATGAACTACAAACTTAGCGTCGAATTTGATAATAATTTATTTATATTTTTATAATATTTATAAGAATAAATAAATAAATAAATTTGAATATATAATATTCATAAAAAAAATTATAAATTGTTCATGAATTATATTTATTAATAAACTATGTTCATTAATAAAGATGCAGTAAAAATTTTTTTTTTAAAAATTAATTTAATAATTAATTATATAAGTTTAAAAATATAAAAATTTTAGATAATTAAATAAATTTAAATTAAGAGTTCGATAATATATAACTGAATCAAATTTAAATCAAACTTGAATTAAATTTGAGCTTGTAAAATAAAAATTATGTCAAACTTAAATAATCATTTCAACTGATTGATTTATTTTAAACTCGATTTGATTCGATTACCTTATCGAATAAATTTGAATCGTAATTTCTTAAAGGACGTAGTTAAAGTTTCTAAATGACCAAATGACGTACCTAGGTTTCATTCTTTCTAAAAACGCACTTAATTCTCATTTTACCCTTTTGCCAACAACTGATTTTCTCTTTTATCTTTCCTCTCTTCTCTCATTTCCTCTTAAATTAAATTAAATTCTAATTTTAATAAATAATTCTCTAAATTTATTTAATTTTAATAAAAAATTTAAAATATAAAGAATGTTAATAAATTTTTTTTAAAAATAATCTATTTTTTATATCTAATTATAAAAGAATAAAAAAATTAAATTAAATTAAAATGAGAACTAATTTTATTAATAAAATAATTATAAAATAAAATAAAAATTATTTTGATAGTAGTTTTTAAAAATCAATATCACAATTTAAATATCAATCATTGGTGCTAGTGTTTAAAAAATAGCACCAATGTGATCTTGATTTTTAAAACCAACACCATAACTTAAACACGAGTACCGTTATAGTACTAATTTTAAAATTCGACACCACATTGGTGTTGGTGTTTAAAAATCAATATCACAACTTAAAAATTAATACTGTTATGATGTTGATTTTTCAACAGTAAAGAAGGGTATATTTGAACTCCGGAGCACTACAGAAACTCATAGGAATTCGAATGAATTCAATTGGAGCTCTCTAAGTTATCAATGAGTTTTGACTGAAATATATTGATATACTAAAGAATTTGAATTATTAAAAAATTGGCATGTAATGAAAGAGGATAGTATAGTGAAGGTATTATGGTGTTCATATCTAGTTCTGACATCTCTAAAATAAATTATGTATATGTGTCAATGTCTTATAGTCATAAATTTTGAAAATATTCTAATCACTACTGTTAATAACTTTAAGTTGATATCTCTAGGCACATATAGACTTTGGGCACTTTAGAAACATTTTGCACTTAGAATGGGTTTGATCGGAGCTCTCTAAACCAATCAATGAGTTTTAATTAAAACTCATTTTTGGACCTAGGGTATTTGAATTTCTAAAACATTACCATGAGATGAAAGATATGAATGTGTAGGAGTTATATACATGGTGTCCATGTCTAGTTTTGGTATCCGTACAATAAGTTATGTGTATGTATCAATTGCCAAAATAATGATAAAATTATTAGAAGCATCCAAAAAGACTTTAAATGATATTTTTTGGGCTCGAAATTAGATTGTTATGAGTTTTACTCTATAACAAATGTAGATATTTGAACAAGCTTCAATTTGACACATAGAACGTTCTAATACTTGAATCAAAAGTTATAGCCTTTAAAAGTAGACGTTTGGCGCATACACATAATTTATAGGGATGTCAAAACCAATAGAGGTGTCAAAAATGATCCCGATCCGCGTCAACCCGACTTGAGTCAATTGGAAAAATATCAAGTTAGAGTTGGAGGTTTTAGGGTTTGAATTAAATCGGATTGGACTTGAAATTAATCCAGAAAAAATTTTCGAGTTCGAGTTGGATTCAAGTTGACCCGCATTAACTAAAATTAGAGTTTTAGGTTATAGTTTAGATAATTAAACTCTTAAATTTAATATTTAAACTCATGAAATATAATTATCATATAATTTAGATAAGATTTATTATTATGTATTTAAATTAAAATATTATTATTATGTATTTTAAATTTTTATTTAATTATTTTGTTAAATCAAATAGGGTTAGTCAAGTTGATCGAGTTATCCAAGTTCAAGTTCGAGGTCGAATTTGGATAGGATTTGGGTTGGGAATTTTTTATAATACCCTTACTTCTACCCGTCTTACCTGAATTAACACACCTAAGAACCAATAGACACTATATATAACTCTTACATACTCATTTTTTTATCTCATGGTAAAATTTTTAAAAATACTATAGGTCCATGAGTTTCAGTCAAAACTCATTGATTGACCTATATAAAGAGCTCCGATTGAACTTATTTCAAGTTCTACGGATTTTTGAAATGCTTCGGAATCTATATGTGTTGAGAGATATCAGCTTGAAGTCATTAATAGTAGTATGATGAATTTAAAGCAATTCATACATACACATAATTTATTATCGTAGGGATGCTAAAATCAGACATGAATATCATAAATACCTTTACTGTACTTTCTTCTTCAATTACATGTTAACTTTTTAAAAATCTAAATTTTTAGGTTCATTAATGGGTTTTGATCAAAATCTATTGATAAACTCAGAAAACTTCGATTGGACTCATTCCAACTCCTGTGGATTTCTACAATGTTCCAGAGTTCAAATATATCATTTTTTTATTTTTAAAAAATCAACACTACAACAACGTTTAAGTTGTGGTGTTGGTGTATAAAAATCAGTACTACAATGATTTTGATATTTAAGATGTGGTGTTGGTTTTTAAAAATCAATTCTAAAATAATTTTTTTATTTTATTATTTTTATTAATAAAATCAGCTCTCATTATTTATTTTATTTTATTTTTTATAATTAGATATTAAAATATAAAAAAATATTTTTTAATTTTTTATTAATTTTCTTTTATATGTTTTATTAAAATTCTAAAATAAAAAATAAATAAATTTATTGGACTATTTATTAAAATTTAATTTAATTGAAGAGGAAGGAAAAGAAAGCTATTGGATGTATAAGAGACACGAAAGAGAAAAAGTCGCTGGTTGGTGGGAAGGATAACATTAGAAAGGGTTTAGGAATTAGGGGACATTTCTTTTTAGAAGAACAAAATTTAGATACACGTTGGACGTTGAAATTTTAACTGTGGCCTTTGAAAAAATTATAGAATATGAATATTATAAAATTTGTCTCGACTATTCATTTTCAACCCTACATCCACGTGCTTTACATCCCTGATGGTCGACCGAATTCAACTATAAATTTATATTAATTATTATAAATATTATATATTAAAAAAAAAGATATTTTATAGAAAGTGTTCACATCATACATGACTTAATTTAAAAAATAAATAAATTAGAGAAGTATTTAGTCAAAACTTAATACCAAAGCAAGATTGTTAAGATGACCTTAATCATCTTGTAAACTTGCGCGATCTTCGAAAAAATTGAATTTAGTCCAAAAATAGAAATCAAAATGCAGCCTACCAAAGTGGTTCGCCATTGATGGCGAGGCAGGGAGGAGGACGAAATCGTAATTTCCAGTTTTACTGGGATTCGCGTGCTTAAATTCCCCGCCTCTGGAGAGGAGAATGCGAAAGCAGAGCAGCAATGGCGTATCAGGTGGTGGCGTTCCCGTCCAGGCCCTCCTTCGCCATGTTCACCGGCGTTACCGCTGGCTCTCGCAACCTCGCGGTGGCCTCCTCCGTCCGCGCGGCGCTTGGCGGCGGCGCCGCCGGAAAGTGAGCTCTCTTTTCTTTTCGCTTCCTTTTTTTCTTCTTCTTGCTGCGCCTGCTAGTTTTTCTTTCGCCGGAGTTGGGATTTCTCTCCGGCGAGTTGAATGATGTTGCCTTTTGATGCTCTTGAACTGGAACTGGAGGAAAGGTGGAGCCTTTATGTGGTTCCTCCGGTGTAAGTTCTTTCTCGCCGGCGTCGGGACTGTTATCCGAGTCCCACTGAACTGTTAGTTTTTTCTCCTGCTGCGCCTTCCGCCGGCGCTGACAACCCAGGCGGAGGCTTTCCTCTCGCTGGTGTTTGGGACTGTTTTCTGGCGATGCATCACCTTCCGCCGGCGTTAGGACAATTTCCCGGCGAAGTCATTAATTTTTTTCTTGGTTTCAGACTGTTTGCTCTTGATGTTTCTGAACTGGATTTGGTTGAAAGATGGAAAGATTAGAAAAATCCTCTTGAATTCTCAGTTCCTTGTCGTATTTTTATTTTAAAGAAAAATCCTTCCCGTTGACCTTCTGAATCCTCTTAGATTCTTTAAAGATCTTTGTCGTTGACCAAGAGACGAATATCTTAAATGGTTTAAGCATCTTTAAACTCCATTTTTTTTTAATTTCAAGTTCTAATTGAGAATCAATTTCCAAAGTAGAATTTGAAATTTATTTTTTAATTTAAATAAATTATTTATTTGTTTGTTTGTAGGGTTGAGATCCCTGAGAAAGTCTACGCTCCTGTGCCTCCTCGCCACCGACACGCGGAAGTCACGCACACACTCCCGCCGCAGAAGCTCGAGATCTTCAAAGCCCTTGAAAAGTGGGCGGAATCCGACCTCCTCCCCCACCTGAAGCCCGTCGATGACTGCTGGCAGCCGCAGGACTTCCTTCCCGACCCCACCTCCGAGAGCTTCCACGACGAGGTGGCGGAGCTCCGCCGCCGCTCCCGCGACCTCCCTGATGACTACCTTGTCTGCCTCGTGGGCGACATGGTCACAGAGGAGGCGCTCCCCACCTACCAGACCTTCCTAAACAACCTCGACGGCATCCGCGACGAGACGGGGGCCAGCCTCACGCCATGGGCAGTCTGGACCAGGGCCTGGACGGCGGAGGAGAACCGCCACGGCGATCTCCTCAACAAGTACCTGTACCTCACCGGCCGCGTCGACATGAGGAAGATTGAGAAGACGATTCAGTACCTGATGCGTGCAGGAATGGTACTCCCAAAGGAAAGATTTTTGCCCAAATTTTGATCGATGCGCCTGCGAGAAGATTTTGATTTGGTTTCTGGTCCAAAAATCCGACCAATTTTTTGCAGGATTTCCGGACGGAGAACAGCCCGTACAGCGGTTTCATCTACACGTCGTTCCAGGAGCGGGCGACGGCTATCTCCCACGGCAACACGGCGCGGCTGGCGAAGGCGCACGGCGACGCTGAGCTGGCTCGGATCTGCGGCACCATCGCGGCGGACGAGAAGCGGCACGAGGCGGCGTACGCCAAGATCGTCGAGAAGCTGTTCGAGGTGGACCCGGACGGAACCGTCCTGGCCTTCGCTGACCGGATGAGGAAGAAGATCTCGATGCCGGCGTGCCTCATGTTCGACGGCCGCGACGGCGACCTCTTCGCGCACTTCTCGGCGGTGGCGCAGCGGGTGGGCGTGTACACCGCCAAGGACTACGCCGACATACTCGAGTTCCTCATCCGGCGGTGGAAGGTGGAGGAGCTGCGGGGGCTGTCGCCGGAGGGGAGGGCGGCGCAGGAATTCTTGTGCGGCCTGGCTCCAAAGATCAGGAGGGTGGAGGAGAGGGCGCAGGCCAAGGCCAAGTCCAAGGACGCGGCGGCGGCGGCGGCGCACGCCATCGCATTTACTTGGATCTTTGACAAGGAACTGCACCTCTAATCCACCGTTGTATCATTAAGCGTGTTATATTAATGGGAACAAATTTTCACTTTGCCTCCTAAAACTTTACTTATTTTTCAAAAACCCCTCGAAAATATTAAAATTATCAAAACTCAAAATTTAAGGTTTTAAAACCGAGTTAAATCCATGCCTAACACAAACACTCGGTAGGCCTTCATTGTGTCTTTAAACTTATGACTCGAAAGAAACTCATTTATCGCGAAGGTGATCGCAATTAGTGTTGTTCGGTTGGGTAGACATAAGTCAATAACTAGGTAGGCCATTATCAATCTAGATTTATTCTTTTCACACATCGTATCGATCTAAGTTTATCTCGCGCAAGACTAATTTTGCGAATGTGGCTCGTAGTTAGTGTCGTAAAGAACACTATGCATGAACATTGATCAGTCGACTGAGCCAGCCTATACGTAATCTTTGTTTGAAATGTAAAATATATATATGTATGGAACATATATATATATATAGAAATTGGACATGAGGGTTTTGGCAGGTGAAAGGGATTGAATGGAATGTGTGATAGGGATGAGTTTGTTGTATCTGCTCTGTAACTATCAATCAATGCATGAAGTGGAAAATGTAAGAGTTAAATTGATGGCAACAGCTTAATTAGATCCTCACAATAAATAAGGCATTGATTGCTCATTTATATATTCTCCAAATTTATAGTTATACTGTCTGCTGGTTGGCTCATCCTTAATGATCAGTCTCTATCTTCTTCCTCACATGAACAGTAACATTATTTATTATGAACATGAGTTATGCAAACAATTAATTAATTAGTGAGAAACTAATTAAGATTACGTACATGGTTTTCGCTTTAATTTCACACCATTAATTTAAAGCTTCCCCTTTAAGTGTTGTAATTTATTATGAACATGAGTCCTGCAAACAATTAATTAGTGAGGAACTAATTAAAATTACGTGTTTTCCCCTTTCGCACCATTAATTTAAAGCTTCCCCTTTAAGTGTTGTATTATGAACATGCTATATTACCCTTCATTAAAGTTATTTTTAAAATAAATTAAATTAAATTAATAATATTAATAATTATAATAAATTGATAATATATATAAAAAATATATATATATAATTTATTTAAAATTTAAAATAAATAAATAAATTTAATATATATATATATATATATATATATTAATAAAATAATTCTTTAAATGATCTATTATAAATTTATAAGTATTTAAATTAAAATTTATTGAATTAATTAACCATTCAATTAATTCAATTTTAAAAAATAATCATAAAAAATCTTAATTGCTAAGGTATTCTTATTTTGAGTCTATAATTTATTTACTGATATTTTGCTGATATTATTTAAATTAAAATTTATTAAATTAATTAACTTAGTTTCACTATACATCCAATTTATTCAGTTTTAAAATCGAAAGATAATCATGGAAATTTTTTTTTTTAACATCTAGAATCATAGAAAATCTTAAACTGTTATCATTAATAAAAGAGTATAATTGGACAAACATACTTATCAATTAGTTGAATATTATAGAAAAGGAAACATGTATAATCCATATAAATCTACTGAGCAGGTTTGGGAGGAAATATTAGATGGCATCCCATTGGGGGTTTGCAGGAACCATATCCACATTAGAGTGAATGAAGTATGATTGAACAAACTAAGCAAGGGAGGGGACCAACCGATACATTGGAATCTAAGTCATATGATGCAATTGAAAAGAAAGCAAACATCTTATTTGAATTGATAGAAGAAAAAAAACCTAAATCTATAAGTAGGTAACAAGTGGATAACACGAAACTACTAATCAAATAGAATAAACAATTGACATGAATGGTTTGAGTTAAGTTACAAAATCATAGAGTTGGAATTCCATCTCCCACCACCCCACTTAAGCTACAAAATCATTCGGCAGTTTTTTAAGAAAAAAAATATGGAATTTGGAATAATCAACTTGTGAGTTGGAATTCCATCTCTGGGTCATGGGCATCAGAACCACAATTTCCATGGCCTCAATGGCATCCCCAAGCAAGCACTCGAGGAGATTTAAAAGCATGCCTTATCATCGATTCAAACAATCAATTAAAGCACAAAATTATGTCCATGTTTCGTTTGTTGCACTTCAACAAATGGCACTTTGATTTATTTCAATCCTGCAATTATTGAGGGTGAACGGAGATGAATCCAGAGGACAAACAAATTCATGATTACCTTGTTGAAGTGGGGTGGTGAGGAGGAGGACGAGGCCGAGGTCAGGAATCGCCGCTAGGGTTTCGCCGGAAGGGGGAAGCGCGCGCTCGGGACGGACTCGCCGCTAGGGTTTCGCTCGGGACGAAGAGGAAGGCTTCGAATGTTTTGCTCGGGGGAGACGAGCGCTCGCGGAGGTTTTTGCTCGGGACGGAGAGGAAGGGCTTCGAATGTTGTCGCTCGAGTCGAAGAGGAAGGCCTCGCGGAGAGGAAGGGCTTCGAAGAATGTTTTCGCTCGGGGGAGACGAGGCCTCGCGGAGGTTTTTGCTCGGGACGGAATCGCCGCCGAGGGAGACGAGGCCTCGCTAGGTTTCGGGTTTCGCTCTGGGAGGGTAGAGGTTTCGCTTGGGACAGCGGGTGCGGAGGTTTTCGCGGACGGCTCGGGGTAATGGGGTAAACGAAATTACGATAACCCGGAATCCAGCATAACCTCGATTTTTCTTGGTTTTGCAATTCCGGGTTAGATGCCCTGATTTGCTGACATATGCTGACATGTCAGGAATATAACATTACTAGGGAATCATCGATTAACTAAACCAAACAGGATTTTAGTTGATAACCTTGGGTGGATAACCAAGGTAATCATGGATTACCCTTAACCAAACACCCCCTTAAGGTAATCACATTCTGAATTTATAACTCATTTGTTAATATTTTATTGATGTGGTGATGAAAATATATTATTTGAGAATCGATCATAATTTAAATCAAATAAAGTTATCATTAATAAACTTAGATAGATAATTAGAGTTATCAACTATTATAATCCTGAATCAAACACGAAAAATGTTGTAATTTATTATGAACATGAGTCATGCAAACAATTAATTAGTAAAAAACTAAGTAAAATTACATGCTTTTCCCTTTCACACTATTGATTTAAAGCTTCCCCTTTACGTGGTGTAAACGCGCCGAATTTAAAAGAACCAAGTCGGTGTTAGTTATTTAATTAATCTTATGAATTTTGAATTAATAATTTTTTTTACTAAATTGAATATTAAATTTATTCACGAAAATTTAATTCGTGCAATAAATATTCATTAATAATCTATGAATGGAATAAGGATGTTTAATTTGTTAATTTTCTTAAAGTTTGGTCAATGTAATTGAATAATTAAGGATGGAATAAGCATTTTTATATTTAGCTTGTAAAAATATGGGAAATTGATTTTCAAAGCAAGGATGAAAATTTGATTAATAGATCATCCAAAATTAATCAATTGATTTGATTAATTAAAATAATAATTAATTAATTAAGATTAGTCACTTAATAAAAATTAATTAAATTAATTATTTGTTATCTTCCTCTCCTCTTTAAAAAGAGTTTTTAGATTTTGAAAGCTGATCTAGAATTATAATTTAGATTAATTTCATTTTGAATTGTAGTTTATTATAATTTTAGAAATAATTATCAATAGATTATTATGAGCTCAAGCATAATGAATTCGAATGTCAAACCAAATAATTCATAGAAAATATAAAATAATAAAATAAATTATAAAATGGACGACGCCGACATGACCACGTGTCCTATTTGTCATGGGCCATGCCGAACGTGGTCCGCCCAAGCCATGTTGGGCCAAGCTGGGCCGTCTTGTTATCAGGCGCCCCCAAGCCTCTTGCTCCAATTCAGGCTCGATCCCTTTCCTTCTTCCTCCCTCTGGCTCCAATCCTCCCCCCTCATTCAAAACCCTAGCTCGTCGGGATCTCATTGGAGCTCCAAATGTACGCCGATCTGGTGGCCGCAGGAAGGAAGAGGTCCATCAAAGAGCGCCTCAATGGTGTCTCGGAGGAGGAGCCACGCCGGATCACGTTCCCGAACGCCAAAAGGTAAATACTTTTGTTCGAGTCCTCGTTATCCTTTGTTGTCACCAACGTTGCCTTTGATAGTATATCCTTTCTATGTTAAACTCGTTAGTCCTGTAGGCTCTCTGATTGTGATTTTAAAATTTCGCTCTTTCTATTTGATAAAGTGGAGTACTTTTGCGTGGTGATTGAGAGACTGTTAGAACGGCAGGTGTTGTGCTTGATTTTTGTAATTTGTTGAGGAAAAATTTGGCCTTTTATTGGTACGTGTTCCAGTTTGGAAAGGTCATGAATCTAGCCAATTACGATTTTATTGAATCGACACGAATTGGTAGAGAGAAGAGTTGCCCATATATGGAAAGAGTGTAATTTCCTGCAGTTTAGGAAATCATCATTTAGAAATTTTTGCAGTGTTGTGGCTGGCAGAATAAAAACATCATGATTTGTGTTGAAGTATTACAATATTGAATATGTTTAGATTTATTTTTTTGGGGTTGTGCATCGCAACTACTGTATCCATTACCTCTATTCTCTTGAGTCCCATAAAGATGCTTCAATTGAAGATGTGAAACAAACTATGCAGGAAAGAATCATAAAATTATCCTTCAGCTCCTGGTTTGAAATCATGGATAATCAGTTCTTTTCATTGTATCCCTTAGTAGACAGAATTTATGGGTCAGTTCTTCTGATAACATATACTCGCTTAATTTACTATACATCAATCCCGTAGATGGGGCTTTAGGATCATTCATATGGACTTGGGAATTACAAATTTTTACTGAAATTATGAAAAACAGATCATGCGAGCCAATCAGATAACAAATTTTCTTGTATGATAACAGAAGGAGAAAACAGAACATCTTTTGAAAAGTTGTGGTACATCAGGAATAAGAACAGGTTTTCCTCTTGTGTTTTTGTGGGACAAGTGAACATGCTAATGTTAAAAGTTCTGCCCCATCTATGTCTATGTGTTTTCTTGGTTCATACTTCCATAAATAGAAGCACTTTGACCGTTCTTAAGTGGGGCCTCTCTATTTAGTTGTACCCTTGTATAACATTAGGTTTTCTTTTTTATTTCCTCTTGTTTTACTTTTTTACTTTATTCTTTTATACTTTGACCTCTGAAGTTCTCTTTTTGAATTTTAGGACATTTCATTTTGAAAAAAAATGAAATTGGTTGAAACTATAGGGAATTAGCATAACTTTTTGCGCTTATAATTTTTTGAAAATGCCAATCCAATATAATCCTATTCTTGTAGTCTTTAGGATATGAAGTTTTCCCAATACTCGTCGGTGAGATATTACTTAGATCCCCAAATCCTTGAAACCGCAATATAGTCACTGCACTACAAGCTAACTAATGATAGGATGAAGCATCATCTTTGGTTATTATGATTATGCAAAACTCTCTAGGTCTAGAAGGCTACCCAATTTTCTGCTTGTCCAACTTTCATCTTTTCCTTTAAAACCTCCATTGATCTTTGAGGCTATCATGCAGAAATGGCAGATTGAAGGATACTTAGATTTGAAACTTATAAGGATCATAGACCTGTGTTTGCTTCCCTTTCTTCTCTTTCTTTTACTTTTATACTTAGATAGCAGTATATGTTTCTGCTTGTACCATGCATCTTGTGTTGCTAGAGTGAGAGGAGTCGACATCATTGGTTGGCGACTACTTGTCATCTTGATTCTTAGATAACCATTAAAGAAATTCCTTAGTCTTTAATACTGGAACTTGCTACAATTCATCATAATGATTAGACACATGAATCTTTCAATCCTTCGTAGTTTGCTTTCATTCTAGCATGACTGCCTATCTCAGCTTGTTCCAAAGGGCATGACTTCATAGGGAGTTTGTCTTAAATTGAAATGGCACATAATATTGAACTATAAATAATTGAATCATCTATGGTTATCACTTATCAATATGCATGATTCTTATTAGAAGCCTACTTATCTTTTTGCAAAATTGCAAACTCAAACTTAGCTTTTCCATTCTATTCTTGTGCTGATATTTGAAATTTTTATGCAGGCAATGCCAGAGCGAAGGAATACTGAGAAATGATACCTTTAAGGATAATAGATCTACAGTTCCACGTATCATATTGTCAAAGACCTGATCTTGTGATTAGATAAAAGTTCTTTTATTGGTTTATTATGACACTTGCATTAACTTTGTATTACTTGAATACAGCCAAAATTGATGCTGAAGACCTTCGGCATAAGCTTCAAAGAAAAGGTTTGCAGCAGCAGACAGTCTCGGGGTCATACCTTCCAGGGAAATTGCCTGGAAGTGGAACTATGCGCCAACAGTCCATCACAAGTGAGAAATTACCTGCAACTCTTCATCAGCAGCCAATCAAATCTGAGAAGTTAGCTGGACCTTTGCGGCAACATGCTGCAAGTAGCAATTCGTTAAAAAATAAGGCAGTAGCTGGACCTGCATCGAATGAAACTGTTGCTGTAACAGAAAAGACTCCTGTTCTAGTTTTGTCAAACAAAATCTCACTCAAAAAGGTAGCATGTCAGTAGTTATGCTGCTCGTAATGATTATTTGTCAGTAGTTATGCTGTTCTAGTCTTCGCTAAAACTTTTCGTTTGACAACTCATCCAATGGTTATTTATACATCTTCAATTTTCTCTCTGCAGCCTGAAGTTTCAGTTGACAGTTTCCTGCAGTCATTAGGTTTAGAGAAATATGCAATAGCATTCAAAGTTGAAGAGGTAGACCTCCCGATTAATTTTTTTCTTCAGGAATGATGTTTTGTTAACTTATCTATTTTTTCTTAAAACATTGTGTGGCAGATTGATATGGCATCCCTTAAACACATGACCGACAAGGATTTAAAGACAATAGGCCTTCCTATGGTAATTCTCTCGTTTCTATCGTTTTCATGATTTACTTGTTCTTTTTAAAAAAAAAAAAAAAACTATAGCAATTAAGTGCTATTCCAATAGATGATATAATGAGAGGTAAACTAATGGATTAAAATAATGATTTAAAAAGTCTTTTTGTGTCTGTCGACATGGCTGAAACTTATTGTTCATTCACCGACTAGCATTCAAAATAAGTTTGAGACCCTCAATATGAAAAGTAGAAAAGTAGGTCTGGCTTCTGTGAGCCTTTGCAACCATGATGGCTAAGTTTTTGTGAGTGATAGCGACATGGCTTCCGCGAGCATGTATGAGGGCTAGGCTTCATCAATATGAAAAGAGGAAAAGTGGATCAGTCTTCCATGAGCCTCTGCGACCATGATGGCTAAGTTTTTGTGAGCGATAGCGACATACCTTCTGTGAGCATGTATGAGGGCTAGGCTTCATCAATTACAGCGAGAAAGCTTTTGTGAGCAACCGTGAGGACCAAGCTTTTGTGAGAATGAGGGCTAGGGTTCTACTTATTACACGATGAGGCTTTCATGATGGGACTTTTGGGACGAAGTAAACCAGGGACCAGATTAGATGGATATTCAAACCTTAATTGAGACAGGATCTATATGTTCTAAAATGACCAGCATATTCTTTAGTTAGAGAATTGAAAACATTAAATTGGAAGGTGGAAAGGTAAGAGGGAAAGACAAAAAAAAAGTTACTGTAATGAAAAAAATAATTTGATTATTTTGAACATTTATAGTGATATAATCTTGCTTAGAGTTTAATGGAGGAATAAGACTCATGTAGTCAACCCCTAACAGTTATAATAAAGACAATTTGACGATGATGATGATGACAATGATGGATTTCCCCCATCGCTCTCTGACATTGTTTGTAATCATACCAATTCACAAAATTCGGTTCCCATGTTGTGTTTTCCACATAGAAGCATTCTTAGTTTCTGCCACATAAATAATTAATTACAGATTTTTCCATCATCAAACAGATGTTGAACAATAATAACTAACTGGCTCCAAGTCTGATTTTTCTTTTTCTTTTTTTTTTATGTTTGGATTTAAGATTTTGAGAAAGTCGCATGCAAATTGTGCTATCACAACTTTGCTTCACCTCATCCCTGTGATTGCACTTGCAGGGTCCTAGGAAAAAGATACTGTTGGCTCTCAAATCCAAAACCTAGGGTTGCTGGTAACAATTTGGCGATCCCAATTGGAATTAGATGTTCTTGTAATCTTGTCAAGCCTCCAATTCATCCTCCTGGTTGCTCTAGATGAACACACTGATAATTTACTCAGGATGATTCAATTGCATTCCACCTCTACGCATTGCAAATATTCCTCTGCAGCAGCTCTTTGTCGATGGATCCTTACCATTTATGAAATCTAAAACTTGTTTACAGCAACGTGCTTAGGCTTGTATCTTAACTAGGTAAGCTTTCAGTTGTATCTCATGATTCAAGCAAGTTAGCTGTATTCCTTGTCAATGTTGTTTGATTTCTGTTTTATCGATTTATTTTACTCTCAAATTGAACTGAATATGCATGTATATATGTTTTATTTCAATTTTTGTAAGACACTCATATATAAGGGGTGCCCTTATTGACATTGATATGGGAGGATAAAACAAATTAGTCCTCAAGTTCATGATTTTCTTATTGAAAAAAGTTTAATTTGAATTTCCTAATAGATTAGATTGTATTGGCTTTCTATTCAAAACTTTAACTCATTTTGCTTGATCTAGAGAACACTAGGAAAGAGAGGAAGTAAAGTAGAAGTATTCTTGATGTTCCTTTATTTACTTGGGTGGAAAGTTAGAAGTGGTGGATTTAGGAACCAATGTGGGAGGACAAGATGAATTAACCCTCTAGGTCATAGTTTTTTCAGTTGAATTCATTGAAGGAAGCAGAAAGGCTTCAATATGGATATAATACCTAGAATTGATTGGATTGTGTTGGTTTCTTATTCACATATGGTCATGGGGTCGATCGTGTGAGACTGTTGGGGTGGTGGATTCCACTTTTTCCTGAAGTGAAGTGTTGGCTTATGATTCTTGAGTAGTTAGTTTTGTTAGATTTGGAAAACACTAGATAGGAGGGGAAGTGAAAGGATCATAAACTTTGTTTGCTCGGAAGAAACGAAAAAAAAAAGAGGAAATTTGCAAGAATGAAATGAGTAAGATAAATGAAAAACTAGAACTCCATTGACAAAACAATTGCTTAGACTTCTTCTATAGAAACAACTGAAAGAAATTAAACCAAGGAACTATCATCAGAGATGATAGAAATTTAAAATGATCGCTTATTTACTTAGACCCAGTCAACAAAGAATCCACATATAGGATAGGAACAAGGTCTCTCCTTGAAACAAGAATAGACATTGTCAAACTAAACCTCTAAAGTCAACATTGAAAACAGCAGATGAAGTCAAACATGAAAATTGGGTCTCTCCGTAGGTTTCCCGGTCTTCTTCCTTTTGAGAACTATGGTCCAGGTGATGATCTCCAAGATCAAGGCCACGGCCCCCAAAATACAGATTGCCACAATGTACCCTGTCCTCCATTTTTGATCGACTGCTAATATGCCCATGCCTTTGAGGATATTGACGATGCTCAGGATGATTACAGTGTATCCAATGGAGTGATGGTAGATGTTCCAGTAGAATCTGTATTTGTGATCCTTGTTTGGCCTCAGAAACAGTGCAAAAACCTGAAAAAAACACACACAATGAAGGAGGTTTTCATGCAGAAATTAATGAAAATCTTAGGAATGAATCTTCCCCACAACATTCTTTTTCAAATCCTGCAAAAACAATCAGTTAACAAATGTGTGTCTTGAAACTTTGCGAGAATGGTGCATCCACTTTTGTTGCTGAGTTGATTTTGTAACCAAAGTCTGTTTAACCTTGGATGAAAATAGATGGTTGTTTATGGATTCATTTTCTTAGAGAGGATGATAAACTGAAACTGAAAGTTTCATTCACCATAGGTTTTTATGTGCCAAATCTCAATTGATTTGAACAGGAAATGGAAAAGGAACTTACTTGTAAAGTGCAAAGAGTGAAGAGGGTGATGCCGATGTTCCTGTGAGTGGTGTGCACAATACCCTTGGATTTGTTCCCAAGGGCAAGACCAGTAGCCCAGCCACCAACACCAATGCTGTAGCCCATGATCTGGCAGGCAACATGGAGGTAAAACCATGCAGGGTCTGCAGACTTGAATGTCTTCAGATATCTGGCAAATATTGCACCCAGTGGAAGCAAAACGCCCCAACTGACAGCACAAAGAACTCCATGGGCCTGCAAAGTACGAATGGTGTATCAACATCTAAAACCATCGCCTGAAAATTAAGACCTGTTTTCTACTACTGATCGGCAAATCCTTGACAGAAATTCGCTTGCAGAGTTTAAAAGGATGAAGAAATCATTGGATTAAGGTGTTCGATCTAAAAAAGAAGTTATTTTTGCTACCAGAGAGGAGATTTTGAGTAGACGATGAGATGGAAATCCCTAAAATCGCACTCACATTTTTGCTTCTGGATGCTGAAGACCCGGCGGCGGAGATTCCTCCGCTGAGGAGATCCACCGTCCCCATCGACTGCAAGTTCTCCGGCTTGAAATCGTGCTTCTGGGGCACGCCATCCACCACCTCCGCCCCCACCTGCCACACCTGCTTCACCACCGTCGTCCCCTCGGGCAGCTTCACCTTCCCGAACATCCGCATCGCGCCATCGGTGAACTCCGCCGCCAGATCCGACGTCTCGTACGCGATCGGACCCTCGGAGATGGGTCCGTACCCGGTGACGTTGTAGGTCTTCACCCCCATCGCGCCGTCGGGCTGGCGGAAGGCGATCAGGGCCTGGGACCCGATCATCCTGCCGCCTGACGGGTTAATGGCCCACGATACCCACCCCGACGGATCCGGAGGCGGAGCCACGAAGGCGAAGGAGAGGCTTCCGAAGCCTCTCCCTCCCTCGTAGGTCCAGTGCAGCGAGGAGGAGAGGCGGGGGAGGTCGCTGCAGGCGGCGTATACCCGGCTCGACGGGAAGGACACCGAGGAGCACGATCCGGCGGCGTTGCCTCTGACGACGCCGGAGAAGAGGAGCACGGCGAGAAGAATAAGGGGGGCATCTCGAGCCGCCATGGATGGCACAAAAAAAGAGCTCTTTTTTCCTTGGTCGTCTTTTTTTCCGGCAAGGGTGTTGATGAAATATAAGGGAATCGAAGGGTTGCAATAAAGTCACCATACAAGGAAGGTTTCCTAAACGAAGAGCGAATATGGAATTAATAATTTGTTCAGGGGTTGGATTGCTAAAAAAAGCAAGTGACAGCTCCCGTTAACGAGAAAAGAGCGGGAGAAGGAAACAACCAAGAGCGGTAGGTTGCTCCTCGGAGTGAGTGTAATACAAAATAATGTGACACGTGTAACATCCGTCTATTGGTGGGGAAGTTGCAACGGAATAAAGAGTTCATACCAAATATTTCAACCAAATAACAGATTGTCCCGCGGAGTGAGTTCAAATATACCACAAACTACAAAATAACGTGACACGTGTTAGCTGATTATTGGTGGCGACTGCGGAGCGACTTTAGTAACGCACGTTTCCCTGAGTCGCCACGTGTTCAAAACGGATATGCCTTAAATCGTAACCTACGTCGGCTCAAAACTATATTTAAATAAATTTAAAAAAAAGCTTAATAATTAATTTATATCATATAACGTTTTTCAAAATATATTTTTATATTGACATAAATTTTGTAAGTAAATTAAATTAACGTAAATAGTTTTCTAACATGTAACTGGAAGATTACTTTTAAAATTATTAAAAATATATATAATTTTAGCTTGGCATATAATTAAATATGATATGAATTGTAGAACTTGTGTCATAGTTTGATATGAATTTTATTTTTTAAAAAAACTATGGAACTTGACATTTAATCCACTTACCAAATAGCCAGTTTATTTGTAAGTACAATAGCAACTCTATTTTAATTAATTGACAATTATTGGTATATCAATGTATTTGATGCAACTTCGACTACTAAACTCCCTTTGTGATATCAATGTACGTGAACATTGCGGCCGCAAAATCACGGTATGTCGGTCAACCATGAATAGCTTTAGATTTGTGTTTGTCTATCGATCAAACGATTCTTACTATCGATGGTATCTTTATTGAAACTGTAACGACCCGGCCCCTCGGCCCCTTGGGCGGCCCAACTAGCGGCCCAATTGGCGGCCCAATCGGCGGTCCCTTGGGCGGCCCAACTAGCGGCCCCCTTAGCGACCCCTATGTCGTCAATCGACGACCCTCGGCCGTGTCGTTACTCACTAGGACTTTCCACCCCTGGCCAGTGGATTTTTGCCTCCCCCAGGATTCGAACTCTAGACCTCCAGGATAAGTACTAGAGTTTATGAATCCTGGTAGCCAAGTGAGAGCTTCTCACTTGGCTACCAGGATTCATAAACTCTAGTACTTATCCTGGAGGTCTAGAGTTCGAATCCTGGGGGAGGCAAAAATCCACTGGCCAGGGGTGGAAAGTCCTAGTGAGTAACGACACGGCCGAGGGTCGTCGATTGACGACATAGGGGTCGCTAAGGGGGCCGCTAGTTGGGCCGCCCAAGGGACCGCCGATTGGGCCGCCAATTGGGCTGCTAGTTGGGCCGCCCAAGGGGCCGAGGGGCCGGGTCGTTACAATAAAAAGGGGCTTCTCACTTGGCTACCAGGATTCATAAACTCTAGTACTTATCCTGGAGGTCTAGAGTTCGAATCCTGGGGGAGGCAAAAATCCACTGGCCAGGGGTGGAAAGTCCTAGTGAGTAACGACACGGCCGAGGGTCGTCGATTGACGACATAGGGGTCGCTAAGGGGGCCGCTAGTTGGGCCGCCCAAGGGACCGCCGATTGGGCCGCCAATTGGGCCGCTAGTTGGGCCGCCCAAGGGGCCGAGGGGCCGGGTCGTTACAGAAACATCCATTAACAAGCTCCTTCAGCCCTTCCCATCAATCTTTGATCTCATTTATAAATCTTGTTGGTGATGTAAGCAATCTTCCCTTGCTTCGTCTACCAAGTAAATTCAAAGTACAACTTATGGCCATTCTGAAATTGATCTCTAAGATATTTATTCAATTTAGAATTTGAATAATTCTGTTTCTCTTATTACCACAATTATAAACTTATAATAGAAAATTTTTTAGGGTTGATTTGCAATTCAACATCGTGACAGACTGGCACGAGCCATAGCATGAAAAAATTAATCTAGAAGGCAAAGTAGCCGGCGATAGAAATGGATGCCGCTATTGCCATGGTAGTCATTGCTTTGTTTGATGAGGCATCAGCTTCACTCTTTGTGGAGTCACCCTTTGTGGAGTCACTCATTGGTTGAGTTGCGGTTGTCCCAAGCGGAGCACCAACACCTCCGGCATCGCTATCGGTGACATCATCGCTCGTAGGAGCATTTGCGTCGGCCGGGAGAGGTGATTTGGCAATCGGAGTGAGGACACTTGGCACGGAGTTAGTGTCGTTCGATGAAGAATTGGTTGAATCTGCTGAGGCAAAGACGACAACTACAACCAAGATGAGACCAAGAAAAAGGAGAGCCGGAGGGCGTGCCATGGCCGAGTTATTTAACCAAGTTTGAGATGCTATAGGTGGAATGGAGACTTATTGAAGATGGATAAAAGTTTGAGTGTATATATAAGGAAACAAAGAAGAATAGTTAAAAGAATATCGATCTTAAGATCAATTGTTATTGTAGTGGATCATATTCTTTTACGGCATTAGGATGGAGCGAAGAAGTGGGCATCACTCGTCTTTTCGAATTTGAAGGAGAGCCTCATGTATCTTTTGTTTAACATTATTTTAGCCAAAAAAAAATGAAAAAGAAAATTCACTTTTTCTCTCTCTTTATATCCTTAAAATTATTTTAAGGAAGTAAAAATTTGATTAAACTGAATAAATGATCGAATTTAAAAATTCAATTTGGTTATTTCAAAATTTTAATTATTATTTTTAAAAAAATCGATTAATTCAGTTTGATTTTGATTTAAAAATTTTTTATTCGATTAAATTAAATCGAATTAATTAAAATAAAAAATAATTTCTAAATTTCTAAATAAATAAACTTATAAATCCTAATTAATTAGTAAATTTTTTATAATATTTAAAAATTTTAATTATTTTGATTAATTCGATCGAAAATTAAATTAATTAATATTTTATCAATTCAATTTGTTCAATTTTTATTTGAAAATCAAAATTCGATTTCATTACGATTCGATTCAGTTCGGTTCAATTTTAATTAAATACTCAGTTCTAATTAAAACTTACAAAGTATGATTGATTGAATCATGAACAATGAAGGATATTCTGTATATATAAAAGAAAAAATATAAGAGAAAATGGATCACAAAAGGCAATCCACAATAATTTCCTTACATTTATAACTTGTTCACTCCTACAATATGAATAATACCTGAAAAAAAAATGAAATTTTGGAAGGAACATGATCCTTTTTCCATTGCCTCCATTTAAATTTTCACATACTTCTGATCTTACACCATTTAGTATTCCACACCATCATGGCAGAAGACAGCTTGTCCTAGGTTAGATCATAACTAACTCATTGCAGTGGTTGAAATTCATGGGGATAGCTCCACCAAAGCGGGAACTAGCTTTGCTCGTGTGGGCGGTTGAGTTTGTCTCCGAATCAGTTGAGGTTGTTCCCTGCACTTCCGGTATCACTATCAGTGATATCGTCCCCTGTGGGAGCTTCAGCATCAGCAGGAAGAGATGCTACAAATCTAGTGCCAATAGATGGGGAAGCATCGACTCTTATTTTCTTGGACTATAAAGTATATATTGTGTTGCATAAAACGCGAGAGCATCACACTGAGTTCTATTTCTTGCATTTGAAGGAGAGCCCTAGAGATCTCCTTGAAGGTTGGCTCTACATCAACAGAATTGTGAAAACAAATATTAGGATAAGTGCAACTCCAAACATCAAGAAGAGATATATTATGTAGAAATGGAAGATATGCGATAGTTCTGTAAATTTAGTACGGGGTCACAATTTTACGACATATTGCCTATCAGTTTGAGAGCCATAAGACTAGCAACACACTGAGAACTATTGGATTGCTAGAAGAGTAAAATATAACAGTCTAAGCAAACTTTGAGTTTCCCCAACAACTTGTTCTGAAGATAATGTAGTAGCTAAAATTTAGAAACAAGGATCCCAAGGCACCCCATTTTGGCACAAACCAACTTTTTTCTTGAGTTGCCTACCTTAACAAGCCATCGAACATCAAGAACCACCCGTCTCCAATTTCATCGCTTCCCTTAAGCAACCATTTCAGTGAGACACCAATGCTAATAGTAGGGATTAGAAAGAACTTGTGCAAAGGTGATACGAATAATCTACTAAGAGCATGGTATAACAAATTCTAAATTGAGAGAAGAATACTTGCTCACCATGCTCACAAACATGGTAATACTAATTGATAAATCAAGTATTATGTGTGTGTTTAGTTGACGAAAAACATGTGATATAAGCTTGCACTTAGCTCTACAACTTAATTAAACAAATACTAAAATGATCAGTTTATTGTAGAACTAAAATTCCAGTGTTATGGATTTTTAGTATTTGTTCACTTAATGACTGTAAAAATCATATGTAGGTAGGTTTAGGACAACTTCATGTTTCATACCTTTGTGGAAATATCCACATGAATGAGTTACATCATTAAGGCCTACAAGCTCTCAATTGCAAAGAGGTTCTTCGATAAGAACATTCATCTTCGCCACAAGAAAATCAAGGACATCTTTCCTGCCTTCCTTCAGCAACAACTGCCTCAATTTTCCAAATGTTGTGCCAGGTGGTCTGATACCCTTTTCCATCATATCTTCTAACATAACACAAGCACGGCTGACTTCACCCCTCTCAGAAAGGCCATTGATCAGCACTGAAAAGGTGTGCATAGTGGGGAGAAATTGCTTCTTCTCCATGTATTTCCACACCTTCAGAGCCATCTCCAACATATTGTTGTCACAGAACATCTTTATTATCATAGTATATGTGTCTGAGTCAGGATCACAGCATTTAATCATGCGGCGGAAGACCTTATATGCTTCATCGTTTCTACCACTTGAAATCAAGCCATTTAGTATGATATTGAATGTTCTAGCAACAGGAGCAATGGATTTGTCCTCCATGTCCCCGACCACCCTGAAAGCATTTCCAAATTTGTCGGCCTTGCAAAATGCACTGATCAGCGCATTGTACACAACCACATCAGGCTTAATGCCATTTCTCTCCATCTCCAAGAATGTATCGACTGCGTCTTCGATCCTTCTCTCGACGCCATATGTATGCACCAAAACACTGTAAATGAAAGGTGTGGGCACGCAGCCTCTACTGCCCATGTCTCTAACAACATCAACTGCCTCCTCCACGCGCCCTGCCTTGCACAGGGCATCGACAATGATGCCATATGTGACAATGTCTGGCTCGCATCCTTGATCCACCATTTCTCGGAAAACCTCCCGCATCTTGGACAGATTGGGCGCCCTTCCCCACCCTTCGAGCAGGATGCTGTAGGTCTTGGCGTCAGGCTGGAACCGGTTACGCATTCTGTCGAACACCTTCTGGGCCTCGCGGACGTTCTTGGACTTGCAGAGCGCAGAGAGGAGTCCGGTGAAGGCAGCTAGGTTGGGCGAGACGCCGTACTGCTCCATGACGTCGAAGGTGTAGAGGGCCTTGTCGACCTTGTGGGCGCGGGCGTACTTGCGCATGATAATGCAGAAGGTCTCGACGTTGAGGGAGCCGTCGGCGCGCATGGAGGCGACCAGCTCCCACATGAGCTTGTACTGGCGGATCATGGCAAGGGCTGAGACGGTGGAGTGATAAGCGCGGACTGTGTGGGCGAAGCCGCGGTCCTGGCGGCGGGCCCAGTCGAAGAAGCGGTAGGCGAGCATGCCAGCGTTCTGGAGTCGGAGGAGTACCTGCTCTGAGACTTCGGGGGATGGGCGGAAGCCGCTGGCGTCGAGGGCTTGTTCGATACCGGCGTTGGGGCAGGAGAGCATGATCTTGCACAGCTTTTGGCAGGGATTAACGGCCTCCGGAGCCAATATCAAGGCCCTCTCTGAGCTGTAGGTTCTTAATTTTCCTACCGAACTCGTCGTCCCCGTCGCCGGTGGCGGCGCGGTGGTGGTCTTCCAAAAAGCGGAAGGAGGGATTCGAGGTTTCATTTCTGCCAATTCTGCGACGATCGCAGATACCTAACCAGTTCACTTTATATAATATATATATATAATGTGCAGTCAAATCATTTTATGTTTAAGATTTAAAAATTAAATTATAATATTAAACATAAAAAATAAAAAAAATTAGATATTCACAAAGTACGATAATAAAATAAAAAGTACAAGATAATATATATATTTTGAGTGTTGCTATGCTGCGCCAAGGGGATTTATGCGACCCATGCGCAATACCCCAGATCCCCAGTCGCTGCCGCAGTCGTTGCCATGCCATCCGACCACTGGAGATCGCCGCCCCGGGCATGATCGACGGGCGGCGGTGGTCGAACGACGCGTTGAAGGAGGCCGGAAGCGGCGGGGGTGGGGGTGTGTTTACTGTACATTCCCAATTTGGCCGGTCAGATAGGCTCGTGATTGCATGATGGACGGTGATCCCGCTGTCGCGCACGCACACGTAGAAAATCGACGCGCAACATAGCAAAATTGTATATATATATATAGAATTTTGTTATCCTGCGGTCCATTCTCGTACGCTCCTGTGCACTCCCATCTGACCCAGCCTTGCTCCAGCCGCTGCCGCATCGCCGTTCGGCCACCTCCGGCCACCGCATCACCCCCGATGGATGCACAGCTCGCTGGCGCACATCCCGACGCCGGATTCCGGCCAGATAGTGGTCGGAATTCGATGAATTCAACCGGAATCGACCGCTCGCCACCCCCATCCGCGACTCCTGTGCACCGTCCCGCTCCCGCCACCGTCGCCGCCTCGTTCGCCCACTGTCGATCGCCGAACCAGGCGCGTTCGACGCGCCAATCGCGGGCGCACCGCCCGGCGCCGGATTTCGGCCACTATCCGGGCGGAATCCGATGCGGGGCGGTGCGCTCGCGAGTCGCGCTTCTATCTTGCCCAGGGCGGCGGTCGACGGTGGCCGGACGGTGAAGAGGCAGCGGCGGCAGTGACGAGGGGTCAGAGGAGTGCGCACGGGTCGCACAGGATACGGGCTGCATAGGGATGGCAATTAGACCCGGACCCGATGGGGAATCCGTTCCCCGAACCCATTTTGACCGGGGAATCCCCGAATCCGAGAAAGCGGGGATGGGGATGGGGATGGGGAATCCCCGAATCTCGGAAAACGGGGATGGGTGGGGATGGTATTCCAAATATTCCCCGTCCCCATCCCCGAACCCGACCCATCTTATAGTTAACTCTTTTTATTTTTTTTTCTTTTGTAGGATAAGTGGTGTCAAAATTTTGAAAAATTGAAGAATGGAAGAACTTCAAACTTATTGTATCGATTATGCATTAGTTAGATGTTGTTTTAGAGATAATGTTTTGTTTTAGAGTTTAATATTTGGTTTTATAATGTTATTTTGTAAGGATTTTATAATATATATATATATATATATTTAAATTAATATTTAAAAAAATAAGACGGGGATGGGGATGGGGATGGGTATGGGTATGAAAATACCCATGAAAATATCCACTGGAAAAACCAACTCCGAAACCCGCGGGGATCCCCGAAACCCGCTGGATACCCGAAACCCGACGGGGATGGGGATGGTATTTAAATTATGATACCCGATGGGGATGGGGACGGGGATGGTATATGAGTTTGGGTTTCGGGGACGAAAATGGAGAAGGCTTCCCCGCGAACCCCCGAACCCGTTGCCATCCCTAGGGCTGCAGCGTAGCAAAATTCTATATATCTATATATAATTGATAACAATCTGATATATTCTTTGAACATTTAAATTTTTTTAATATTTAATATTATAATTTAATTTTTAAATTCTACAAAAATTCTTAAGTAATTTAATCATAGATAAAAAAGTAAAATAATAATAATAATATGGTATTAGAGTATATATCCGTAACGCTCCTTCCTTATAACACTCTAATGTTAATAATAAAATATAAAAAAATAAAAAAATTACATGTACACGTTCAAGAGGAGTTCAAAAAGAGAGGTGTTATAACACCCTTCTACCTTGTTCATTAACATCCAAAAAATGTTATTAACATCTCATTAACAAAGCATTAGGGATGCTTTTATTCCTTTTCGAGCACTTGAAAATAATCCGATCCCCCGAATGTATACGTAGGATATCATATATATATATATATATATATATATATATATATATATATATATATATATATATATATATATATAAAAGATTTTTATAATAATAAAAAATATCAAAACCAATTGAAACCATATTGATGCATGACTACTATAATATTTTAAAATAAATTCAATTTAGTAAATAATATTACTTCACTTTTATAAAATAAAATTATCAATTTTATTAAAATTATTTAAATTTATCGAAATTACGTAACTACTGCTATAAATATAACAACTACTTAATAGCCCTTATTATAATTTTAATATGATTTTAACTATGTTAAAAGTATGTTGAATTAATTTTAATTAAATTTAAATAATTTGATTAAATTAATAAAAAAATAATATAAAAGTATTTAATGTATAATTTTTTTATCAAATTAAATTTCAAAATAATTCACTTTAATATTTTATAATAACTATGGCTTACAAAATGAGAAATATGAAAGAAAATTATTTTACCTTCTAAAAAAAAAGATTTTTTTTGTTAAAAATGATATTTAGGGATCTTTTTTTTATTTTTATTTCTCAAACATGAAGAAAGGCTATTATTATTATTATTATGTCCTATTAAAATAAAATGACTCCCCATCTTATTTTTAACCGAAAATATTTTATTTCAGTAATATTATAATAATGATGATTATAATTACTATAACATAGAACAGTGAACTTTTTCATGGTAAAAGTTATGCCCATAATTGATAAATATTATTAAATCAATTTTTGTCAAATTATAGTGATTTTGATAACCTTAACTAATTTCGATTAAGTTGATAAAGAATATTAGATAAAAAATATACGAACTTCATTCATTTTCGCTATCATCAAAAGGCCATCGTATTTTAAAAAATATTTAAAAAATACTTCATCATATCTTTAATTCCATAAAATATATTTTTATTATCGTATTAATGCAGTAGTTTTGATCAAAACTAATTAGTATTCGACTAATTTTGATTAATTTGGATTAGTTTTTAAATAAATTAAAGCAATTTAATAAATATTAGAGTACGTTTGACTAATGTTAAAATAGTTTTGACTTTGTAGATTATTTAACATTTTATTAGCATATTATAATAATTTTAACTAAAATTACTACAATAATAGAATAATGATATTTTCGTGATGAAAAATGAGATGAAATAATCGTTTGATGATAAAAAATAAATATTTTTTAAATTTATTCAAGAGTATTTTTATATAACAGTGTTTATATTAAAAATAAAGATATTTTTAAGGATGAAAATTAAAATAGGAAGACCTTTCAAAATAAGATGCCTTTTAATAATAAAAAATATTTATGACACCCTTTTAATTTTTCCTTAAGTCTTAGATAATTAAAACTTTTATGTAAATTATTAATCATATAATACCTTTTAATTTGATACACAATCTAAAACCAGCCTCTCATAACTATTTAAAAATGATTATTTTTAGTGTAAAAATTAAAAGGGCTCTCCAGTACCAATGAAGAGAAATATCAAATGAACGTTTTTTAAAAAAATAAAAATAAAATCAAATGAACATCCTTTCAGTAATTTTTTATCTCAAAAATATCATTTCATCCAATAGATGATGTTGTAGCTATTATAATATATAGAAAGTTATACAATAGATGTTATAATGTATTTAGGATGAATTTATATGATCAATTGTATGGGACCGCTAGAGGTGACGGATTCTACCTTTTGCTTAAGTTTAGGATGAGTTTTGAATTTAGAATTTAGGGTTTACATCGTAAAAGGTATCGAGTAGTAATTACAATGTGTAAAACATACATAATAACTATTACAAAGTGTTTATGATGAGTTTAAAATTTAAAGTTTAGAGTTTACATAGTATAGAAACTACTGAACAAATGCTACAATATATAGAAGTTACCCGATAGCTAGTTGTTAAAATATGTTAGGATTATAACAGTTACATAATAACTTCTACAACTATTTTAAAATGATCTTGATGAAGTTTTAAATAATTTTAATCAAGTTAGTAAATAATATTTTGATATAATAGTGTTAAGATATCCTAAATCATAAATTCTAAATTCACCCTAAATACGTTGAAATTTGATAGTTTCTACATGTTATAGCAGCTACTCAGTAGCTTTTATATAGTTTAAATCTTAAATCTTAAACTCATTTTAAATACGTTGTAGCAATTACTCCGTAACTTCTATATGGTATAAATCCTAAATTTTAAATCTTAAGCTCACTCTAAATACATTAGAATAGTTATTAAATAGTTATATATTATAGCAGCTACTCGTTAACTTATACATATTATAACAGCTATTAGCTATAACAACACTAAGTCAAGAGATATTTTTAAGATAAAATCATTGATGGGTGCTCTTTTATTTATTTATTTTTCCTTTTTTGAAAAAAGAGATAAAAAAATCAATTTAAAGAAAGTTAATGAGGAGCAAGTGGTTGATGTACATTGAATTTTGCCCACAATTAATTACTTCCAAAAAATATAAAAATAGTGAAAGTTGGCAACTCTACGCCAAATAAAAATTATCTCACGTTTGGAAAGGTAAGTGATGGGTCACTTTTTGATCAATCTTGAGCCATTGCTTTATAAAAAGATCTATAATTCGACAACCCCTCCAAGATTCGTGTGAATCGACTTTGATTTTGATCCAATTGATTTGATCTACTCGATTTAAAAGATATAAACAAATAGTATCATAATATCCTCGATTTATATTAAATAAATATTTTATATAAAAAACATCAATCTATTATATAATATATTTATAATTGATAGTTAGTAATTAATGTAGTATTTCTTGATTATCCTAGACAATAAAAGACATATATAATAGTTTAATATATAAAATATTAAAGCTAATATGGTGAAACTAATCGGTTATTCGGTTTAGTTTGATTTTATGAGTTTCATCAGCATCCATGAAAATTAAATTAAACCTAAAAACATTGATTTTTTTTTTTTTTAAGTAAACTAAATTGAATTTTGGATTTGGTTTACCCATAAAATCAAAATAATTATTTTCCAATAAATGTATATTAGTCATTTACTATAGATATTAAATTCGCATATTACGCCAACACCTTTTCCATATACCTTTTTTATAAATTAATAAAAAATAAAAAAGGGAAAAAAAAAGAAAAGAAAATGCCGTCACTAATGACGCACTCAACCCTTTGTCCCCTTTTCCGTGAACCTTCGAATATCAAAATCTTAATTTCACGTCCTCAAATTTTAGAAAATAATACTTTACCCTTGGAGTTCTCAAATTCATTTTAGTTCACCATTCTCACCTTTTTTTTTTTTATGATAAATATTAATGTAAAATCATGCTATGAAGGTGTAAACAAATAAATTTTGAAAATTATAGAGGCAAAATGATATTTTATAAATATGTAGGGGCAAAATGAAATGTTCTCTTCTTATTATATATATGCGCTTTAATACCATGGAAACCACTCTTTCTCGTACCCAGACTGACACGCACGTCGCACGTGACGATCAATGAGCTCCACGATGAACAGCGGCGGCGACGACGCTATTTTCTCGCCGGCAGACGTCCAGATTCTCACCGCCAGCAAGCGCAGGATCCCGGCTGATTCACGAGTCCTGGTAAGGCGCCTGGATCTGTCATCGATGTGCGCGGATTTTTTATTTATTTATTAGCGAATCGGTTTAGGGATTGTTGACGGATGCGGTTGTTTTAAGGCGGCGGCGTCGCCGGTGCTGGAGAGGATGCTGGATCAGAAGACGAAGCTCATCGACGGCGGCGGCAGAGCGATTAGTATCTCCATTCTTGGCGTCCCCCATGGGGCAGTCGATGCCTTCCTCCGCTTCCTCTCCTCTCCCTCCAGGTTACTTTTTTTTCTTTATCTTTTTGTTTTATTTGATCTTATACTATTTTTCCCCCACCGCCATTTCCGGAAAATGAAGAAAAAGTTAGAAAACATTCTTAAAAAATTGGTCAAAAAAGTTGTTTACATGAAGTTGCTCGGATCCCTTTTCCATTAATTTTTTTCGACTTCCAACTTTTTGATCGATCTACTTGATCTTTTCTCGAAGACCATAACAAAAAAACATCAGTAAGGAATGCTCATTAATGATTGCTGAATTTGTTGTGTTTAAAATCAAATTTTGATCAAATTTTTTTCGATCGAGTGAAGGTGCGGTATGCTGGAGGCGAAGGGGGAGGAGGCGGCGGCGGAGATGGCGGAGCACGCGGTGCACTTGTTGGTGTTGTCGCACGTGTACCAAGTGGGATGGCTGAAGCGCGCGTGCGAGCGGGCGCTGGCGTCGCGGCTGGCTTCGGAGGCCGTGGTGGACGTTCTGGTCCTTGCGCGGCGGTGCGACGCGCCCTGGCTCCACCTCCGCTGTATGAAGCTCATCGGCAAGGACTTCGCCGCCGTCGAGCGCACCGAGGCGTGGCGCTTCCTCCAGGAGCACGACCCCTGCCTCGAGCTCGACATCCTCCAGTCTCTCCAAGACGCGCACTTGGTAGGCGTCCGCGCATCTCTCCTTCGCTTCGGCGTTTTATCAAACGGCTCACGCGCGTCTCCTGATTCGTGCAGAGGCAGAAGCGGCGGCGGAGGAAGAGGGAGGAGCAACAGGTTTACACGGAGCTGAGCGAGGCCATGGAGTGCCTGCAACACATCTACACGGAGGGCTGCGCCACCGGCCACTGCCCCGACTCTGCCACCTGCCGTGGCCTCCGGCAGCTAGTCAGCCACCTCGCCCTCTGCGATCGCAAGAAGAAGCGGCATTCCTGCGGTCGATGCAAGCGCCTGTGGCAGCTCCTCCGCCTCCACGCCTCCATTTGTGTCCAGCCTGGCCCCTGTCAGGTTCCCCTCTGCTCGTAAGCTCCCAAAGATCCATTTTTTCCACTCTTTTTCCGATCAATAAACACTCAAATCGAATTTTTCATCCTCTTTTATTTCTAAGGTCGAATATTGGCTCTCTTTCCCGATCAACAAACTCTCAAATCGTTACATCTCCGCTACAAAGATTGAATTTTTATTTTGTTTTTGGTCAATGAACACTCAAATCCTTCCTTCTCTGTGCACGAAAAGATTAATTTTTTCCGAACTTGTTTGTATAAATGAATGCTCAAATTTTCTATGGCTTGATCTGCAGCCAATTCAAGCAGAAGATGGATCAGAGGAATGCAAAGGACGAGGAGGATGAGAAGTGGAGGCTGCTGGTGAAGAAGGTGGCCTCTGCAAGGATCATGTCCTGCTTGGCCAAGAGGAAGAGGCAAGAAGGGTTCCAAGACCAGGAGCAGCCATGGTTGAAGCACAAGTTACTTGAGTGAGCAAAGAAGGGGGGAACAGTGTCGAATTTAATTCAATTTGCCTTCTATTGCCATACTTGATAATGTGATGAGCTCATCTTGTTCTTTTTTTCTACAATAAAAAAAAAAAGCAGAATTAGATTCTGCTTGAGCTCTGTATACAAGGATCTTTATCCATATAAACAAGTGATTAATTAATATTAAATGTGCTTGTCTAATCTAGCATAATTTTTAAAGTTATCAAATGTGCCTGTCTAATCTAACTACTGATTAAAAATTTATTTAATTATTACCTTACATTTGTATGATTATTAATATTTAAGAATGGCATTTGGAATTTTCCTTCTATAGCTAACAAAATAAAACAACATTAAATTTTTTTAGTATTAATCTGAGAAATATCACTTATCATATTAAATTTTGTACATACCATCTAAAATATAGTGGACTGTAAAGTTTCCTCTCAAATTTTCATTAATATGTCTCATCATTATAAAGGTAGTATTTATTGTCTTGTCATCCAATAATAATGTTTCATTTATTATATGTAATTTGAGATATCTTCTTTTGTAAAAAAAGTGAAATTCATCGCTTCAATGACTTTACACAGTCGACTCTACGATCATATTCAAAGAGATAAATCGAAAAATTACAGTTGATCATAAACATAATAATAATATGCTAAGATGCTTATGCAATAAAAATATTTGCAATGTTCACAATAGGATGCTTGAGTAATGATAGATAACATGAAAAATTTGTAGTATGAATGTAGCATGACACATTCAATGCAAGTGGGTCCTATTGACATGCAGTGGGACCCACATCCATGCATTGAGTGTGTCATGTTACATTCATGCTACAACTTTTCATGCTATCTATCATTACTCTTCTTTTAAATTGTCATGGCACCGAGCCTTATCATCCCACAAATATGATGCTTATGCTAATTATTATTGATTGAGGAGTAAAATGACAAAAACTTAAAAAAATTAGGAAGAATCTTTGAAGAAAAGAATGTAATAATTTTAATAAATAATGGGAATGAGAGACAATAATAATGAAAAATGACTTATAAATTGTTAAGAATAATTAAGTCTAGTTATTATTTTTTAAAAAAAAAAGATAATTTTTTTTCAATGGCTCGACTTCAAAGTGCTCTAAAAATTTTAATTTATTATTTTTAGTAATAAAATAATAATTTAAATGGTAATATTAAACTCTTAAGGAGTAATTGATAACAAATCTTGGGATCATTATGAAAATTTATAAATCTTGGGTGGCGTTTTGAGAAACTACCCATTTCTCGTCTCCTTTTCTCCCCTTATCTCTTCACTTCCTAATCCATGGCGGCTGCCGCGACGACCTTCCACTCCGTGTCAATGGCGGAGGGCCTCCTTCCCTCCCTCCACACCGTCGTCTTCTCTTCCAAGCCCTCCTTCCCCGTCCTCTCACTACCTCTCTCGTCTAAGCCCTTCCCCTTCCTCCACCTCTCTCGCTCCGCTTCTTCTTTCTACCTCAAAAAGAACCCTCCTTTTCTTCCGCTCGTCGCGCAGACCTCCGACTGGGCTCTCCAAGATGAGGTTACCGAGGCGGATGACGGTGAGTTCGGATATGATAGAGTGAGGGAGGAAGCCGCTGCTGGGATTGAGGAGTACGAGGGTGATGAGGAGCAGGCGTTGGAGGGTGGGTTAGTCGCCGAAGGAGACGGAGGATTTGTCGAGGGGGAAGAAGAGGAGTATGTCGAGCCGCCTGAGGAAGCTAAGCTCTATGTCGGGAACCTCCCTTACGATGTGGACAGCGAGAGATTGGCTCAGCTCTTCGAGAAAGCTGGCGTTGTCGAGGTTGCCGAGGTGAGAAAGCAGAACTCTTCATGGTCTTCCAGGGATTACTGTAACCTAGATGGGATTTCGTTTTTGGTTCCGTTCTAAGCTATTCATCTGGTGTTGCAGGTGGTTTACAACCGGCAAACAGATCAAAGTCGTGGCTTTGGATTCGTGACAATGAGCACCATTGAAGAAGCGGACAAAGCACTAGAAATGTTGCACAGATATGTAAGCTCTATCCTGTTTATTTAGTTGATGATTATTCTTTCAAGTTCAGTTGGGTAGAAGAATTCCCCATGTGAATGCTGAAAAGCTATCCAAGTTAGTGAAAAAATCACCTATGTATGCTGTATGTTCTTTTGCATCCATGAAGTACCCTGCCTTTATTGATTGTGTTTGGTTCAACACTTACCCCTTCATTTGCTATGTTGCATAGTTGACACATTACTATACAGAATGGAACCGGAAATTCTTGGACTATAGTTAGTGGCCAACTGGCCATATATAGAAAGAAAATTTGCTTAAAGTTTCTAGCTTAAGGTACCAAAATTTTGGGCCTTCAAGTTTTCTAAATGAGAAAGGTGTGCAACAAGCCAACCCCATATAGTAGGGACATATAATTTGTTCATGTTCTGTTGTGGAAAGGTGAATAAACAACAGGGCTGTGGTCTATGGTAACATTGTTGGTGTGTACTTTGGTAGTAAATCTTGTTAAGCAATTCACATGCTTTATCTTTATAATTGCTGTATGGGCATAAGGGTGCATTTGTATTTTATCTGGCCTGAATGTGATGCAGTGGATAGTTCGTCTTGTAAATATAGATGGATGTTTGTATGATTCGCCATGTACTCGCATCATAATACAAGCTTTACATAAAGACAACCAGGACTGTTGAATAGTTCAATTTTAGTTTGTTTGAATAGTTATGATGTTCCGCGTAGCAATTAGTTTTGATTGCAGGAATCATGCCCAACTCTTCAGTATCTTTTCCTTCTGCATTTTTGGAATTTTAGTTTTCCTTCATTAGGACCTTATACAACTTTTCTTCCTCTGTCGTCATTAGAATGTTGGGATTGTACACTGCTTTGATGAATATTTCTCTTTATTTGAGAGGTCATCATGTTATATACTTGTCTTATCTTTAAGTAGACTTAGTATGTACTAGAGTGTCTCCTATGGCAAATATAAAATGTCATCATGTAATCAGTGTGCTGCAAATGATTGAGGAGAATATTTGGGAGCTTCGAACTACTGGTTTCTACTGTCTCCCCTATTACATCTCCTTTTCCTGGCAAATTGCAATTGCAGATTAGTAAATTGCTACAGTAATCATTTATCTACCTATCTAGAGTCACAATTGCAAATTGCAATTCCTTTATTGGCATCAGTTGCTGCATCAGGGTTGAGTTTGGACAGTGCAGGGTGTGGTCTCTGATACGTGTTTGTTAATTTTAGTTATTCATCAATTACACCTTATGTTTTTCTCTTGGTAGTAATATTATATTAAGTTGTCTGTGTTATTTGTTCATTGAAGCAATTTGAATTATTTCACTGGGAGAGAGAGTTTTTAAGTCTTAACAACTTGTTTTTGTTTTCATCACACCATTTCTTCAGAGATGTGTAATGTAACTCACCTTTCAGTGTGGACATATTCTTTTTGATCCATGCTAGGAAAGTAACCATTCTTTGTTTGGTCTTTGTTTGCAAGTGCTCTATGTAACCATTCTTTGTAACAATGAGTCTGCTAAACATGATCTTTGAGCGAGTAATAATAATCACCTCCTTCCTACAATCACACACGATCAAGTGAAGTTCCTATTAGCATACTCAACTATCAAGGGCCCCACTTCCACATAAGAGTCTTGGCATTTTGGATTGGTTTGATTGTCCTGTTGGATTTCTACATAATATCAAAGTTGCCTCCTTTTTTCCCCACATGGCTAATTGAAATCCTCTTGAAGTCTTGGGCATGCCTAAGTATGATTACGTAAGTGCCTTGACATTTTAGCTTAGATTGAGCTTCCTTTTGGACTTCTACAATCTTCTTAATGCCAATTTTGCACAGTGCCACATTTAAATGCTAACAGGCACAGGAAACCAGATACGATGTGGTCGACATTGCAAGAGCATGGGAAACCTCTGATCCCTAAAGTCATATTCCTTCATCTGATTTCCAGTAGAACTCCTGTTTCTAGCTTTTACTGACTTTGCAATCCACAATGAAAAATTAAGCATTAAGTTGCTGCTTTCCTCTTTGTCAGCTTAGAGAAAGCTTTTCAGCACTGAAAGCAGAGAGTATACTGGTAATGTCATACGGTTACCTTATTGCAAGCCTGCGACGGTCTTTGTTTCACATAGACTTGTTAACTCTAATTTTCAATCACCTTCATTATCTACAAGCCTTGTCCAAGTGTTCATTTTGTCGCTTGTTCAACTGACCTACTTGGGCTGAGTAGAATGAGATGAGTTCAATGATTTACTGGTGGAAAATGACTATGAAGAACGGAGCACGTTTCAATGTTCATGGGCTTGTACAACCCAACTCGACCGTAAAATAAATGGAATCTTAGAACAAAGAGGAAGTAGCAAAACATTATTCATCCCTTAGCATCACAATGTGGTAAGGTTAGCAAAAAAGATGTCTGATTGTTTAGGCTGAATTGGATCAATCTCATAATGAACTCATCTCTTACCTTTCAGACTGTTACTGGACGATTCATTTGGAACCATTCGATTTTTGTTGCATGTTTGCACCACTGCATTTTGAAATTGTTGCATGCTTCCACACATTTGATGCTAGTTTTGCTTGATGCAAGATTGCTTGTCATACCCTTTGTTTCTTCGTAATGTATATTTTTCAATGCATTTACTGGATTTGGAACTCTATGAACTAAAATCCCTGCCTGCATCGATTTTGTGCCGACTAGTAGAGCTATTGTCTGACTTATATCTCAAGTTCCAATGGTACTTAGAGTAGCAACTGTTTCGTCATTATCGAATTGTTTTGTCTAGCTTGTTGCATCTTTGGGAACAGGAAGTTAATGGCAGGCTTTTAGCTGTGAACAAAGCAGCCCCCAGGGGCACTCGCGTAGAGAGAACTCCGCGTGCTTTTGGGCCTTCCTTCAGAATTTACGTCGGGAACCTGCCCTGGCAAGTGGATGATGGCCGTCTGGAGCAAATATTTAGTGAACATGGTAAGGTTGTGGAAGCAAGGGTGGTGTTCGATAGAGAGACTGGACGCTCACGTGGATTTGGCTTTGTTAAGATGGAATCGCAGACCGAAATGGATGATGCAATTGCTGCTCTTGATCAACAGGTGAGAATACTTTGATTGCCCTACTCTATTTACTTGCATTATTATCTACTCTGAGTAGAGTTCATCTTGCAAAGATCTATGTTTGTACTCGACCGGCTATACTTTATGGTTATTAACACAACGAAGATGAGATTGTTAGGATCGATGTGTAGGATTATTAGAAACATTCAGGAACAACAAATGTAGCTGCTAGAGATGTAAAATGAGAGAAAGTAGATTATGATATTATCAACATTTCCAATGATGAACAGATTGTAAAGTTAAACAGCAACTTATGACAATGCGACAATGACGATGAGAGCAGTGTACAGTTTTCTCTATGAATGATGACTTTTTATGAAATACTTGTTTCCATGTGGATCTATACTTATTTGAAACTCTCATCTACTAACTGTTTGTGTTGGCACTCGGACAGAGCTTGGACGGTCGAGCATTGCGAGTGAACGTCGCAGAGGAGAGGCCGCGACGTGCTGCATTTTGATGTCGTAGAACTAACAAAAAAGAATATTTGTTGGAAGGATTTTGTCTACAAGATCTCATTACTTGTATGAATTTGTGTTTTTGTTGTTTACTTTGTAGGGCGATGCTCAAAGATGTGATAAATTTACACTTGTTGAGTCTATATGATTACTAAATATCTTCTACATGGTTACTAAATATCGTTTCAGTTAAATAGAGCATGCTTTAGGGTCATCTCTGTTTTTGTTTACGGAATAAAAATGTCTGCTATATGTAATTGAACAATGACACAATACACAAAATGGAATGGATCAGAAATAAAATAGAATGACATTTTTTTAATATTGTGAAATAAGATATATTTCACAATATTAAAAACTTTTGGATTTTCATTTCTTGCAGATCAACTTGAAACTGTCCAACCCACCAAGTGTGCCAAATTGGTCTAGTCGATCTAGTTCACCTGGTCCACATTACCAATTCAACCTTGACAGAACAAAAAAAGGACTTTCATCCAACCAAACGCACTAAATCTTCATGCCAAAAAGGTTGGAAATCTAATGTGCAAACAATTCGATCAAAAACCCAATAATATTAACACTTGAGTAAAATAATTATTTGTAGCCACTACACATTATGATGACCTTGAGAAAGGAATTCACATGTGGTCCTGTCTCACAGTTGGAATAAACATCTCCCTAAAAAAATTTCATCCAACACTAAAAGGATGCAAATCCTGATATGAATGATATGAACTATAAATGAGCAACAAATGCAGAGAGGATCATCACACTTACCTCTTAATTTACAGGTTCTTTCTTTCGACTGGTCATAATGTACCCTGCATTAGGGGCTCCGACAATTCCATCTCGTTGTTACCTTGTGGTACATCGGGTTGATGGTATCTTATAGGATTCAAGCCCAACCATTGCCAGGGCCAGCACACGTATCGATAATTGTTTCTGCTCCGGAAATCATCTTGGTTTTCGGATTCCTCAAGCTGCCGAGTTAACTCCTCAAGTCTCTCCCGGAGCCTTGTGGATCTCATGTCGGCCAATTTCAAAGATTTTTCAGCTGCGTCTCTAGCAACCATGGCTGCGGCAGCAGTCTCTTCTTTGAACTTGAGCTTGTTCTCAGATTCTAAGGTTGCTTGCTTTGCCTCTTCCAGTTCCTTTCCAAGAGCTGATAACTGCACATTCAGTTTGAAATTCAAGAAAACAAATAAGTTAATGCCGGGAAAAATAAGAAGGCAATAAAACTATGAAACACACACACCACAAATTTTCATCAGTTTATCAAATTGCAGAATCATTGCATCAATTGGTAATGTCATCATGAGTTATATTACTAAGCTGCATGAGAAACAAGGGCTAAAAGTTTGACAGATGGGATTATGTAGGGATTAGCTACAACAGAAGATGACAATAATCAAGGTCCCACAGTCCCATGAATTTAGGGGTCAGTTAAACGATTGCATCTTTTTAGGTTGTCAAGCTCTACTGCTGAATCCAACTAAAATTCATGAAGATATATATCTTGTCTACATGTAGTAAGAAGATCTGTGTGGACTGTCAAGATATATCTTTTTCTCAGCTAACAAATATTAATAACTAAATAATTATTTTTTGTTAAACCACCAAGAAGGGTATAACACCGTGCGGAACAAAAAGATAACTGTGTTAATGATGAGAACAAGAAATTTTCTCAAATAAGAAATGGTAGGTTATTTCTGGATACATTGCCAGCTTCTGATTCCACAAGTAACACTACATCATCGTATTCTCATTCTAACAATTGAACCTGAAAATTAATAGTGAACAACATATTTTAGGGTTAAATCATTGTTGGCCCCTACTGCACAATCATGATTAGAATAACAAGGACTCTGTCAATCTGATATAAAAAGGGCTTTTGTTCACAAGAAATTACAGATGCTACTCCCTCCATTTAATCTTTATAGTTTTCTTTATCTCTGACATCTAATGTTCTGCTGTGATCATGTGATTTTACAAACCCATATCTACCATGTTACTATTGCTAAAGTGGCAATATTAGCCATCAAAGTTCTATAAATTGTTAAAAATTTTGAATTTACAAGTACTGATGCGTCTGGTTGTTAAAAAGTATAACTTGTAAACAATTATGAAAAAAGAGTATAATATATTTACCAAAAACCTAAAAGTTAGGCTATATTCAGTGGTTTATCCAGAAGAACAAGAAGAGTTCTCAGAGCTGTAATGTCAAGAGTTAAGAATTGCTTTCTATAATATTAGCAAGTTGTGGACCAAAGATTTTACTATGCCTAAGAAAAGGTAAATGCACGACTTCACTATCATGATTAAAAAAAAAAGTATCTTAGAAGCATCTTGCACTGCACCTGTAACTGAAACTCCTGTTCAACAGCTCTGCCAGCTGCTGCTTCTTGTTCTGCAGCAGCTTTCCATCTTGAAATTTCTTCCTCTGCTGCTGTGATGTCCATCATGAGTCCCTCGACCTTTCAATAACATGTATTTTCATTTACTACTTTATGTTAAAAAAAATCTACTAATTAAATAAATACACTTGTCGAAGGCATGCCCAACTTTTAACAGCAATACTGTGTAAACTGGAAATAGGAGTGAGAGATTACATTTTCGTTTGCCATTCGTTCCTTCTCCTCGAGCTCCTTTATATGTTGCTTTAGCTGGGCAATCTCTTTTGTTTGTGTTTCCAAACGGGTTTTTAGTAGACCAGCCTCTGCCCTTTCTCCAGAAAAAAAGTACATGCATATAATATGAATCAATTTAGGATTTTAAGACAAGCTCATAAATCATAGGAGTTGCAAAACTAGATTGGATAATGACAACCGCTCGATGCGTATCTTCAAGTGCAAGATTAATGCTGGATGTAACTGCACACAGTTTCAAAATATTTAATCATGCCACAAGTAGCACTCACAATATCAAATTTGACCAAAAAACTCATCCATTTTGATATGGCAGCATGGCTGGTAGTGAGTCCTACATGACAAAACAAAATCTACAATTTTAAATTACATCAATTGTTTTGACTCAAACCCAAGGAGAACAATTTGGAAAGCCAAGTTATGATACATTAACGCAAAGCACCTTGATCTTTGACTAGGCCATCTCTTACAACAGGAGCTCTGTTTGTGAGTTATTTGGATTTGACTGAATAGATCTCATCTCATCACTGAATTGTATGTTCTCTACCACTAGTAATACTCAGGCCATTTAAATCATATTAATTATTCTAAGCAGAGATTTCTTTGATCTTCTTGCCCCTAAAACTTTCAATTCTACTTAATTCAAGACATCTAAGAAATTTATCGATATTCATATTTTGTTAACTTATTTATAATCTATCAAGATTACAAATAGTAACCTTATAAATGACTACAATGTGAGGTATACCAGCAATTAGACAGTGTATTTTTTGTTTAATAAAATTCTTCATATCATTATTAAGGTAACATGAGAAGTACCCGAGTGCTTCTACCAAATGCTGCAGCTCAATGATCTTAGTATGTGATTCCTTTACAGTAGTTCCCAATGCACCTGCCTGCAAGATAACGTGGCGTGCATTCCATTGTAAGGGTTTTAGGTGGTTTTATAAAAGCTAATAGTTTCTGGCTAGTAAAAACCTTAAAAACAAGATTAGGGTAGCAAGATTACCAAGATATACACTTCATTTTTTTCACTCTGAACAGACTCATGCCCATCAACATGGTCCAATCTCAAATCTATCCCAGCTTCTCTAAGACCCTCCTCTGCCACATGTCGCACTTCATTTGTCTTTGATGATAACATACTCCTGAGCAAAGTCGCAATATGTTGCTTCTCTGCTAAGAGTTCCGAGACCTTCTCATTCAAATTATTAACTTCACTGTTACTTTCCTCCAACCGACCCCTTACTTCCTCAGCTGCGACCTTAGCCAGTTTATAAACAGACTTAGTCCCATCCAACAAAGTGCGTAAATTATCATCAACATTCATTTCATTCCAAATAAACATAGAATCTGAGAACTCAAAAGGATCATTATCATTCTTAACAACACTCTTAACAATCTCACAAATCTGTTCATAGGCCTTTGATGTGTGATTTAACTGGTCAATGATCAACAGTCTCTGCGATTCTAATTTCATTTCCAAATTCTTGTTTTTGGCATCACGATCATCACCTAGCTGTGTCAGTCTGGAAATCTCACTCTCGATCTCTGAGATCCGTGTCCCTCTCTGAGCAGCTACATTTTCCAGGTTTTGCAGCTCCAAGCCCTTCTTGGAGACTTCTTCTTTGAGACTCATAATTGCAGCCTCAAGCTGCGAAACCTCAATTGCGATTTCGTAATTCCGTCGCTCAACCTGTTCCCTGGCTTGATCCCTAGCCTTCGAGGCGGCATCAATCTGCTTCATAAGCTCCTCGGAGATTTCATGCGCTCGCTTGATAACGCCATAGGCCACGGAGGGAAGACCGGTGTACTTCTGGGAAGTCGGTAGACCACCGGAGGCGGAGAAGTTCTTGTACCCGCTCACCTTGCTGGAGATCTTACTGATGCCGGAAAGGAGCATCTGCGCAGCAGTCTCCATCTCGGACCGTAGAGAGTCCTTGTGCTTCATGAACTCATCCCTGAGTCGGATCGCATCGGCGAGCTCCGCTGCGGCGGATCGCGATGCCTCGTCCTTTTCGCGGAGGGCCTCGTCGCGCCTCCTGACGACCTCGTCCCTTTCGCGGAGCGCATCATCGCGCTGACGGATTGCGTCATGAGCCATGGACTTGAGGCGGCTGAAGGTGCTCTCGGCAGCCTTCCGGGCGCTGCGTTCCTTCTCGAGCTCGGCGAGGAGGTCGCGGATGCGCTGCTCCGAAGCCGAGGAAGAACTGGCGGAGGGAGAAGGGAGCACGATAGGGAGGGGATCATCGTCGCCCTCGACGTCGCTGAGGACGGCGGATTTGTCATCTTCGTCGCCCATGGCGAGAGAAAGAGGGCGACGAAGCGTCTGACAACTACCGGTCTTCCTAGTTCTCTTGCTTCTTCAACGCATTATATGGTTTATTTATTTGAATAAAAAATTTAAAAAAATTTAAAAAAAAATAAATTTCTAAACGACTTTATAGTTTATTCATAAATTATTTTTTTAACAAATTAAGTTTACTAGGGTTAAATTTATTTAATTTATATATTTTTTAATATATACGAACATGAAACCTAAGTTTATTCATTAATATCCAATTCATTTATAACTCTAGACAGTTCGGCCTCACAGACCGACCACTAAGTAAATTTGAAAAGCACAAAGGTTTACAACCTGGCAATCCAATGTTACTAATAGTTCGAGCACCGCGAACATATGATATGCCTTGTGAGAAAATCGAATCCTATATATAGATTTCCATGAATAACGTTAGCCTTGTTAGTTGTGTTTATACTAATTTGATTCTTAGGAAACAAAAGGTATGAGAACAAATTTGGTTGGAGCAAATCTAGAAAACAGAATAGTCCTAAATTCCAGTGTTTTCAAACCGAGTAGGCCAGCCTATTGGTTTGCGGTTTCGATTCAACCGACCAAAACTTGGGTCAATACACAATTCATAATTGCATAAGATTGTTGTTCGAAAAGAATGGCATAATAAGTCAAGAACCTTTCGGTGGAACTCAAAAACAGTTGATAAACTGCAGGAATCATGCAGAGTTAAGGCTAGATCCATACTTCAAAATGTAGGCTGTGGCTGAATTGGACATCTAAGTTTTGTGATATAATAAAACCAAAAAAACACATGTAGACATAGAATCTAGTGTATAAAGACAATTATGAATGATGAATTGCAGGATAATGATCATTGGTTGGTTTTGATCAACAACAACAGGCACTCCTAATGCATATCCAAAGTGATCAAATTCACAAGTCAGCAGCTATTTCTGTCTACTTTCTCTGTATATCTGCGAAGCATTGATTTTAAGTGTGTTTACACATTCCCATAGATCTAGCTTTGTGTTCCTACAAAGTAGTTCTGTATTGTTTTATCAAAGAACTTATTCTTCAACAATCAGAAAACATCAAATTCCTTAGCAAGTTCTTTCCTGACTCAATTTGTTTGTTAAAAAAATTGAAATGACATAAAATTTGACCTCTCTCCAAAAGATTCCTGATACTGGGGGTTTCCCTAGATTGTTCCTTGGTTGCATATTTTCAGCTGTTACAATTATGAAAGCTTAGGTATGGTTAATTATATGGTTAGGCTTGGGATTTGGCAGCATTTTATCAAAGATATGGTGACAATATGTCAGGTTACCTAATTGTTGTAAGATCCCAGAAAATCTTCCTGGACCTGAGGAGAATCCTATGCTATCTACTAGTCTGGTTTTTGTCAAAATTTTCCACTGATAAGCTGCCAAGTAAGAATCTAATCCTTACTAAACAGAAAAGCAAACTCTGACTATTGGCATTGACTACAATCTACCACTTGATAAGAAATGCCATGCACTGATAACAAACTTCTGAATTGTTCATTTTTTCTGTCCTTTTGGTCGTTACCTCGAAGTATCTTAACATCACATTGGATGTCAGATTAGTTTCTGTTCCAAGAAGAAACGACAAGGTTAAACGCTGCCAACATTGGAAAATAGTGTTTTGTATCTATCACGCTTACCAGTAGACCAAACAAGTATTGGTTCTGAATTATTCTCTAGGAAGCTAGAGGGTAACAAACTAAACTTCCTTTGTAACCTTACAATTTTAGAAGCTTTACCTATGTAGCCTTACAATTTTAGCTTTACCTATGTAGCCTTACAATTTTATCTACTAATTACTCATCTTTCATAAAAACAAAAAAGTCTACACAATGCAATTAGAGCTTAAGTTTGGACAAATGACCATAAGCATGTGATATGTCTTGACTATTTGGTTAACAACATGGATACTTTTCTGCCATCGAGCTATATCTCATGTCACCATACTCAAAGACCCCATTGAAATAGATAACTACAATACATTATTGCATTTTTGATAAACAAAACAAACTACTACTGAATTAAGAGCCATGTGGTTCCAAAGGCATATATAACAAGCTTGTAAATCAGAGTAAATGACAACATGAAATATGTGTACTTATGCCTTGTCAAGCAACTGCATGACTTCAGATACGTTCGGCAATGAAGAGATTGCCCCCTTTTTGGTAGCAATGATCGTGCCACATGCATTAGCGAATTTTAGTACTTCCCTCAGTTTCTTCTCATCCTGCGGACAGTGCAATTCCATGATCATAAGTGTCAGCAATGACGAGCAAATTCTTAAGCAACAATAGCTTTCACATTCACTTGCCTGCAAAGCTGATCGGTCTTCTTCAATTCCTCGGAGCATCCCACCTACAAATGCATCGCCTGCACCTGTTGTATCCACCTGCTTGACTGGAAAGGATCCAATTAGTCCTTGAAAATCCTGCCCAAGATAGCCAATTGATCAACTTAGTGGATTTGACTAGAAGATGTTCTCCTCAGTAACAACAATGTAGACAGTGTACCTCGGTGTAGTACTTGCATCCCTTATCTCCGAGGGTTACCAGCATCAGCTTCAGGTTCGGGTGCCAGAGTCCATGGCCTTAAGATGAGCAGTTAAGAATGCAATCGAATTCGCTGACCTTGACAATATTGGCCTGGTTCCATGGCGGTGATGGCCACATCAAACTTTGGATCAAATGACAGAAAAGCGCCATTGACTCCATAGCCTTGGAGAAGCATCCACTCCAGAGCAATAAACTCAAGACTCAATTTGTAGTGCTTTATATGAAAGTTTATGGCATTAGATCAACAGATTTGAAGAATAGTGTTTTTGCATCACTTGGGGATCAATCATGGGCCTTGATCTGTCGATTCAAGAGGTATTGCGAGATTTAGCAAGGTAAACGAGAAAATTTACAGATTAGACGATTAATTTCTCGAAGAGGGGAAGGGGCGTGTACATTTCTGATGAGATCCCATTAAGCTCGGCCTTCGTGAGAAGCATGTCGGCGCTGGGGTTGCGATAGAACATGAACTCCCGTTCTCCGTCGGCCCGGAGGGTAACGAATGCTAGGGCGGAGCGTGCGCCGGAGTCGAAGACGACGCCCGCGTCGGAGACGCCATTGTCGCGAAGGACGGATACGAGCATGTGGCCGAACTCGTCGTCGCCGAGCTTTCCCACGAAGGCGCTCCGCCTTCCGAGGCGCGTGACGGCTATGGCAACGTTGGCCGGCGCCCCGCCGGGGGCCTTCAAGAACGCGGTGGCTTCCGCCAGCGAGACGCCAGACTCGGTCGGCACGAAATCGATCAGCATCTCTCCGAAACTCACTACGAGACCGGCGGCGGCGGCTCTGTTGACGGTGACCATCTCTGCGGCGGCGGCGGTGGTGGGAGGAGGTGCGATGAACCAAGAGAAGGGGTACCAATTTTCAAAAAAAAGCCGGTGGAAGTTTAAGAGAATTTTAAAATACCTCCTATAATTACAGTATTCACTAGACTCCATTAACTAGTACTCATTTTTCATTCACAAAAGTAGCTCACTGGTAAAATCCGAATTCGTAGGGTCTATTCTGATCAAATCAAATTCTTATATTGTCCAGCTTAGTGAATTTATTTGTAAGAAGAATTTTATTGATGAATATAATTTTATAAATTATATTTATGAATATTACTTATAAATATTATTAATAAATAGTTTATCATCTTTTTCATAAATATTAATAAGCTATGTGTTTAAATTTTATTTTATTTAATTAATTATTTAAATTTGTTTTTAAAAAATTAATTAATTATTTGATTTAGAGCTATAATGAATAAAGAGGTATGAGAGGGTATTTTAGAGAATGAATGTATAGACGTGCATTTTGAATATTTCTTAAATACGTGATTTGATTGGTTTTTAAAAAATATATTTTTTTAAATTGTATTTTTTATTCAAATAACTTATACGTTTATTATTAAAATATTGATCATTGCAAAGAAAATATATGCATAAATATATTTACTAATATAACTTTTAGGTTAATTAAAGATTTGCCAAATATAATGCTAAGTCATAATCATTCTTAACATTTTTTAATTAAGAACAACCAATTTCAAATATATATTTAGTAATTAGATTTAGTTTTATGTTAATTTTTGGATATAAATAGAATCTTAATGACATGGTATATGCCCTATATATGTTATTTGGTAAATACATCTAATTATACAAGTTTGGAAATTACTTCAAATGTTTCTTATATATATTTTAAATTTACTAGAGTTTTTTTTTTAAAGAGAGATTTAAAACTGAAGTATTTGAATAATATTTAAATTCTTCACGTAGAAATAATCCTCATATTTAAATCAGATTTTTACAATTTCAAACCTGAAAATCAAATTTAATAAATCGATTAATTTGAAAATCGTATATTTGGTAAGTTATGCCATTTTCTTTTAATTTTCCAGCTAAATTATTAATTATGCCACGTAGGATGCCATGTATGCCCCACATTCCGTATCAAGCCATCCATCGGCCACCGAAGCCGAACCCTCTTAAGTACCGAAATTGGCGCGCTGAGACGCTTGAGATTTCCAAACCCTTCTCTCGATGGAGACGACGGCGACGGCGACGGCGACGCGAAGGCCGCCGCAGTGCCAGCGGCGGCGCGGGAGAGGGGGGAACGAGGCCGGATAAGCGGCACAGAGGAGAGGACGCTGGAGCGGAAGCCAAGCAAGGTGATGCTCGAGGGCTACGTCGGCGTCGGCGACGGTCGATTGGGGCGGTCGACGAGTCTCACGTCCGATGACCTCGAGGATCTCAAGGGGTGCGTCGACCTAGGGTTCGGGTTCAGCTACGAGGACATCCCGAAGCTGAGCAGTACACTCCCGGCGCTGGAGCTCTGCTACCCGAGGGGACAGCCGGCGGCGCAGCAGGAAGGTAGTACGAACGGCGATTCGCCTGTAGCATCGCTCCTCGTCGCCGATTGGAAATTCCTCGCTCCTGGTACGTCGCCGCCTTTTGGTTCTCTGTCTGCGATTTAGGGTTCTTGGTCGATTTCATCATAAAAATCCCATCTTTCGATGGTTTTGCCATAAACTGGAAATCCATGTTTGAAAAAATCGACTTATTTTCTCTTTCCAATCAAGATTTTATTCTTCTTGAGTTTGAAATTGGTGGAAAACATCGGTTTCTTCGGATCTCTGTCCTGGTTGGTAAAAGCCTCTCAGCCTTTTCATCATCCTGCTGTTTCAACTTCCTTTTCAATCAAAATTTCTTCTCCTTGGACATAAAATCTGAGAAAACTACCCAATTTTGCTGATGTGTTTGTTCATATACTTCTTATTCGCATTCTGATTCAATCTTTTCCTTCTTGTATCAGATCTTTTTGGTTATCCAACTTCCTGATCAATCCTTATTAGCTTGGAAATCGGAATTTGTTCGGAAATCTTAAAACAAAACCAACTTTTATGAGGTTTTCCCCCCATAGTCCTCAATCTGGATTCCGTTTATTTGAATTTGTTTCTAGTTGTTTAACTGAAATCTAACTCTAAATTTGTTTGTGTAACTTACAGGAGATGATCCAAAGGAAGTGAAAACAAGGATCAAGTATTGGGCTAAAGCAGTAGCATGTATTGTTAAACTATGCAAAGATTAATGTTTCAATTTAATTTCAATATGCAAACCTCCATGAAGAAGATCTTCTTCTGTAATCAAATATCAATGATTTAATAGGAATTTAGATCTTAAATTTAGTTAATGCTCAATTAATTTTTCAGTTGTACATAACATTGATTGAAGTATGGTGAGATTCCTAGCTTGACCTCCATGTATCAATTAATTCATTATTATATTTGTGATTAAAGATCTTGATCATTGATTATATATATATATATATATATATATATATATATATATATATCTTAATTTTTCTCAATTACTGAATATTTTTACAACCTATAAAAAGTTAATTGAGTGAAGAATTTTCAAACTAATTAAATAAAACAGAAAATTAAACATGCAATGGGAAGGAATACAAACAATAAATGATTAAACAGATCTTTCAAATAAACTGAAATATAATTTATCAAAAATAACAAAAATATTTTATTAATGTAACAAGCATAGAAAGTATTGCGAGGATTAAGATTAAATTAATATTTTCTCTATTAGATCCATGAGAGTTACAAGGATGAATAACTCTTTTTGCATCGATTGAATGTGGAGCGGAAATTTCAAGTAAATTCAACAGACATACACACACTAATATTTAGTCCAAGGCTTAGTCCTAGTCATATTACCACTATTAAATTATTTAGTCAAGGCTATTACCACTATTAAATCTTCTTTTTCTTGTATATCTTCCGGAGACGGAGAAACTATAACACAATAAGAAACTGTAAATACAAATAAAAATAAAAATATAATTTTACAATTGAGAACTATATTTTTAGAGATTTCTTGATACTTAAAAGAGTCTTTTAATAATAAGAAATGTAATAGCACTTCCTCTCTAACCCCTTAAGAATCGATATTTTCAAATCTCCTCGAAACTCTCTTTTATAGAGTTGTTGTCAGATTGATTTTTTATTTATCATTGATCTTATCATCATTCGATTGATCCACTGTAGATTCAAACATTAATACTTTGATCTGTCAGTTCAACAGCTCCATCCACCTCATCATTAGTCGACTGTTACATAATCAATTGAATTTCATAATCAAGTTTTGAACTTTCTATTCGTTTAAACAATAGCATCAGTCGATTGATGTATTAATCTAGTTGATCAATCGATTTCATAATTTTCTATTTGCTACAGTACTTTTTCTATTTGTTACAATAGCAGTTGACTATATCGTAGTAAACCCAAAAATACTATAGCAAATTCTAATTACTATAGCAAATCATATTTTTGGGATTTAGCATCCATTAGTCCATTGATGTCTAAATAGTTGACTGATACTCATGTTTTAACTTTACCAAAGCTAAATTCTCACCTTATTTAGTATTTTATTAACCTTAATCTATCAAAATTTTCTTTCCTTGACATTCGATCTACCTTGAGTTGTCAAAATTTCTCATTGCCTAGCATCTGATTAATTTTAATCTGTTGAGATTTCCTTGTTGTCTAATATCCAGTCAATCTTGACTTGTCAAAAAATTCCTTATTGTCTAGCTTTCTGGTCAACTTTGATGTTGAGACTTCTTTATTACCTAACATTCGATTAACCTTAATCTGTCAGGACTTTACGCCTCACGTCAATTAACATATTGATCAATCATTGAAACTTACACTCGATTTAAATCGAGCTTAATCAACCTAGTCAATCTTGACTAAAGGTCGATTGTACCAACATTCTTTACGATTTAATACTTTTAGGAAAGCAATATATTTTTTTTTAAAAAAAACTTATAAATTTGTGATAAAATAATTTTAAAATAAATAATAAAAAATATTAGTTGATGATTGCAATTTTTTAAATATATGAAAAATTTATAGCTTGCTAAATATACATTAAAGCTTGCTATATATATAATGTAATTTTCTATTTTCAAAACATATGAAAATTTAAAGCTTGATACATATAAATATGATTGGAACATTTAAAATATCTGTTAAACAGTAAACAAATTTATTTATTTTACTACATTTCATAATTAAAATTATAATCTGATTAATGCACGCAAATATTTCTTTTTTTTCAAAAAAATTTAAGAGGTACTTTTAAGAATTGTAATTATTTATATTAAAAATAAATACAACTAATTAATAAATATCCAATTTTATCAAACACAAGTATAATAATAAGTAGGAATATTTTTAAAATAAAACCCAATTTTTATCAAACACAATTGATTACTAAAACTACAATTTGACAATTAAAATTGATTGCTAAAGGTACAATTAGAGATCCTATTCCACCTTTAATGGAAAGAAATATATCAAAATTTTCCTAATTAGTAAGAATCAATTCTCAATCATTATTATTATTTTTATTATTAATAAAAATCTCAATCATTATTACCGAACAATTTGGATTTCATAATTTATATGAAAAATCACAATTTATATTTATTTTTTAGCTACAAAAAAAAATATTGCTCTTTCTAGTTTTTTTAAAAGGAAGAAATTTATTTTTTTATTTCCTTATAAAAATACTATAAATTGCAGATGGCAATCGCTTCCCTTCCTAATCGATCATCGATACCCTTGTTCCATCCTCCGGCGCACAATAGCACCGTCCACCGTTTTGTTTTTCCTCTTCTGAAGGCGCACGAAAACTCTCCTCTCCCCATCGAAACCCTAGAATTCTCGATCTGATCGCCGGAAGCATGTCCAATCCATGGGGCGGCGTCGGCGCATGGGCGCTGGATGCCGAGCGGGAGGAGGCGGAGGTTCGCGAGCGCGAGGCGGTCGCCGGCAATCTCGCGCAGAGCTTCCCCAGCCTGAAGGAGTCGGCCTCCTCCGCCTCCACCAAGCAGAAGAAAAAGAAGAAGAACGCGGCCATACCCTTGGCCCAGTTCGTCGCCACCGGCGGCGCTTCGGCCGCCTTAGTGGAATCGTCTAAGGGACTAACCCCTGAAGAGATGCTCCGCCTCCCCACTGGCCCGAGGGAGCGATCCCAGGATGAGCTAGAGCACGGCCGCCTCGGCGGCGGGTTCCGGTCGTTTGGCGCCGGCGAGAGAGACGGCGCTTGGGGTGGAGGGAGAAGAGGTTACAGTGGTTTTGATGAGGGGCGGAGAGGTCCGCCTCCTAGGGATAGGGATTTGGACCTGCAATCGAGGGCCGACGAGGTGGATAGTTGGGGAGCCGGAAAGAAGGCGTTTGTTCCTCTGCGGAGTGATGGTGGTCGCCGAGATCCATATGGTTTTGGTGATGGAAGTTCATCGAAGGCTGACGATGTAGATAACTGGGCATCTATGAAGAAACCTCTCCCTTCCAAATCTTCAAGCTTTGGATCAGAGTTTAGGGATCCTCGCACATCATCCGATTCCAATCGATGGGGGAGGGACATAGAAGGATCGATCCCTAGAGAAATAGGGAGGCGAAGGCTCGTTTTGGATCCTCCAAAGAAGAGGGATGTTGACGCACCACCACCAACAAGCGAGCCTGTTAAGACTCGCCCGAGCCCCTTCGGTGCTGCACGTCCAAGAGAAGAGGTTTTGGCTGAGAAAGGGATGGATTGGAAGCAGATGAACTCTGAGTATGAGATGAACACCAGCAGACCAACTAGCTCTCATTCCAGCAGACCTTCCAGTTCACAATCAAGCAGGCAGGGGAGTCTGAGCTTGGAAGAGGTGGTCATTAAATCTAAGCCAAAAGTGAACCCTTTTGGCAATGCAAAGCCGCGCGAGGTTATCTTGGAAGAAAAGGGAGTCGATTGGAAGAAAGTTGACCTTGACTTGGAGCACACTAGGGTTGAAAGGTAAATGTTCTCCATCTCTCATAGATAAATTTCTGAAGTTGCCATATTTTGCCTTGTTGAGATTGATTGCTTTCTGTAATTCCTGTAGCTCTTAGGGCTGCTACTGGAATGCTACTCTTGATTTTTTTTTTATTAGTATCTCTTAGTTTAACCTAGAATTTTTTATATTTACACAAATACAAATTGAAGATGGGTTGCCTATTGCTTCTAATGTGCATCATATGATGAAACTTAATTAATAGGCGATGCTCCATTCTTCAAAATGTTGCTTCAACATGATCAAGTGATGATGCTTAATGTGCTATTTCTTGACGATGGGAAATACCAAGAAGCTTAGTGAAACAATTTAAAAGTTTCATATTGTGTTATCTAATTCTATTGCTGTTCTTGTGGCCTTAATAACTATATTTTATTTGCCATCTGTTATTAATTTATGGGTTATATGATTGCACACCTACTAATATTTTTACATATGATCTAAAATTATTGATAGACTTAATGGAATTGTATGCTTCTTTTACTTCCTTGCATCAAGCAAATGTTTGTTGATCCCGTGCTCTTGCTCTTAATTAATCATCAACTTATGCCAACCATATTTAGTATTGTTGGATTTGTTGGACCTTTCTTTGCGTTGAAATAGTTAAGTTTAGATTTGGGGACTGGAAAGAAGAGTATTTTCTAAGAGGGACCTGTCAATGTAATTGTTTGATGACTAGTGGATCAAGAATTAGAAACAATGAATCAAGTAGGAGAGGACTCGAATGTGATTGGACTTTGTTTAACTGTAAGGTGGATATAGTTAAAAATTATATGAATCTAGGATATCAAGGATACTTGTCAGAAAGAAACTATTGCAATTGAAATGAGCTTCTAAAATTATGGAAACTGAAGAAATCAATTATATGGAATGAGTTTTTTTGGAGTTCAAAATAGTTAAAATAGAGCTGTGTTTAGACATTTGAAATTGTATGCATGTCTTTGATTCTGTTTACCCCTTTGGAAGATACAAATAGAAATGTGAATATGGTTATGTGCAAATTGTCAAAATACATATCCTTGGCTGACATTATGTATGTTTTTCACATATCCTTTTTAATGCAAGCATGTAGATTTCATTACGTATTGTATATTATATCAGTATGATATATTTCTTAATAAAATAGTATTTCTACTTGTAAGAAAGATATAGTTTTCTTATATTTCACCATGTATAGGGCAACAAGTGCATATGATGATCGAGCGCTCTTGTCTAATCTCAAATGAAGGTGCAACAAAATATTTGCAACTTCTAGTTCTTTCAAAGAACCAAATTTATGATTAACCAAATTTATTCCACATATGCATTTGTTACATTATTCGAACTTGTACTCAGTATCCAACATGGGTGCAAGTTCATGTGCCTGACACAGCTATCTTTAGAATTTCTTACATGTAATCAAGAGAAACATTGAGCATCCACTTGGAGTATTTGTGTCCTAGTTTTGGGCATCTGATAGAAATATGGAAGGGGTAGATAAAGAGCCCGATTATTGGAGATGTTTGTTTGTGGATTATATATATGCAGGCCAAATTTCTACATAAACTATTTATTCAGATTCAAAGTATGTTGTTCAGTGTTTGAAAATAAAAAATAATGACATAGAAGCCTTTTTCTGTTTAGTTTGATACATCTTCTTGTGTAATGATTTTTCTTATAGTTGTCCTGCTCAGTCAGTCTTGTATTTCTTATGGGCAAAACTTCTTCATTAAAGTTTCAGTGATTTGGAAATATTGCTGTTCTGAGCTTCTTCTTCTTCTATAGGTTCTTTGAGATTTTTCATCAGTAACTTATGTTTTTCAATTCTCCCTATGTTTGTGTTATTATTTCTTATTTTATTCACATGAGACTTATATAATTGGATTGTAGATCTGAAACCAACGAAGAAAGGCTTCTAAAAGAAGAGATAAATCATCTGAAGTCACTGGCTATTGAAACTGATGGAGGTTCAAAACTACCTGTTGAACAACTTTCTATGCTTCACAATGAGATTGCAAGTAAAGAAAAAGATCTGGAGCTTCTGGCTTGCCGGTTGGATGATACTGTTCGATTTGGTCAAAGATACCCAACCACCAACAGTAGACCAGGATCTGCAGCTGGTAGGAGCGATACCTCATCTACAAGGTCGGCATCTCAATCTGGCATGTCAGAGAGATCTAGGAGCACTGAATTTGTTGACAGACCACAATCAAGGGGTGCGGCTGGAGACGAAGGCGGGCAAATGGCAAACAACAGAAGAGGATTTCAGAGGGGAAGTGACAAAGGCTTCTTTCATGGTAGAAATAGTGAAAGGTACATCTCTAATTTCCATTTTTTTTTACTTTCTGATTGCTTTTACTTTATCAATTTGTCCGACTAGACGGGTTATTACTGATCACCATGGAACTTTCTTTTACAAATCTCTTAGTTATATGCTTGATTATAATCAAAATTTGGTACAGATGTAGTTTTTTTTAATAGTTTTTATGCAAACATTTTCCTCTACCTGTGCTAAACTCTCAACTCCAAACTTTTACTTTTATTTTCAGGTTTGAGCCGTTGTTTTTTTAATTCAGCTGCAGATTCAGTTTCTAATCTGCTTGAATTTTGCCATTTCTCGATGTCCAGGTCGAGTTCCAGGGAGCGTTGGTGAGTTTTGTCGACATGGATTCACATCGATTTCCCGACAACATTAAAGGGATAAAAGAAAACGAAGACTGTTCAGTCATCCATTCAGCAATTGCTGACCTCCTTTCATCGATCTGTTTATTGCCGTGGCGACCTACGCCTCGTTGATCTCTTCTTCTTCTTCTTCTTCTTCTTCTTCTTCTTTGTTTTTGTTTTGGTCCCTTCCCTCTCTTTGTACTTGTTGAGGAAGGGCTCTAATTTTGAGGTGGAGAGATTTTGGAACTCAATTGTAGCTAGTATTGAATGTAATCGTTCTGCTCTGCTACATCAAGTCGAACAAATTCCATATTGCGTCTTTTCTTCTTTTCGTCATTTATGATTGACACGTGGCAGTGACGGTCTCTATCGCAGAGCTGTGAGAAGAATTGATGATGGCGGCGATCCACCCTTTTCTGTAGAAAAAAAAAAAAAATGAAATCTACGAGGTCACTGAGATCAGGTGGGGCTCACGCGGTTGGCGACATGATGAAAAAGTAAATCAAGAAGTTATAATTTAATACGATTTAGGTTAGGATATTATTTTTTTAGTGGCTGAAGATTTACAATTTTTATTCATTTTTATAATTTTATTTTATCACAAATTAATTCAGTTATGCTACGGAAGCCATTCACCCTTGCTTCTATGAATGTTCAAACATAACTTGCAGAGATGAATTATTGAACTATTTTATGATCGAGAGAAATAATTTAATTATTGTGAAGAGCAGAAAACAAGCATTCCAGTACAGCACATGGTTTTGTGTGTTAAACCAGCAATTTGATGCATTCCATCGCATGCACTTGCATTAATTATTGTGTTACACAATTAATAGGTTCTATAAGTTATTCATCCTTTCCACTCGATCGATTCTCCTAGTTAAAAAAACTATTAGTCAATAATTGACATATTAAATGAAAAAATAACTTCATTATAATTTAATTTAATGAAGAAGCGCGTCAAAGTAATTTTCTATGATATTAAAATATTTTTAAAATTTAGAATGAAGTTCTATAAAAATAATATTAAGTTAAATATTAGATTATGATTTGAGTATGCTAAATAAAAAATAAAAGTGAGATAAAGATGTTAAAATAGATAAAATTTAGAAGAGAGATAAAAAAGATAAATATAAATAAAATTTACTTAAATATAAATGTATAAGTAAAATATAGTTCAATGACGTAGAAAATTTATATAGTCAATCTCATTTAATAAAATAAAACTTAATTATTATTATTGTATTCTAACTATTTCAAAATCTAATAAAAGGATCCTCAGAAGCAAACACACAATTAAATAGTCAATACTATAAAAAGGTGATTTCGTTCACCCCAAACGATTTAATATCATCGGTCCATAATTAGATATAAATAAGTAAATTAGGTACCGAACAGGATCCCATAGGAGAGGGTATTTCACAGTTACATGATGATTGAATAGTCAAGTAAATATATTTGGTGGATCAAGGTCACTAATTCAATAAGAAACAAATAAAGCTTTGAAGAGAAAGCCATACCTATTGGAAAATTAGAGAAACATGTTAATAATAATAAAATCTCTAATTTTTTTTGAATAATTCAAGTATTTAACTTTTCCAATAACACATATATAGCAGTCAACATCTCAAAATTATCTTTCCATTATAAAAAATTAATTGACAATACGTTCCAATTAAGAATGGATCCATGGATATCTGATTAACTACGAAAACTTTTTGCCATTGGATCGTAGCCGTAGCCGTAGCCATAGCCGGGGCAGTTAAACCTTTACAAGTACTACAGATGGACGAAGAGGCTGATTATCAAAATGAGGAGGCAATTTAAATTTCTAAACTTAGTGGGAACGCTTGACAATAGTGCAATTTGCCCTCCCAAGGAAGTAAAGTTTAGGGTAATAAATAACTTAACTAGTCGGAATGGTTTGGAACAAACAACTAGCTAGCGTGTGGCAAGCACACGGAATTTGACCTAAAAAGAGACAAAATTCCAACCAAGCGAATCTTTCAAGAGCTACCTTCCCCACTTGAAACCCAAGAATTCATTTACTTTCTATTTTTTAATCGTCTCAAGTCACCAACAACTGAATTAAATTATCAATAAACTATTCTTAATTATGTTGCCTATTTCTTCTAATGATGCAAGAAGCTTCTCCTAGCAAATTCTCAATATAAATTTGCATTAGAATTTTCTTTTTTGTATTTTTTTATTTCAAAAATACATTTACTATTTTATTGATGACACACACACACACACCTCTCTGTTCATGCACCTTCTTGGCCTTAAAAACTCATCACCAAGAGAAGAGATCCTCCATTGTATTGCAAGCCAAGGAAGAGAGAGGGATGGAATTCAACAAGATGAATAGCATCACCATCTCCTTTGTTCTCCTCTTCTGTTTCTCCTCCTCCTCCAAGCTTGTTAGGACTCAATCAGATTCTTGCTCTTCTCCACTTGAAGTTAGCAACCTCATCCCGTTCGACACCACTTCTTCCTTCCGCTGCATCTCCGCTTGGAATGCACAAGGCTTCATCCTCCGGGTATATCCTTTAATTCGATCTCTTTAGTGTTATTTGTATTCTAAGTTAAACGTACTTGGACGAGAGAGCATGCAGTATGCTCAGACAGGCCAGAACCTTTGGAGTTTCATCCTTTCAGCCCCTGACCCAAGCTCCTACATATCGATTGGATTCTCGAGCAACGGGAACATGGACGGGAGCAGCGCCATGGCTGGGTGGACCGAGTCGACCGGCGGTCCGGGGATCGCAAAGCAATACTACTTAGGAGGAAAGAGCTCGAGCCAGTGTCCACCTGACCAAGGGAACCTACAGTTGGTGCCGAACAAGACAGTGATCGTCTCACAGTCATCGCAGCTTTACCTAGCATTTCAAATACATGCCCAGCAGCAACCTGAGTCGCACCTCATTTACGCAGTCGGTCCGCGAGGGACTGTCCCATCGTCGAGCTACCATCTTCCAACTCACCAGAGCCAAACTTCTACTTCCATTAACTATGCCACAGGTGAGTTGTATAAATATATCTTCATTAATCATATTTAAGCTTAATAAAAAGCTTACTTTGTTTGCCATGAAACAGGAGTGGCTGCTACTACTGCAGGAACTGGATTCTCGACCAAAAGATGGCATGGACTGCTGACGATTTTAGGGTGGGGATTACTGATGCCTGTGGGAATCACCATGGCCAGATACTTGAAGCACTATGATCCTCTTTGGTTCTACTCCCACATCTCGATCCAAAGTCTCGGATTTGTGCTCGGTTTGGCAGGCATCATAGCGGGCTTCAGGCTCGACGACGATGGCGTATCCAGGGCTGACACCCACAGAGCTATTGGATACTGCATCTTGGTCGCTGGCATCCTCCAGGTACAAAACATATAAATTAACAAAATTTTTAAAACATGAATTTGACTGGAGTTCTTGTTATCGATACAGGTAATGGCATTTCTTATCAGGCCTGACAAATCTTCAAAGATCAGAAGGTATTGGAATTGGTATCATCACTATGTTGGCAGGGGAGCCATAGTTTTAGCAGTGGCTAACATCTTCCTGGGACTGTCCATAGCTCATGAATCAGGTTCATGGATTTTGGCTTATTTGATCTGTCTTATCATCTTGGTGGTCTGCAATATTGTTCTTGAGGTGAAAAAGTGCTTGGCCAAAGATGATGATGATGATGATGATCTTCTGTAGAGAGAGGGATGGATAGATTTGGTTATTTGCATTCTTATTATCAGTTGTTGCTAGCTATAGATATTCGATATTCTCTATACTTTTGTTGACATCACCACATGCTTATTAATTTTTGTTTTATTTATTTGTTTATTTATTTCCATTTTGTTGATATTTCCAACCAAAATGTCTTTTCATTCCTCTAATAATTAATAATTTAATTAAAAGTCTAAAATCAAAAGAACGTTAGGCTTTAATGGCTGCCAAAGAAACCCAAACAGCCCCGAACTCTACCCACGTTGGACCTGCGTATTGGGACCCACTAAATCTGGCCAATACATATCCTCCCTATCTTTTCCCAACTACATAATTAATTTTAATTATTAGACACAATTTAACCTAAATTTTCTAAATAAATTATGCATCTCACCTTTTAAATTTCTGTATTCTATGTTAGTTTTCCAAAAATAACCCGATGATCGATATATTAAATTAGAGACGGATCTAAGAATTAGAGTTGGAAGGAGTTTGAACTTACAAGATAGGTTGGAGGACGGAGCTAAGTAAGATCCGTATTTGAACTAAGCGTTCGTAAAATCACGACTAATTGCTAGGCTAACTAACCTCAAAATTTACATAGGGCAACTTAAACCCAAAGACATTCCATATATTTATGTACAAATGATAAGGAACAATACTAATCGACTTTTTTTTTAAAAAAATAAAAATTATTAATTATTGCATTTTTGTGTGTGTGAAAATTAATGGTCGTTTATAAATGAATAGGATAAGAGAGGAAGGAAAGAAAGTAAAGGGTAGAGAGGAACTAAATGAAAGGGGCATTAGTGTAGGCATGTTTTAAGAGACAAACTTCTAAATGTCATCATCAATGGTGCCCTATAAAGTTGGTAAAGAGCTACAAAGGTAAGAAAATAAGGACGAAAAAAAAGAGACGAATTTATGAACATGTATATGGAGTGTGTAGAAGAACATATGAATCTCGTGCATGATCTACAAAGGATGTCTCCATCAAGCATGTGAACTTTTACGCTTTAAAATGTCATTAATTCAATGACACTTTTGTTTTTTCATCAAAAATATATTTACAAACAATTTAAGTATATATCTAAAACCTAAAAATAAATCGACTAAATTTTCACAACACATGTTTATTCTACTATTTCTCTTGCTCATCTAAATCTTTTTAGTCTTACAAATAAGGTCATTTATTCTTTCAGAAATGGAAACAAACTAGGGACACATTGGTTCATAGGAAGCTTCATTGAGACATTAAACTCAAATATTATGCGACCTTCTTCGATTAATTTATTAATAAAGAAACTGAAATCACTTTAATTCTACACTATTTCAAATAATAATAATGATGAAATTCAAAATACATATAAAAATAATTAAAAGAATCAAAATTCAAATCTTGCTAAAGGTAAAGGAAGATTTCATTTTCATGATAGAAAAATATTTATTAATAAAAATACTACTTTTTATTACCAAATTATATGAAGTTACATATGGAATAGCTAGTTTTTATTTTATTTTTAGAAAAAAATGTATCAAACAAATTAATTGATAGTGATGAGATGTTGGATTTGTTTTGTGCAGGGCATGTGAAGCACTCATGCATCCAACACTAGTTAGCGGTGGCCATGAGACTTGTTGGTTGATTTATTTGATCTTAAAGAAAGAAATTTAGTGAGTTGCAGAAAAAGAAATTTAGTGATATCATTTTTAATTAGAAATTTAATAGCACGAAACAATTTTAAAATGAATCCATACACCTCTTCACATCAAATCAAAATCAAAATCAAAACGGATAAAGATAAAGAAAAAAAAACTAAAAAGAAAAAAACAGAGGGGACCCCTACGAACAGTGAAGAAAACGACCTCCATCTAATTTACGATCTTATTCTTCAGGAACAAAAAGAAATAGAAACAAATCCCAAACTTAAATCTCAATAACCAATCACGTGTTACTTTAAAGGAGGAACTCGTGTTGTTCGTGCCCAACCCTCGATTCCTCCATTATAAAAAGCAGCAGTAAAACCACCATGCATTGCATCAATCTGCTTCGTCTATTGATCCATCAAGAAAGATTTTTAACAGATTTTTTTTCTTCTTCATCTTCTACTAGGAATCGAATTGAATGGAAGAAGAAGAGAATGGGGAGGTGTGTGACACAGAGTTGTGCCTCAGCCCCATCGGCCAGCGCCAGAGTTTGAGTTCTTCTTCTCCTCCTTCCTCTTTGGCTTTGGCTTCACGAAGGTGACGGATTAAGCACTAGATGAGTCTTGAATCGTTTGTTTTTAATTTGTTTGTATATATGTTTTGCTTTGTTTCTGTTCAATTGAGTCTGAATGGTGAGTGTGGATGATGAGAAGAGGGGGAAAAGCCCCAGAGTTGAAGAAACAAGAGGACGATGGCAACATCACTATATTTTACAATGGAACGATTTGCATATGTGATGCCACAAAGATCCAGGTATAGCTTTGTTTGAAAGTTTCAAAATAAGATTTCCGGCAAGGCAATTGTGAAATGTACTATGGTCAATTTGTTGACAAATTTATAATGGCAGGCAAGAGCTATTATAAGCATGGCAAAGAAGGAGATGGAGGTGGAAACAACAACAACGACGACAATAACAAGAGCAATACCTTGGAATGTTTGCAAGTTCCTAGCGGATCAAACACGACGGGATCATCGATGGCAATGATGACGTGGTGCCATCGCTGTTGCTGAACCAAAGCCCGTCGATGAAGCGATCACTGCAGCAGTTTCTGCACAGGAGGAAGACGAGGAGGTCCAAAAGGAAGCTGATGACTGAAGCAGATTAAACAAGCATCTTTTACTTCCAGGCTCTCTCTGCTTAACTTGTCAGATTGATTCCTGCTATTAGATTTCAGTTAAATTAAGAAGTTTAGAACATTTTCATCAAGAAAAATCAGGATGTGGGTGCAAAATTTTACAGATGTATTACTGATTTGAAAATTTAGTTATACGCTACCTTTATAACAGTATTGATGGCATGGAGCAATTTGTCAGCTTGTAATGGCTTTGTCAAATGGAAATCCATTCCTGCTAATGCTGTCTTTCTTTCTTCCTCAGGTGAAGCATGAGCAGTAAGAGCAATAATTGGAATTCGGAGACCATAATTTCTTTCTTCTTCACGAATGCGCCTTGTTGCTTCATAACCATTCATAAGTGGCATCTATGGTACAAATGTAAAGGGTAAAATTAAATTAGACTAGGATTAGCCAGAATTTTGAGACAACTTAAACAACAAACTTTCCAGTAAAACAACATTGCTTTTATGATTTTTACCTCACAATCCATAAGAATAACATCATAAGGAAAGCTCTTTGAATCATTACTTGGATCGCCTTCATGTGTGGAATCTAATTTCCTTAAAGCATCTCGAATTAAATCCAAAGCATTCAACCCATCTTCACAAGAAGTAACACTCGCACCAAGGCGAGAAATTAATTTTGTAGCCACTAGCCGCAGTGTAGGTACATCCTCCGCAAGTAATATGTTCATGCCATCTAATGGCTTATGCTCCAAATTTAGACTCGATGAAAACACTTCATGACTACAACATTGGAAAGATGAAGATTTGGATGAAAAATTGTTACTTTCCATAGAACTAGTCATTTTATGCAAATCATGTTCACTTTCTCTCCCCAAATCTTGTATAAGTCTCGAGAGTGCATATAGGCGGGATCCATGGATTGGCTTTTGCAATATAAGGTGGCATGGCACATGTTTAGATCTTCTCAATCCATCGGTAGGAGCATTGGAGTTAACCAACCAAACAATTTTGAAGTGGAGAGATTCATTGCCAATTATCAATGTCTTCAAAGTTAATTCAATCTCTGAAAAATTCCCAAGACTGAAATCAATGACGACTAACACACAACTTGTGTAGTCTTTTGAGCTAGTCTTGAACTCTTTATTAGAGAGAGGTAGAATCTTGTCGGCTTCATCTTTAGAGTGTGAGAATTCTGCTGCCATGTTCAACAAACTTGCAGGTGATCTTGACTTAGATCTCCCTAAACGAATAAGACTATTCTTAATTTTCTCTGTGATGGAATAAATAAGCCTCCAATGATCAATCACCCACACTTCTACTCCTGAGATTTCCATCCATCTTTGCATTATTCGTGTAGTTTCGTCACCTTGAACAAAAAGTATGGCATGAATGCTATCTCTTGCTAAACCCCTTCTGAATCCCATACCTGAAATAGTTGACGGCACAATCTGAGAATTTGCAGAATCCTTAATGATGTTTGAATTGATTGGCAATGAACTAGACCTTTCAGCTCTTGATTCACCATCCACATTTGCATAACTTGGTTTGCATGATTTCAGAAGAATGTTGAATCTGAAACAAGTTCCTTTTTCAGTAGGAGTTTTATCCATGATTTTAATCTCACCACCCATGAGACGCACCTATTGATTAAAAAAAAAATTAACCATCACAAAAAGGTAAATGATATTATCACTAAAATATAAAGATAAAGTTCCAAGTGTCCTTACAAAGGATTGGACTATGCCTAGTCCCAAGCCAGTGCCTTCATGTCCTCCATTCAATGACTCTTTAACTTGAACATAGTTTTCAAAAACAGAAGCTCTTTTCTCCTTGGGGATTCCTGTGCCAGTATCATCCACCTCTATAATTATCTCAATGTGATAAGGATCACTTTCAATTAGATTCCCAACATAATTGTCACCCAAGCTATCTTTGGAAAGCCATCCTAATAAAGGATTCAACACATTTCTTAAGTTATAACCTTTTCTGGAAGAAACTTCAATTTTTTTGAAGCTTGGTTTTCTAGCCCATGCACGCAGAACAACACGTCCTTCAGATGTAAACTTCACTGCATTGCTCAATAGGTTATCAATTATCTGTTTAAGCCTTTGACAATCACCTCTCACAATGGTAGATGTAAAAATGGAAAAATCACAAGGATCCCATATGACCTCCAAACCCTTATTGAGTCCCACGATATGAAAAATATCAATTGATTCTTCAAGGACTTGACATATATCAAACTCAACCTCTTCTGGTTGCATTTTGCCTGCTTCAATTTTGCTTGTGTCAAGGACAGAGTTTAGTATCCCTGCAAACATATTTGAGAATATTAAATTTCTATGAAAAACAAAACCACTATTAGGAAATGCACGTCTATGCTTTAAAGTTACAAATGATTAATACTACTACTCACCAAGAAGTTTTGTTACACAAGTATTAATTTGTTGCATATTTGATTGTAGCTCAGAAACTCGAGGAGCATCAGCAAGGCAAATTCCGACCAATCCAGCAATGCCTGCGAGAGATGTACGTATGTCGTGGCTAGCGCTAGCAAATGCCAAACTCTTATTCATACTTTTTCTCTCTGCTTGTTGAATTGCCCCTTTAAGCTTGATAAGTTTAGCTTGTAGAAGGCCTTCCTGTAACTGTGACCTATGAAGTAGATGTAGCAGCACATAACTTCCAAGAACCATGCCTAGAATGATGAGTAATACTAGAACCACAACAACAACCCTCATCTTTTGCAACATCGATACACCTCGTTTACAAGGGAAAGCTGCTACGTATACCTAGTAAACAAACAGACATTGTTCGAGTCAGTACAAGGTCAATTCTTTCATCCTAGTTTTGAAATGCAGTATGAAGAAAGATACTCAAGTAGTAAACTAATCACCAATTCCATTCCATATGCATCTAGGAGAAAACAACCAATCTGATACCTCCTACCCTGAATCTTCAAATGCTTAATGTGCGATGGCCAAACAGAGATATTTCCATGGCACGGTAAATCATCATACTTCTCTACATTATTCATATCATCCTCATCCATTGCAAGAATGGATACTCCATTGTCACCATAAACAAAATGAGTATGAGGAGGTTCATTTGGTGCAATTACTTCTCCTCCTCGGGTAGCCAAATGCAAGTGTCCACCATGAATGTTGATGCTTGAGATTGAATTCTTGAGAGTTTCTAGAGGTACGCCCACTGACAAAACCCCATTTGTGGAATTTCCAAGTGGAGTGTTGAAGAATAGCATATGGATGCTTTGCAAACCTATCCCGACATATGATGCATTGTGGAACAAGGACTCATTCAAATGCCTTGGTGGTGAACATATAACCTCATCAGAGAATTGCCCAGTACCATTCAATGCCTGGGTGCACCATAAATAATCATAATCATTTGAGAACAATACATAAGTTTCATTTCCATCACCATAATATGAGAAAACTTTCCCTTGAGGCTCTACATAAGAAATTTCTGCAACCCATTTCTGCATCATAATTGCCATGTACAATTGTGGGACTATCTGCAAATCAATTTTAGTTAAATTTAAATTGGGAGATAAAACAAAAATCTAAACAGATTGTTTCATTAAAATTACCTTGGATTGTGTGGTGAAGAGAAAAGACAAGTTCTTCTCCCAAGTGAGGGTCTTTGCTATCCCATGCATCATGGTGCCTATTTGAAGCAATTGGTTCTCATGATCCTTAATGAGTGACACAACTTTGATGATTTCTTCTCTATTACAATCTCCTTTAGTCTCTTGAATAATGAGAACCAGTAACACAAACATGGAAACTCCCAACAACAACAACATCTGCATAAATATATCTTTCTATAATCAATTATTATATATATATATAACATTTTGCCCATAATAAGATGACAAATACCATAAAAAATTCAAAACAAACCATTGGACAAAGAGTCCTGTAGCTTTGACAAACAAGCCTGAGCATCTTCATTGTTCCAGCAGCTATTGATCAAAACAAAAAATGAACAAACATATACAATTATATATTTGAAATGATAAAATCACTATTTTAGAATGAAAATGAAAATTCCTTAATTTTTTTTGAAGGAAAAGGGGAACAATTAATTTAAAATTTTAAAAATTTAAAAGAGATAATTTATTATAAATTATAAAAAAATAAAATTAATGAATTATAATTATTAATTTAATAAATTATTTTATTAGAACAATTATTTTAATGTATTATTTTATTAAAATATATATAAATTTATGTTAAATTTTAAAAAATAAAATTAATAAATGATGTTTATTAATTTAATAAATTATTTTATTAAAATAATTATTTTAATGAATTATTTTATTAAAATAAAATTAACGAATTATATATATTAATTTAATGACTTTAAAAAAAAAAAGGCAGTCCGGTTAAAAAATAATCCCGCCATGCGGGGTCCGGGGAAAAGATCCATTGTACGCAGCCTTACATTGGCTTTATTAAGAGGCTGTTTAAATTTGAACCCGTGACCTCTAGGTCACATGGCAAAATTAATGCGCCAAGGCTCCCCTTCATATTAATTTAATGACTTATTTTATTAAAATAATTATTTTAATGAATTATTTTTTAAAATATATATTATTTTAAATTTAAAAAAATAAAATTAATGAATTATATTTATTAATTTAACGAATTATTTTATTAAAATAATTATTTTAATAAATTATTTTATTAAAAAAATATATAAATTCATGTTAAATTTAAAAAATAAAATTAATAAATGATATTTATTAATTTAATAAATTATTTTATTAAAATAATTATTTTAATGAATTATTTTATTAAAGTAATAAATTATATTTATTAATTTAATGAATTATTTTATTAAAATATTTTTTTAATGAATTATTTTTTAAAATATATATAAATTTATTTTAAATTTTAAAAAATAAAATTAATGAATTATATTTATTGATTTAATGAATTATTTTATTGAAATAATTATTTTAATGAATTATTTTATTAAAAATATATATGAATTTATGTTAAATTTTAAAAAATAAAATTAATAAATGATGTTTATTAATTTAATAAATTATTTTATTGAAATAATTATTTTAATGTATTATTTTATTAAAATAAAATTAACGAATTATATTTATTAATTTTAAAAAATATTTTATTAAAATAATTATTTTAATAAAGTATTTTTTAAAATGCATATAAATTTATTTTAAATTTTTAAAAATAAAATTAATGAATTATATTTATTAATTTAATGAATTATTTTATTAAAATAATTATTTTAATAAATTATTTTATTAAAAATATATAAATTTATTTTAAGTTTTAAAAATTATAAATAAATTATATTTTTGATATATTATTAATTTATTATCATTATTAATATTAATATTTTTAATTTAATTTAATTTATTTGAATTAAGGGTAATATAGTAAATATTAAATTAGTTATGTTTTATTCCCTCCAAATAAATAAGTTGAAACAAACAACATTAGGTTATATTTTATACCACATAACCTTAGTTATGTGATTACCAGGTAATCACATAACTAAGGTTATATATAATAACTTGAACCAAACACACCCTTAAAGTATATACGTTGGAACATATGGAATATGCACATAATAGGCCCATAAATTTTGAAAAAATATTAATTATTGCATTTTTGTATGTGTGAATTAATGGTGTTTATAAATGTATGAGAGACTAAGAGAGGAAGGAAAGAAAGTAAAGGATAGATAGGAACTAAACTAAAGGGGAATTAATGGAGGCATGATTTAAGAAACAAGCTTCTAAATGTCATTGTCAATGGTGTCATAAAAAGTTAGTACAAAGTTACAAAGGTAAGAAAATAAGGACGAAAAAAAAGAGATGAGTCCATGAACATGTATATGGGGGGTATAGAAGAACATATGAAGCTCGTGCACGATCTACAAACGATGTCTCCATCAAGCATGTGAGCTTTTACGCTTTAAAATGTCACTAATTCAATAAGTGCTATTGTTAGGGCTTTATGTATAATTGAATGAAACTTTTGTTTTTTCGTCAAAAATATATTTACAAACAATTTAGGTATATATCTAAAATCTAAAAATAAGCTGATTAAATTTTCACAACATATGTTTATTCTACTGTTTCTCTTGCTTATCTAAATCTTTTTAGTAGTGTAAATAAGACCATTTACTCTTTCATGAAATGGAAACAAACTAAGGACACATAGGTTCATGGGAATCTTCTATTGAGACATAAAACTCAAATGTTAATAAAGAAACTTAAATAACTTTAATTCTACACCATTCCAAATAATAATGATGATGAAATTCAAAATACATATAAGAATAATTAAAAGAATCAAAATTCAAATCCTGCTAAAGATAAAGGAAGATTTCATTTTCATGATAGGAAAAATATTTATTAATAAAAATTACTACTTTTTATTACCAAATTATATGAAATTACATATGGAATAGCAAATTTTTATTTTATTTTATTATTTAAAAAAAATGTATCAAACAAATTAATTGATAGTGATGAGATGTTGGATTTGTTTTGTGCAGGGCATGTGAAGTACTCATGCATCCAACACAAGTTGGCGGTGGCCATGAGACTTGTTGGTTGATTTATTTGATCTTAATGAAAGAAATTTAGTGATATCATTTTTAATTAGAAATTTATACCACGAAAAATTTTTAAAATGAATCTCTACACCTCTTCACATCGAATCAAAATCAAAATCAAAATGAAACGGAGAAAGAAAAAAAAAACTAAAAAGAAAAAACAGAGGGGACCCCTACAAACAGTGAAGAAAACGACCTCCATCTAATTTAGGAACAAAAAGAAAAAGAAAAAAAAAGAAGAAACATATCCCAAACTTAAATCTCAATAATCAATCACGTGTTAGTTTAAAGGAAGAACTCGTGTTGTTCACGCCCAACCTTCGATTCCTCGATTATAAAAAGCAGCAGTAAAACCACCATGCATTGCATCAATCTGCTTCGTCTATTGATCCATCAAGAAATATTTTTAACAGCATTTTTTTTCTTCTTCATCTTCTACTAGGAATCGAATTGAATGGAAGAAGAAGAAGAGAATGGGGAGGTGTGTGACACAGAGTTGTGCCTCAGCCCCATCAGCCAGCGCCAGAGTTTGAGTTCTTCTTCTCCTCCTTCCTCTTTGGCTTTGGCTTCACAAAGGTGAAGGATTAAGCACTAGATGAGCCTTGAATCGTTTGTTTTTAATTTGTTTGTATATATGTTTTTCTTTGTTTCTGTTCAATTGAGTCTGAATGGTGAGTGTGGATGATGAGAAGGGGGGAAAAAGCCCCAGAGTTGAAGAAGCAAAAGGGCGATGGCAACATCACTATATTTTACAATGGAACGATTTGCATATGTGATGTTACAGAGATCCAGGTACAGCTTTTTTTATGTTTATTTTTTTCAAACATTTTGGCAGTTTAAAAGTCTGGAAAGAACACAAGTTTGAAAGTTTCAAAATGAGATTTCTGGCAAGGCAATTGTGAAATGTTCTATGGCCAATTTGTCGACAAATTTATAATGGCAGGCAAGAGCTATTATAAACATGGTAAAGAAGGAGATGGAGGTGGAAATCAACAACAACAACAACAACGATAACAAAAGCAATACCTTGGAATGTTTGCAAGTTCCTAGCGGATCAAACACGACGGGATCATCGATGGCAATGGTGACGGTGGTGCCATCGCTATTGCTGAACCAAAGCCCGTCGATGAAGCGATCACTGCAGCAGTTTCTGAACAAGAGGAAGACGAGGAGCGATCGACACTAGGAAGACGAGGAGGATCGACACAACCGGAAGCCGGACCTCCGATTAAAAACAGGAAATAAAAGATCGCTCACCTGGAAGGGCAGAAGACGAGAAGGGTTTGGAAGCGAAGCCCGTACGACGTCGAAGACGGCCGAGTTTCGTCACGCGGTGGCGGGAATTAAAGGCGCTAGGGTTCTAGAAGCGTTAAGGATTTATATAAATGTGATAATTAGGTTTTTTATTCTCTTGTAATATTAGCAAGATCTAATTAATAAAGATATTTCTTTGTATATAAATTCTAAATTTGGAATTATGATATATGAGCATCTCCTATTCTCTCTCAGATCCAGCTATCAACTACATTTTGTTTCCGTCCTCAAGAACAGTGGAATCCTTCCCCAATCCTAACTTCGCTGCTCCTCCTCCACAAACTCCTCATTTAGCTACATTTTCATACCTAATTTTGCATTCGTAGATTTCGCATTGAGTATTACTTGCGCTTGATTCCTTCTCCGTCTTCAAATTTGAATTTTCGGATTTTTTTTTTTGTGAGGGAAATTTGATCGGCGAGGGGGGAGGGGAGGTGATGGATCGGCCGCTGCTCAGTTCGCTGTCGAAGGGGCGTCGCCCGGGGATCTGCCTCGACGGGGTGTTCCGTCTTCCGGAACCCGAGGAGGAGGGGGACGGTGGCGGGTTCGTGGACGACGATCGGTGGGGAACGGTCGCCGTGTCGGCCTTCCGGATCTTGGCGTGCTTCCTCGCCATGATGGCCACCACTTTGGCGTGGGCGGTGGTCATGCTTTTCATGCTTCCGTGGCCCTACGAACGGATCCGGCAGGGCAACCTTTACGGGCATGTCACCGGGCGATTGATGGTAAGTCCTGTGATCAAAATTTCCCCCTTCGCTGGTTGATTCCATTTCTGCAGATTCCAGTAGCTGTGTTCATGTTTGCCTACTTTCTTCTGATAGATTGGGGAAATCTTTTGAATCCTTATCGTAATATTTTGAGTTTTCCAATCTACAATGCCAATTTTCCCTTATCAATCTCTTTGATTCTCCATAGTAGATTCGAATAGTCAACAATATCATTCAATCATAGACGGATCATTTAGGCTCAATTCAGAAAACCAAGATCTCAAAGCCATGTTAGATTTATATTGAGAATAACAAAAGGGTTTCGTTGGTATACAATTAATCAACTAATGATTTTATTGTTCAGTTTATGAGGGGGAGCACTATAATATGATTTCTAATCAATCTCATGAATTTGGAGAATTTTATCTGAAGTAGTGAAATAACTTTTAGGATTTGAAATCCCTTGAAAATCATACCACATCAATTCACATCTTATGGAATTAAAATCCCACGAACCAAACAATATCTTGTTCCATTATTCACTCATTTTGTGTTGGCAGGTGTGGAAGCTCGTGCACGCCGCACTGGCCAGCTCGATGCTGAAGTTTTCATCAGTTGACTAATTTGTTTTCCTTGTATTCTCTCTCACTCTACATTGTTGTGATCCTCATTATCCTTCTTTTGACCATGTATCTTGTTTATCTACTATTTCCAACTAACTTACTGTTGGTAACAATACCATATGAAAATTTGGGGAAATTGTAAAATTTGACAATAGAATGGAAGTTCTCATTGTGAAACTTTCCTAATTTCAGAAAAGATACAACTATGGTCCTGAGTTCCAACTTTATATATCCATCCTATGTAATTCAACCAAGTATTAATACTTGGCTGAGTTGCTCATGTTCCAACCTAAATATCCATGTTCTTTATGTTTTATCCAGGACATATTGAATCAACCTAGTATTGAGCTACTATAGTTTCTCTAGTTATAAGATGTTGATATGTCCTGTGAATTTCTGGTGGATTGACAGTATAGTCATTCTTTGTGAGATTCTCCAACCGGAATAAGATCATCCTATTATAAAAAAATGATATCATGGTTGCTGTAACAAACAAGATAGGCACTGATGGGATCCTCTTTGAACTCAAGTTCAAGTAGAACTGTGATCCACACTTATGCTTTTAGAACTTAAGATTTGTTTGTAAACCTTATCTGATACACATTCTTTGAACCCTACCCTCATGTTAGTTTGCACATTGGATTAATGAGAGACTTCATTCATGCATACAATTCACGATTGCAGCTGGACCATAAGGAAATATATCTCTGTACATGTCTTCCTCTCAATGATCAACAAGAACCTCTTTTGAGCTAGATAAGTACATTGTTTAAGAAGGCAAGAAAAGAAATGTTTGACATGAACAAAGATGGTGTTTTTTTTTAGTTTTTTAACAGTGGAAGAAGATACACAGTCGGCTCTCTTCTAGTTGACGACGATATAAAGTGAAGATGAGGGAATTTCTTTGCACCCTGTTGGTAGTCAGAATTTGCTAGGATATCTGAGGGTACTTACTTTTGTCAATTGAGCAAGTTTCTGAAATAATGGTTCGATTAATATGCATCACAAATCTAGCCTGATTGTTAATGATTTGTTGGTTGTGTTACCAAACAAACTAGGCCCACATCTATGCAATTTTTGCGGAAAACCTATTGCACCATTTGTGAATACATCACAAAAGTAAAGCCGCTCAGACAAGGCAAACTCGTTAAAGATGCATCAATGATCACCCCAAGGGGAACTTCATTCATCAAATTGAACTATAAAAACCTTGATCAACCAGTTTTTTATCAGCCAAAGATGAAAATAGGCAATAGTTCATCAATACTAAATACGTCCAGATAATGTAATCCAAAGCAGCCATAACAAGTTCTCAGGAAATATGAATCCTTTTATGCGCATGGCATACAAATCTTGAAATTACATTTCCCTTTATTGTCTAATATCTTCTAATGCATTCTTTTGGTTCTTGCAGCTGTGGATTCTAGGAAACCCCATAAAAATCGAAGGTTCTGAGTTCTCCGATACAAGGGCTATATTCATTTGTAACCATGCTTCACCAATAGACATCTTTCTTGTTATGTGGTTGTCCCCAATTGGCACTGTGAGCATAGCAAAAAAAGAGGTCAGCTGAAAAACTAATTTACCTACCAAACTTCTTATCCTTTTATACTAATCTTAAAAGTTCTGTTTTTCCATTATACCTCGTTGAGTGCTGACAAAACACTTCATTGTTCCAGATTATTTGGTATCCACTCTTTGGTCAGCTTTATGTCTTGGCAAACCATCTCCGTATCGATCGCTCCAACCCTGCTGCCGCAATTGAATCACTGAAAGAGGTTGAACTCACTAATTAACAAGTTTCTTCAACGGCCAACTTGTATGGAGTTATATAATGAACCTGTATTTCTTGAACTCAGGCAGCTCATGCAATCATGGACAACAACCTTTCACTTATCATCTTTCCAGAAGGCACTCGATCCAGATCCGGAAGGCTTCTTCCATTTAAGAAGGTATAAATATAAATATCCCTCAGTTTCCTTGGACATAAAGAGATACTTGTGCCTGTATCAATCCTTATATCAGTCAGTTTACTTCAAGGGTTTCATCCGCATAGCACTGCAGACACGACTGCCAATAGTTCCAATGATTCTCACTGGCACGCATTCAGCTTGGAGGAAGGGTACTTTGAGGGTTCGACCGGCACCTATCACCGTAAGGTATCTTCCTCCAATGGAAACAAATGATTGGAAGGCCGAAAATATCAATGAATACATCGAATTGATTCAGGCATTGTATGTCAAACACTTACCAGACTGTCAGAAGCCATTGACACCAGATGTCAGTTAGAAATTCAAGTTCTAAGCTCTGCTGTGTAGGTTCCTTTCTTCTTTATTCCATTCATTGGTGTAGTTAAAGATGATGGATTGGAATTTTCTTGTAACAATTTGGAGAATTATGAATGTTGGAGTGTAATCCTTAGAGGGAGGGGAGGAGGATAATTTTATTGTTTGCAGTGGTATTTCCAGCATCCTTTTGAACTTCCATGATTGAATGGTGTCTATAACTTGTAAAGCTTAGAATTAGGGTTCTAAAATTCTTCCAGTTTGTACTGTTAGGGGATTCGAGGAGGATCAAATTGGCAGGATACCTTAGAATGACATTGTTTTTATATATGTCATGGCAAATGTATTTAATATGCATGAAGAATTCACTACTTATGCAAGATTTTTAATTTTACAATTCTAGAGTTGTAAAATTAAAAATTAAATTGATAAATATCAAATTCAATTAAGGGTGTTATTACTAATTAAAATTATTATGTTGCCACATAATAAAATAAATAACCTCTTTAAATCTTATTAATTGAAATGCTAAATTATTATGTTGCCAGGGCATGATTATAAAAGCTCCTTTATCTAAACTATAAGTAAAATTCAACTTTACCTAATAAGAGATTAAAATTACCGGTCAAATTAAATTTAATCAGTAAAAAATTTATAATTATTGATTATATCTAACTTTAGTATGTAAAAATTTAAAATTATAGGTCAAATATAATTTTGACTCGTAAACATTAAATATCGTTGGTCAAATATAATTTTAGATAGTAAAAAAATTTAACTTTCATAAGTCAAAAAAATTTAATATTATACCAATCAAATCAAACTTTAACTAGTAAAAAATTAAATATTATTTTTTAAAATTTAAAATTACCTACTTAAATTTATTTCGATAAGTAATTTTAATTATTTACTGGCTAAAATTATTTTTTAACAGATAGTTCTAAATGTTTACCTACCAAATTGATTTTGAATGGAAAAAATTTATCATTAATCTCGTTTTTTTCGATAGCGGCTTCTCACATTTAGCAATAGTACGGTCAAACAAATCAAAGCGGGGTGAGTTAATCTATCAAAAATTTAGTAGGATAGAGCGGGATGGAACAACTCAACTCGAGATAGATTAAGGATTAAACGGGCTAACCTATGACTTATCAAAAAATTATATATATAAAGTTGAAATTTTTACATTTAGTTGAAGATTAGGTGGGTTAAGCTCATGAGTCTATCAAAAAAAATTAAAAATTTTAAATTTAGTTACAGATTAGGTAGGTTAAATTTATGAGGCTAGTAAAATTTTCACTTTTATTTTAAAATTTAGAAAAAAAATTTCAATTTACAAAATAATTCAAGCTCAACACGGGTTGACCTGTGGATCATGGATTTAGACAAACCAACTCATCTAGATTTACCTTAAAATAAATTAATAAAATATCAACCTAATTTATTTAAATTATTTAACAAAATGAATATTTAAGTTATTTGACAAAATGAATCAATGCAGGACAGTTCTATTCAGAAAATATATTTGACAGGAAAATTGAAAAAGTTAATTAAATATGAAACAACAAATATTCTATTGAATTTAGTAGGAAAATTTAATTCAATTAAAAAACATATAATATATTTTTAGATGATAGAATAGAATCCACCAACACGTGGCATTTGTTGGTTCTAGGTACACTAGGCAATCTCATCCATGCACATAATTACAAACTAATATTTTATTCAATTTCCAAAACACGGAAAATATATTTTCCTTTCGATATTATTGTCCTATTAATATTTTATTTTCTGATTATATATATATATATATATATATATATATTTTATCCGATATATATTAAAATTGAGCATTATAAAATAACATTTTTAGATTTGACGGGATAAAAAATAATAATAAAATTGAACATTTGTGGATAATTTTAATAGCATAAAATAATACAATCTAAATTTAAATTTTAATAGAAAATATTAAAAATAAATGTTTTAAATTTAGTAAAATAAAGATACGACAGATGAGAATTAAGTTTAATAGAACGTCTATTGTAATTTAAAAATCTGAACACCTTAATCACTTTCGAACGTCCGAAATAAATAAATAAATAAATATATATATATATATTATTTTTATTTTTATTTATAATTAAATTATTTAAAATTTTTACTTTAAAATTTAAGGATTATGTTATAGTATTAAATATAAAAGAATTTTGAAAAAGAAAAAATTTTAAGTATTCATGGAGTGTGTGAGATTGTTATACCATTTTTTTTTTATTTTACACACTTTATGAATAACTAAATTTTTTTATAATTAATATTATAATTCAATCCTTAAATTTTAAAAATAAAATTTTAAATGAAAAAATAATAAAAAATAAAAAATATTGTTCCTAACTTTAGTGTCCGGAAGTGATCAGGGCTATCGGACGTCTCTTGCGTCCGAATTCTTATCAAATGTATTAAATGACGTAAATAAATTCTTATCAAACTATTTATTCATGAGTTCGATTAATTTAATTCTGAAACTAAAAAAATTAGTTTCGTGGTAACAAGAAATTAATGAATCAAACTCATTACTCAAACTGAAATTAAACTACAAAAGAGAGGGAAAAGGAGAGTCATAGGCAGCCAACTATCACCGTCTAGTTGAGGTCGATTTAATCCCTTCTTCAGCAAGCACTCCGTCAGTGAAGTCTGACATTGCTATTGCTCTTCTCGCCTTCACGTACCTCTGCTTTTCTTGCTGGGGGTGGCTTGGCGCTGGGCGTTTCCGGTGGTGGCTTCTTTTGTGGCCGCCGAGGGCCTGGTACGAAGAGAATCCTTTTCCGCATTCTGAACACTCGTAGCGGCGCAGATCATCCGTCGAAGGCGTCGGAGGGGGAAGCGGCTCCTTCCGCCGTTGGTGTTCCAGCGCCGAGGACAAAAGCTGCAGAGACTGCTCTTGCTCCGGCGTTATCCCAGGGAACGAGATTGGATAGCGCTGCTGCTCCTGCATCGTCAGCGGAGGCGACGATCGGGGAGGAAGCACCGCTTCTTGCTTTGCGGGTGGCAGCGGCGGAACCCCGCGGTGAAGGGCGAGCGAGGTGCGCGACAGCATGAGAAGGCCGCAGATGCAGTCCACCTCATCTTGACTGAGGACAGGAGACGGCGGCGGCGGCGGCGAAGAGCGACGACGGCGCTCCGTTCGCGGGCGCTTTCTAACCCACAAGACTGGCAGCGAGCAATAGAGAAATCTGACGTCGGCCATTGGAACTCTCTCTGTCTTTCTCTAAACAAGGAATCCAGAAAGAATACGATGAAGGATTTCGAATGAACAGTAAGAGAGTGTCTATTTATAGATGGAAAATGAGAGAATCAACATTCCACCGGCCCGCCATTTTCTTTAATTTTCAAAATTACTCAATAGTTTAGTGGCGGGGGACCGGCCTAGACCCGGATCTGACTCGGACTCAGAACCGGGTCTACGGACTGGGTACTCATCGACCCGGTTCGCTGGCCGGAATTGTAACCGGCGAGCAATTAGACTCCAGATGATGTTAATCAGGCTAGGCTTTACTTAAAGTGATTTTTTAAGTAGAGAGGGATCAATCAATCATGTTGTTTTGTGGAAAAATCATTATTTTGACTTCTTCTATAATTCTGCTCTGTCGTAACCAACTCAGTCATGCCCCGGAAGCAATCAAACTAGATTTATTGGAATCATTTGAGGCGGGTGGAAAAATTGATCATGTCAAAATTAATATAAAAATACTAATAATTATTAAATTATGATTTACATATTACTTGGAATTTGGCTAACTACATTAAAATCAAACTTGAAATTTGGCAAGCTTAGAAATCCAGCATCCTAGTTAGAGCTACGTATAGTTTCACAGAGTAACAAGTTATACAATAATTTAGTCTCTGAAACTGAATCAATTTGTTGATTCATCTATTAAAATTAGTGAATTGGTCATAGTTACTTAAGGTGTGACTTGTGAGACATTAAAAAATATATAGGTACTACGAGACCTGAGGCGTATGATGTAAGATGAGATGCACGACTTACTGAAGTAAGATATCTTGAACCTTAAATCCTAAATTCTAAATTCTTACTTAAAAATAAATTCTAAATTGTTACTTAAAGTAAAAGACTCTGAATATAAATTTTTACAATTCAAACACACATGTAGAGAATAATTATCAAAATATTTCACTAATAAAATTATGATCCATAAAATATTAAATAATAATATAAATGTAAAATTTACTAACAAATAAATACCTTATACACATAATTCAAATTAAAAAGAATTCAAATATTTAAAATATCAAAATTTTCATCATCTTCCTCAATCATAATATCATCATCATATGTTTCTATAATTGAATTTTCATCGATTTCTAAAACTTCAGAGACCCTTAAAGTTGGAAGCCTTATGAACTGACATATCAATGCCCTATTATTTTTTTCTGGCAAATTCTTTGTGTAGTTCTGCCAACTTACCCTATTTACAGCTCAAACTATCTATCAACAAAATAACCAAGATATGTATTTTTATGAAAAATGAATCAAAATATTCCTGGGATGAAAACAGAAAATTTCATATGGCAGATTGTGACTTAAATGTGTGCTTGAATGTAATTCGGTGGTACTATCTAGTCTTAAGTCCTATTGTCTGTCATCTCTCAAACTCTTTTGGCAGCTGTGTTGGAAGGAACATGATCAAATTCCAGGTCCTTTTTTGGACCCTAATTGTCTTTTAAGTTATCATCAAATTCCATGTTCACTTGGTTTTTTGTCAAATTGATATTGTTTATCTGAATTGACAGTCTTAGAAAGCGGGATCAACAGTTACTGTCAGAATAGGAGAGTTCATTTTCTCAAGGCACTGACTCTCTGATTTCAAGAACAAAAACTCCAATACACTAAAATTAGAGGAATTCTGCTTTTAGAATGGTGTTGAATTTCAATTGATAGTTAAGTTGACTTCTAAGTATGCTATGGTGAGAAAGTAACAGTATTCTATGTTTTCTAAAAGATAGAATGCTAGATACTTGTGAGGCTAATTAAACAAATAAAATGATTTTTAGTAGCTATGGAATCCTTAACAAATAAATGGGCACCTATCCCAAAACCAATCAAATTTTCTCTAAATTAACATTGTTTGGGTTTTACACTGGTTCCTAATAACTAGGACATTTACTACCTTGATCTCATTAGTTTGCTGCCAAGCTGATGGAGACAAAGAGGACAATTCAATTATTGAGGTTTCTTGAACTATAACTTAATTTGAATATGACATACATTTTCAATCTTCATATCATTGGATAATATACTTTTCTGGTCAGTTGAGCTTATGATAATCGTTCATGCAGGTGGCCCATGGAGCTCCTTCGAGTCCTATCTGTGAGTCATATGTTGTTTTCTTCCTGAGAAATTACTTCAAATAAAAATACTATGTTTTCATCTTTACATTTATTTTAGCATTTTTGAGAAAATTGAAATTCGTTGCTGCAAATTCTTATTCAGCAAACAGCAATGGAAGAAATAGCGACCTTTCTTCTCTACATGTCCAGTTAGCTAGCTACTCAAGAAAGTGAAGCTTCCAAAGCATCGATCTCATCAGATACTAGAACTTCAGTTTGTTCTACTTTGGCATCAGATACTATTGGATTAGTACCATCTAATACAACAATCCCTAAGAAAATTAAAGCTGGAAGTATTATTACCAAGGTGAGTCGTAGGATTTCTTATCTCCCACTTTTGTTTGAAAAAAAAAAAAGATATACTACCAATTCATTGATTCCTTAAGCCACTTTAATAGTTGGGATGTTGAAAGTTTTCTTCTAGCTGCAAAGTAGAGGGCATGGTTGGAATGTAACAGCTCTGCTTCTAGCCGTATTAGTGGGAGCTTCACGCATCGGGTTGTCCTAAATTTTAAAATATTAGTTTGTTTCCTCTATCATCTATAGGTTACAATTTCTATTCATTATTGTTTTTCCGGGGCCATACCTTATTGGTGCTACATGTCAGTTCTATAACAATGGTAAAACTCAGAACTCCAACAGAGTTACCATAATCTCTGAAGATGTTGATTCATGAGAAATGTGTTCGTAATGTGATGCTTCTTAAAACCCTTCAGTGAGATTCAAATTAAGGCTTCCCTTGATGCTTCTATTCAGAGTGTCCATTTTATGAACTTGTCAAGTTATACAGATGGTAGGCCTTTTTCTAAGGACAGTATGATATCATGATGGTTGAGGAACGAGGATAACTTCTCTATGCAAATTCGAAAGGAAGGATAATTAGGGTTTTATAAAGTTCATCTTCAGTTCAATCGATAGAATATCCAGTAAATTTAGAGTTGAAATTAGATGGATGAGAAGTAAAAAATGATACGTCTTCACTATAATAGTTAAGAGGGAAGCCATTGTCCCTGGGGCAATGGTGCAACGGTAGAACATCCGGGTTGTGACTTAGGGACCCATGGTTCGATCCCCAGCTACGATGTATTTGCAAGAATTTTTTTTCAAATGGGGAACGCAATCAAAGGATGTTGGATATCTAGATTGACCGCTGTATGCGCTTCCTGATTTACTTTGGTAGTCGGTGGGAAACTTCCGTGGGACCGGACCAGCCACCCCCAGGGATTGAGTCCAGCTTCCTGATTTACCTTGGTGGTCGGTGGGAAACTTCCGTGGGACTGGACCGACCACTCCAGGGATTGAGTCCACGAGACTGACTGAGATTTATCATTTTTTTTAGAGGGAAGCCATTAAAGGAAATTTCACTGTGATAGATAGAGGGAAGTGCTATTTGTCATAATGTAAAACATCAAATACTGCTTAGAATAATGCACAAGAAATTTAAAAGTAAAATTATGGTTGAGGTCCAGACTCGGCCATAAAGCATTTGAGAAGTTTCAAGTTCATAACTAAAAAATTGTACATATATGTTACAATTTTGTGCGCACGTTCTACCGTTCTATTGTTGTATTTCTGAAAACCACCACTGAGCATATGCGCTTTAAGATTAGTGCAGAGATTTATAGCACTAGATGCTCCATGAATGCCAATAAAATAATTGTTAATAATTGCCAACGTCTTCAATCACGAACAGAACTCTGCGTACGATCTTCGCCAAGAAGAGACGTGTGATATTTCCAATTAATTAAATTAATCTCGCAATGCAACGTACGTACTCTACGGCACGCAGCTGCTAGAACAGAGCAGAGCTATAAATAGTCGAAGCCCATCGCTTAATCCCTCTCACTAAGCTTCAATTAGTTGATCAATTAGCTCATTAATCTCACTTGCTAAAGCGTACGTTGCGAATGGGTGGAATTCCGGGCGACGCCTTCACCGTGAAGCAATGCCTCGTCGTCTTGGCGGCCTTGTTCGCTGTGATATCAAGCACCGCTTGGGGGCGCAAGCTGAGTGACCCGGAGAGCACGTCCATGGCGGAGAGGCACGAGCGGTGGATGGAGCAGCACGGGCGCGTCTACCGCGACGACGCGGAGAAGCAGCTTCGCTTCGACATCTTCAAGTCCAACGTCGAGTTCATCGACTCGTTCAACGCTGCCGGGAAGCGCAAGTACTCGCTGGGCGTCAACCAGTTCGCCGACATGACCAACGAGGAGTTCAAAGCTTCCCACACCGGCTTCAAGAATATGATCGCGGCGAGGCCGATCAGGAAGGGAGGATTCAGGTACGAGAACGTGTCCGCAATGCCGACGAGCGTCGACTGGAGGACCGAAGGAGCAGTCACTCCCGTCAAAGATCAAGGGCAGTGTGGTATGCATATATATGTGCATAATTTGGAGGAATAATTTAGTTAATTATTATTGCTCGAACTGAATCTGCGTTTGCACGAGCAAAACAGGATGTTGCTGGGCGTTCTCCGCAGTGGCGGCGATGGAGGGCATCACCAAGCTCACCTCCGGCAAGTTGATCTCCCTCTCCGAGCAGGAGCTGGTGGACTGCGACGTCCACGGCGAGGACCAAGGCTGCAACGGCGGCCTCATGGACGACGCATTCGAGTTCATCATCAGCAACAGAGGCCTCGCCACCGAGGCCAAGTACCCTTACCAGGCCACGGACGGCACCTGCAGCAAGCAAAAATCCTCCCCCTCTGCCGCCGCCATCAGCGGGTACCAGGATGTGCCGGCCGACGACGAGGCGGCGCTCCGCAAGGCCGTGGCCCACCAGCCGGTGTCGGTGGCGATAGAGGCCAGCGGGTCGGCCTTCCAGTTCTACAACGGCGGCGTCTTCACCGGGGACTGCGGCACTGATCTCGACCACGGCGTCACGGCGGTGGGTTACGGCGAGGCGAGCGACGGCAGCAAGTACTGGCTGGTGAAGAACTCTTGGGGGGCCGGTTGGGGGGAGAAGGGCTACATAAGGATGGAAAGGGACGTGGACGCCAAGGAAGGGCTGTGTGGCATCGCCATGCAAGCTTCCTACCCGACTGCTTGAAGTCGTTAGTTTATATATTTGCATGCGCGCATACCCTTCCTTACCTGCAAAGACCCTGTTGTCAATTAGTGTGTATGCATAGCTCATTAAAAAAAATTAATAAATTTACGACAAATATTAACGATCTTCATAGTAAATTAATAATAATTTTATGATGAAATATATTTTCATCGTAATTTTAAATTATGATAAATTTATAACGGAAATAAATTTATTATAGAATTAATAACATATTAAATTCATCACAAACTTCATTATGAAGAATATTTTTATCATCAAATTCATCATAAATTAACGACGAAAATATATTTGATCGTTAATTTACAACGAATAAAATATTCATCATAAATTTAGCGATAAAAAATAATTAAATTCATCGATGATTCAATGATGAAAGAATTATTTGTCACAAATGCGTGAAGAAATTAAATATTTATTCATCATATTTAAATGAATGATGAATCACATTTTTGTCGCACAATGAAATATTAATTTGTCGCATTTAAATTGGTGATGAATAACCTTTTCATTGCCAAATTGGTGATGAAAATGTAATTCGTTGCCAATTTGGCGACGAAAATTTATTCGTCGCCAATTTAGCGACACATTTGACAACGAATGTGGATTCATTGTCAAATTAGGGCATAACCCTAAATCTCGATCCATTTTCTTTCTTTCTCTCCCTTTTCGCACAGAGCTCTCCTTGCACGTTGTTGTTACCTCTCCGTTGTTGGTGTCGGATCTCTCCAACGAGCGAAGACCGACATTGCCTATGATATTCTCCCTCTCCTCTCACGTCTCTACCATCAAGATCTCTCCCCCTCCCCGCACGGTGTCGATGGCCAGCTGTAGGCGAGGTGTCAGGGGCCAACCCCCACTGGCCAAGGGTCGTAGGCCAGCGACAGCTGGCCAGGGGCGCGGGTCGAGGTATGGTGGCTACTGGCCAAGGGCCGCAGCCCACATCCCCATAGCTACTGGCCAAGGGTTGCAGGCCATAGTCCAGTGGTCGCTAGCCAAGGGTTGCGGGCACAACGATTGCTGGCTGGGGGATGGCGGTCGCGGGGGGTCATGGTCGGTGTTCATCGCTAGCCATGGTCAGTGGTCGTCGTTGGACGTAGTTGGTGGTCGCCGCGGTCGATGGTCGCTGACCACGATCAGTGGTTGTTGGCCGCAAGCTCTGCTGGCCAACTGATTACGAGCTCGTCTGTTTGCGAGCTCTTCCTCACCGTGAGCTTTGCTAGCTTCGAATTAATTAAGCCCTGAGTAGCTTTAAGATTTTTACTTTTTAGGATATTAATTTAGTTTACTACAAATATTTATTTGTGCATATTTTATTTAATTATTGATTTTGTAATGTTGTTTGTGCGGTCTATAATTTACATGGACTTAAAGTAATTGCAGAGATATTCGTCTTTGTTCACCGCCTTTAGGTATATTTACAATAATAGTTATTTTTGGATAGTGAAAATTATTTAGTTATAACAGTGGTTATTTGAATATTAGTTTTTGTTATTTCAATTTAGTAAGAATTAATTATGTTTATATAATTGATGAGAAAGTCTATACTAGTTTTTATTTATAGTAAATAACAGTTATTCCAATTTAGTAGAAATTAATTATATTTTAATATTTTAAAATATTTGGGTTAAGAAAAAATACAGAGAGCAAGAAGTTAGATATATAAAAAAAACTTATCTGAACGTAGAGATTTAACTGATGAATTTATTGTTGGATTAAAATAATTTTTTAATTTTGCTTCTAGTAATTTTGAGTTTATGAATGGAGATAAGATAAGATGTCCATGCAAAAAGTGTCACAATGATAAATTTTTACAGTGTAATAAAGTTTGAGAACATCTTTATAAATTTGATTTTACCCTCAATTATTATAATTGAACTTATTATGATGAATTGTTCATATCTAATGAGGATTATGGATATAAAACATACAAATCTCAGTTAATGGAGATCAGAGTTATTATGATCAATTTAATCCATATCAAACGATGGTAATTAATACCATGGATCAGAATTTTATTACTGAACTGAGTGGTGTAAGTTTTAATTTTTCTCCAACAGTTAAACAAATGTTTATTGCTTATGCATCACCGTTGGAGGAGATAGAAGTACCAGGAGTTCATGAAAATGTGAATAATGAATCATATCTCTAATCTCAAGAATTATCAAGTGCTACAGATGAACCAGTGTCGTATGGTTGTGACAATTACGCTAAACTATCTCTCACAGCAAGACTGTTCAAGGTAGAGCATAATTGTTTGAAGATTATTTTAAAGATTTTGTTCAAGTTATTAGAGAAACATTGCTACGTGATCACATAATTTCCAATGATTTTTATAATATAAAAAAACTTATGAAAAACTTAGGTATTCCGGTGGAAAAAATTAATGTTTACAGAGCTAGTTGTATGTTATATTAGGGAGATAATGAAAATATAGAAGTTTGTAAATTCTGTAATCTAGCTAGATATAAGAGTACCAGAAGGAGTCAACAGCGATGTATAACATATGCTTTGCTATTTTATTTGCCTTGAACTCCTAGGCTACAAATACAAAGACTTTATGCATCAAAGCCACTACTCAATATATAACTTGATATGCAACTCATGAAACAGAAGAGGGACTAATGTGTCATCCATCAGATGGAGAACAATGAAAAAAATTTAATAAAACATATCTTGAATTTGCGAATGAGATTCAAAACATTTGGTTAGGTCTCTGTACTGATGGATTTACTCCATTTGATAAATCAGGAAGAAAATATTCTTGTTGGCCAATTATTATAACTCTATATAATCTTTCACTTAGAATATGTATGAAAACACCGTATATATTTTTAACATTGATTGTGTCTGACCCACAAAATTCGAAGAAGTTAATAGACGTTTATATGTAACCATTGACTGCAGAGTTGAAACAATTATGAGATGAAGATTTTCCTATATATGATGTGTATACTAATCAGATGTATTTGTAATAAAGGCTGCTATTTTTTGGACCATAAATGACTTTCCGGCTTATGACATGTAATCGGAGATGGAGTATCACTGGAATTTTAGGATGTCAAATATGTATGGAGAGATCAAAATCAATCAGATTGAAATATAGGAAAAAATTGAGTTATTTTGATTGTCATAAATAATTTTTACCACCAAATTATAATTTTAGAAGGAATAAAAAATTTCACTAAGAATAGAATTGAAAGAATACCCTCGCCATTGAGATTAACATGTCAACAACTTGGCCGAGATGAGACTGGCTGAGACGGTTTTGGGGACCTCAGTCGAACCTCGGCCAAGCCCAAGCTGCGTTCGAAGCACAATCAGAACCTGAAATGACGGACTTATCACTTTGATGGGGTTGGATCCGTGTTGACTTGTCTTGGGGCAGTCTTGACTCATATTGCCACACCGATCTAGATCTTATCTTCGCAGGACTCTTGATTTTACCCCGCGAGGAAGCCACGTTCTTCCAAACACCCACATCACTGACATACATATGTTGAGTGGTTGAATGGTTTGAGCGCATTTTTTTGTCGCTTGAATTTTTTTTTTTTGAGGAAGTTCCTGTATGAAAATTCCAGAACTATTTATTTATGCTAAAAGTGAACTTTAAATAAATCAGTAACTGGAATAATTGAGTTAATGTATATTTGATTCAAGTGTTAACAAAGGCCAGGAAAGACCATAAAAATGGAAGTACTCTTAATCGACTTCCATCAGTTTTGCAACTGTGACCTAATTACTTGAATCCCAGAGTTTAATTAGCAGTTGCAGTTGGTCACCAACGCCAACAGAGGGAAGCTGAAGCCAGATGATACACTTTGATGTTGTAGGTTGTGTCTATCGATATCGGCCACGGAATGCCGAATTGTCAGCATAACTAACGCGAAAATAATGTATAAACAACTTGAGCTTATGGGATCGATCACTTGAACAAATTTAACATAGGTTGTAAATATAAACATATCTTCCTTATAGATAACCGTGAAAATGATCATGTGAAACCATTGGAGTGGTAGATTTCATCTTTTGTCAAGTGAATATAAGCATATAGATTGATCTCTCTGTCTGGGTTCTAGGCTTAGTCTATGCTACAATTTTGTGCACATGTTCTACTACCGTTCTATTGTTGTATTTCTACCACCACTGAGCATATGCGCTTTAAGATCAGTGCAGAGATTTATAGCACTAGATGCTCCATGAATGCCAATAAAATAATTGTTAATGATTGCCAACGTCTTCAATCACGAACAGAACTCTGCGTACGATCTTCGCCAAGAAGAGACGTGTGATATTTCCAATTAATTAAATTAATCTCGCAATGCAACGTACGTACTCTACGGCACGCAGCTGCTAGAACAGAGCAGAGCTATAAATAGTCGAAACCCATCGCTTAATCCCTCTCACTAAGCTTCAATTAGTTGATCAATTAGCTCATTAATCTCACTTGCTAAAGCGTTGCGAATGGGTGGAATTCCGGGCGCCGCCTTCACCGTGAAGCAATGCCTCGTCGTCTTGGCGGCCTTGTTCGCTGTGATATCAAGCACCGCTTGGGGGCGCAAGCTGAGTGACCCGGAGAGCACGTCCATGGCGGAGAGGCACGAGCGGTGGATGGAGCAGCACGGGCGCGTCTACCGCGACGACGCGGAGAAGCAGCTTCGCTTCGACATCTTCAAGTCCAACGTCGAGTTCATCGACTCGTTCAACGCTGCCGGGAAGCGCAAGTACTCGCTGGGCGTCAACCAGTTCGCCGACATGACCAACGAGGAGTTCAAAGCTTCCCACACCGGCTTCAAGAATATGATCGCGGCGAGGCCGATCAGGAAGGGAGGATTCAGGTACGAGAACGTGTCCGCAATGCCGACGAGCGTCGACTGGAGGACCGAAGGAGCAGTCACTCCCGTCAAAGATCAAGGGCAGTGTGGTATGCATATATGTGCATAATTTGGAGGAATAATTTAGTTAATTATTATTGCTCGAACTGAATTAATCTGCGTTTGCACGAGCAAAACAGGATGTTGCTGGGCGTTCTCCGCAGTGGCGGCGATGGAGGGCATCACCAAGCTCACCTCCGGCAAGTTGATCTCCCTCTCCGAGCAGGAGCTGGTGGACTGCGACGTCCACGGCGAGGACCAAGGCTGCAACGGCGGCCTCATGGACGACGCATTCGAGTTCATCATCAGCAACAGAGGCCTCGCCACCGAGGCCAAGTACCCTTACCAGGCCACGGACGGCACCTGCAGCAAGCAAAAATCCTCCCCCTCTGCCGCCGCCATCAGCGGGTACCAGGATGTGCCGGCCGACGACGAGGCGGCGCTCCGCAAGGCCGTGGCCCACCAGCCGGTGTCGGTGGCGATAGAGGCCAGCGGGTCGGCCTTCCAGTTCTACAACGGCGGCGTCTTCACCGGGGACTGCGGCACTGATCTCGACCACGGCGTCACGGCGGTGGGTTACGGCGAGGCGAGCGACGGCAGCAAGTACTGGCTGGTGAAGAACTCTTGGGGGGCCGGTTGGGGGGAGAAGGGCTACATAAGGATGGAAAGGGACGTGGACGCCAAGGAAGGGCTGTGTGGCATCGCCATGCAAGCTTCCTATCCGACTGCTTGAAGTCGTTAGTTTATATATTTGCATGCACGCATACCCTTCCTTACCTGCAAAGACCCTGTTGTCAATTAGTGTGTATGCATAGCTCATTAAAAAAAATTAATAAATTTATTCATAGCTCATTAAAAAATATAATAAATTTAGGATCTTCATAGTAAATTAATAATAATTTTATGATGAAATATATTTTCATCGTAATTTTATGATAAATTTTATAACAGAAATAAATTTATTCTAGAATTAATAACATATTAAATTCATCCAAACTTCATTATGAAAAATATTTTTATCATTAAATTCATCGTCAATTAGCGATAAAAATATATTTCATCATTAATTTACAACGAATAAAATATTCATCATAAATTTAGTGATAAAAAATAAAGTCGTCAATGATTCAGTGTTGAAAGAATTATTCGTCATAAATATGTGATGAAATTAAATATTAATTCATCATATTTAAATTGATGACGAATCGCATTTTCATCGCACGATGAAATATTAATTTATCGCATTTAAATTGATGATGAATCACCTTTTCATTGCCAAATTGACGATGAAAATGCAATTCACTGTCAATTAATTAGCGACGAAAATTTATTTGTCACCAAATTGGCGATGAATTTGACAACAATGAATGTGGATTCATTGTCAAATTTAGGACATAACCCTAAATCTCGATCCCTTTTCTTTCTTTGTCTCCCTTTTCGCACAGAGCTCTCCCTGCACGTTGTTGCCTCTCCGTTGTTGGTGGTGGATCTCTCCAACGAGCGAAGACCGCCATTGCCTATGGTATTCTCCCTCTCCTCTCACGTCTCTACCATCGAGATCTCTCCCCCTCCCCGCATGGCGTTGATGCCCAACCATAGGCGAGGTGTCAAGGGCCGGCCCCCGCTGGCCGGGGGGCGTAGGCCAGCGACAGCTGGCCAAGGGTGCGGGTTGTCGAGGTATGGTGGCTACTAGCCAAGGGTTGCAGGCCACAACCCCACAGTTGCTGGCCAGGGGTTGCGGGCAGAATGGTCGCTGGCTAGGGGCGGGCAGTCGTGGGCGGCCATGGGCGATCGTGGGAGCAATTCAATCAATATCGATGAGCATACACACAAATTGATAATTTTTTTCAAACACTTAAATTTTAATTTATTTTAAATTATTTTATTATTTTTAGCAATAATTTTTTAGGCCAAAGAAATGGAGACTTACACATTTCAAAAAAAAAGACTTGAAACGAGGATAGAATTAAAACAATTAAGATTTGGATTACAATATAACTTATATTCTATTAGTAGATATTATTAGTTGTGTATCTGTTGTATCTTTATATGTGTTTCTAAAATATTATTATTTTAATTTTATTTCAATTTTTTCATAATAATACAGGACAAATATGAACTTAAGCTAGCACAGAGAAATTTAAGTGCTAGTGATGAAAATGATGGATCTGAGCCCTCTATTGAGAATGATCTTAGTTTATAGCTAGAGAGAAGTGGGGGATCCAAAGGGGGGAAGGATGTTGGGTATGAGTAGCATAACCCATAAAGTTGCTGGTACATCTTCTATCACTTCTCCAGCCGTAACGACACAAATACATAATTTGCCTAAAGAAGTTAGCCATTTGAAGGGCATAATAATGCAAAGGATCAAGAAATGAGACAAAGGAACAGGAAATTAGTGAATTGTGTCGATAACAAAACTTGATCATACAACATTTTCAATTAAATTCTAATCTAAGTTAGATTTCTCCCACTCCTCATGATGATGATGGTGGTGGTTCTTCATAAATTTTTTTTATGTATGAATATTTTTTTTCTCAAAATCACTATTTTAACATTTGTTATTTCATTAAATTTGTAAATTCTTCATTTATATATTTTTTATTAATACTATTAATTTTTTTGTAACAGGATTGGTGAGGTCAACTAATGTATTGTAATTTGGAAATTCATATTAGAAGAAGAAAATCTTTACCTATTTAGTTTATAGGTTTTTATTTTTTTATGAATGATATTTATTCTTTCTTTATTTTCTTGTGCAGGACGAGAAGACATATGGAAGGAGAAGGGAGCAGTGTCTCTCAAGGAAAAAGACGACAACGATGATTTTGTATCTTTCTCTCGTCTTGAAACTTCTTGATATTGATTTTTGTCATTTGGATGATCTAGGTGACTTATTGATATGTATTTTGTCATTTGGATTTTGTATCATGATTTGAAGGCATGTTTGATATGGATTTTGTATTATGACTTGAAGGAATATTTGATACGGATTTTATGTCATGACTTTAATTTTGTATTATGACTTGAAGTAATGTTTGATATAGATTTTATCATTTTTGATATTTATATGTGATATGTATAGAGTTGTATAAATAGGTTGTTGCCCCTGGGGCATAGCTGAGTTAGTTAAGATGGAGCAAAGTTGCTAAACTGGACAAGGATCGAATCTCGGTGAAGCTGAGGTAATGTCCTCCTCCGTCGTGGTCAATTGTAATTTTCCGATTTACCTCTTCACAGATGGTCGTGGGGTTGCCGAGGTGGCAGATTTCACCTTTTATTGAAATATAAATAGGTTGTTTGTAAAATTTGGATTGATCCAATTTGATCATTTATTGTATATATAAGAAAATGAAAAAATAAGCAAGATGGGTGGGGGAAAAAATTATGTTTTGCAATGAATTCTACGACGAAAGTGATTTCATCGTAAACATATCGTAAATTACTGTGTATCGTTAATTAGTGGCGAAAATCTATTTTCGTTATCAATTTGCGATGAATGTATATTTAGTCATTAATTTATGACAAATTTGACGATGAAAATAAATTTTATCACTAAATATTACGATAAAATTTTATATTTTCATTGCAGAACTTGATAACGACTTAATAGCAATGAAAATTTATTCATTGTAATTTTCGTAGCAAAACCTTTTATGACGAATTTATTTATAAGATTCATGATAAAATTCATCTTTAAATTGTAATTTTTTTTCTTCAGTGTGCCCGGATGGTCTTCAGTGTTGATGATAGCTTGTAAATGTATGCATGTGTAAGTACAATGCCCATAACACACGCTGAAGCTTGTTTCATGCCCACTTAACCATAGTTTTCCTAGCACCAAAGCCACAAAACAAGAACATACAAATCCCATGCACAAACAACATTGCCAAAGATTCTTGGTGGTTTGATTATTGTATTTATTCTTCATAAAACCTAAACACAAGAAAGGCCGCAGCTTTGTCAAGGACAGGCTTGTGAGAGATTCATCAACGCAGCCAGTAAAGTTACAGTTCATTTGAATGACAAAAAACTGCTGCCTCTTTCACTTTTCTTCCAATCCAACTACTGTGCCTACTTCTATTTCTTCCTACTAGTTCTAAACCTAACACATCCCTCCATTTTAAGGGTTCCATAACTCATCCTGCAATTTTGGAGCTCTACAGCATTGCCCCCTGTCAGATGCTTGCTCACAATGTTGTAGCACACTGCCTGCAAAACATAGCTCATCACTACCTGCCTTAGATTTTAGTATACAAAATTTTAAACTTTCTACCATTTTACCATGTAATAACTCTTCAAAGGGATGCTGACTTTGATTTGGTCCTGAGATTTCCACTGTGTTTATGTCGGCAGATGATTCTGCTCCGCGAGGCTCGATAACAATCTTGCTTGGATCATCCGAACTGACTGTGGAGGTCATCTGAGGATTCTCTTTGTTAGCAAGGAAAGGAGCCAATGAATCCTCTGCTTGGGATTCATCAACTGCTGCATTTTGAGGTGCAGACTCTGTAACTTTTGGTATTGTTTCATCTGTATTGAGCACAGAAGAGTTATGAGCTGCAGATTGTGGAAGGTTAGGGGGCGTCAGCAATTGGTTTGCAGATTTCGACTCTGCAGGGGGTTCGTTCCTCTGGACGGGCAACACGACATCGAATGATGAAGAGGCAGGAGGACCGACTGGTACTGAAATGAGGGCCTGACTAGGTTTGTCAACTGCTAAATGTAAGTTTCCAATCGGCCTTGCCATGGGAATCAATGGCACGATATCATTCTCTTCTGAAATTGGGACACAACGATGTGGATCAAACACTATACCCTTCAAGACATGACCGGTGCCAGCTACTTTGACAGTTAGCAGATAACCAGCCTCAAAGGTTCCATCCAGTGTGCCACACACACTCTGGCCAAGCAGACCATTAGTCTTTTGGCTTGAATTGGAGGCAGAATTAGGTTGAGTTGGGTTAACTTCAGAGTGGTGCACGAAGCAGACACTTCTCGAATGGACAATTGGATTGAAATCGATCTTTGGAAGAGTGTGAAACGGAAGAGTTTGAGGCCTCATGCCAGAAAAGGCAGCAAGATCAACTTGATTTGGAGTAACCTGAATGCCATGACTTGAATTCGTAGCCAGATATGGTTGAGATGAAGTAGCAGCTTGAACCCTGAGAGCACAAATACTTTAGTTGAATTAGTTCGACAAGCACAGGTTGCCAGCCACATAGACTATCTAAATCATACTTTCGGGGACGCCCACGTTTGCGCTTCAAAGGTAAGTTCACGGGAACAGGGACAGTCTCTTGATTCTGTTCAGCCATGTCAGTCCTAAGTTGAAAAGTCCTGTAAAAAACATCAACAATCCCTTTCTTTTAAGAGAAAAACAAACTTTTATGTAGCTTGTCATCTCCTCTGTTGTAACAGATGTATGCTGAACAGATTCAACAAGTGATTATAGAACTTTCAAGTTGCATGTTCCCAAAGAGATTATATCAAAACTTGGTCGAACACTACATCACAAGCCTTGCCATTTTCATAGATCTATAGTATAGAACAAAAAAAGGAAAAGAAACAGTGCTTTGGCACGCTGGTACCACTCAGGCGTGCCATGCTTGCAATCCATACTTTGGTTGCCAGGTGGGTAACCAACTATGATTCGACTCGATAACTCAAATTCAACTGACTCTGAGAATTGGCACTTAGACTCGGCTAGCTCGAGAAATCTACATTATATATTTTTTAAATGCATGAACAGAATGCAACAATAAGTTTAATCTCATTATAATGAGCATGCATTATTAACTATGCAATACTAATAACGAACAGTAGATAAACTTCCACAATCTAGGTTGCTCAATAGCAATCTCATTATTATTAATAAGCATGCATATTTATTATATAAGTATTAACGACGTGATCTATAAATGCAATAGCATATATCTTGATTCATATAGTACATTCATACCTATTGATTTGGTTTTCTATTATTCGTTGCTCTGTTGCACTGCAGTAATACGAAAATAAAAACATATATACTTAAAATTAATTTGAGTCAAATCAAAATTTATTTAATTAGTGGACCAAGTGAACTAAAAATAATCTGATTTGCTATAGTAGAAATCTGAACGGGTCCGATTCAATAGGAATTATGTTTTTTGGGTGTTGGTTTTTGGTTTTCAGCTGGCGCGTGGAGTTAGGGTTATTGTGACTCCTCTTTAAAATTAAAAAGTCGCGACTTCTGTCCCTTGTTCCTGCCCGCACCACACTTCTTCCCCCGATCGCCCCATTGTCGTGATCCTCCGCGACCAGCAACCGACGCTCGATGCCGCCGCGCCCTTCGCCGCCCACCGAAGAAGCACAAGGCGAAGCCCTAGCCGTTTGCCTCTTCCCTCTGCTCGTGTTTGGTCATCGCACGTGAGAAGATGGAGCAAATCTCATCAACACTCGTCGCTCTCCTCTCCCAGATGCTACCTTCTCCTTGCCGAATCTGGCCTTAATTGGCGTTAACCCGCTGGAAGAATCCTGGCGTCGAAGAACCTTGTCCTCTGCTCACGCGAGAGGATTTTTTCGCCGGCATTGCTTCTTTGCCCGACACCGCACACCAAGTGAGGAGGGCTCTCACTGCGCGAGAAGGTTCTTCCCCGCAGGTTGGACTCCTATGACCGCTGCGACGCTGTCTCCTTCCCTACCGGTTTAATAGGAAACCTCGTGGACTGAGGTGAGATCCTGTTCGATTGGGATTGATGGATTTTGCTCTGTTCTGTTGAATTTTGGTGAGCGTAGGTTTGATCTGCTCAGGATTATCCGTGATGTTGGGGATGGTGGTCTGTGCGTAGGTTTGATCTGCTCGGGATTATCCGTGATGTTGGGGATGGTGGTCTGTTGCTTATTGTCTGAATCGGTAGAGTTAGGATGTATTAATCTGTTGATTGGGAAATTGGTTGGAGTTAGAATCTGATGATTTGCTTATAGTTGGGTTGGGTGGATCTGCTGGTTTCGGTTGAATGGGCTAGGTTCTGTTTGGTTGGATTGGTTGTGATTGTTGGAATTGATCTAGAGTGAGGTCACTGTGAATGTTGTTAGGTGTTGTTTCTATTTGGAAATCAAAGGTTGGGATTTCTGAATGCGATTTTGAAGTTGTTGTACTGTCCTGTTTAGATGGGGTTGAGACCGAGTCTGTTGGGTCTGGTCACGATCTTGAGGATGGCGATCTGTTGGTTGCTATTACGATTGTTGGTTGCTGTGGGGTTGTTCGTGTTTATTTGAATCAGTGGAAGGTTGATCTGTTGTGAAGTTGATTTTATTAGGATTGTAGCTTGTGATTCTGTTAGATTGATCGACTGTCATTTCTAATCTGTGGAGGTTAGTTGTGTTAAGTTGATTGGGTTAAGGTTAACTTGAATTAATTGGATAGTAGGATCCGGTTGAACAGATTTGTTGGATCTATCGACGGATCGGATATGATTTGATCCGGTTAAGGTTAACTCTAGATTCGGTTAGGGTTTGACTTGTTGTATAATTTAAAATATATGATTGTATTTAGTGGTGATGTATGATATAATTTGTAGGACCCTAATTGGTGGATCCTGCTATGTACGAGGATCTTATTTTGGGGGTTCTTGTATCGGTATTCGTCATACCAGGTGGGTGCTCCTGTGCTTGGTCAACACAGGTCTATTTATAAGTGCATGATTATTTTAGTTGTTAATTACCTTGTGATAATCTTGCTAACTTTGTTGATTAATGTTGATATGATCCTTTGCTTACTCCTATGTAGTTGCATTTTACTGTTTTACTGTGAATGATGACTTGTTCTGGTTGTTGTTGATTATGCCTGATTAGATATAGGCCTAACTTGTTGAGTTGAGCATCATGACACATACATGATAGAAGTAGGTGTCGATCATGATTGTTATTATTGGCCTCACTTGACACTGTATGATAGTGGCACCAGAGTGAGAGCAACTGTTGCACTAAGTTAGGTGCAACTAGGACTTGCTAGATAGCCCTCCTGTGATATTTTACCCGCTCCCCACTCGATTAGTAGTGGTTTGTTGTTGGAGTGTGTGCAACTTTTCTATCGTGCACCCCAGTTCACTACACTGGGTGAGTGTCTGGGGGTGGTGAGTGCAGACAGTGACCATGCATATCATATGTACATGTATTTGTTGGTAGTTGTCTTCTGCATCTATAGTTGTTGCACTTGTTGTTACATGATTGTGGTTGTTGCACTTGATTGTGTTCGTATTGCATGATATCTGTTACTATACGTAGTATATTTATTTTGTTCATTATGTTGATCTCATGTTGTCTTATCCTATGTGTTGTTGTGTACTTTCATTCTGGTATCCACTAAGTATTGTATACTCACTACCCAGATCTTGGGGTTTCCTTGTTTTCTCCCTAGGTACCAGATAAGGACGTTGCTTAGAGCTTGGAGGTCTGCTAGTCTGTCCCATATCATCTCACAGCTGGAGTGTTTGTTGTTATTCTGTATGTGTTGTTGGATTTCATCGGAGAGTGGTTTTTGGCACTTATATTCGCATTGTATGAATTTAGACCTTGCGTTTATGATTCGTATGGTATGGATGTGGATATTGTATGATTCCATTGCGTTGTATATGTTTTTGGAGACTTGTAGAGTTTATTATTGCTTTGTTGTGTTGCTTTACGACTTATATGTGTTATCGTGATGGTACAGTATGTTACCTACATGTGTTTGGATTAGTTATGACCGTGTGAGCCTTTATTCAGGTTGTTTAGCGGTACAAACCCATGTATTGTTTTGTTAAGCGATCGGGTAGTTATTATGTACTGAGGAAAGTTGAATTATTACAGGGGAGATGCTTCTTAAATTTTTTGAACGATCATCTCCCGGGACGTGACAATTAAGTTGGTTCAATTTGGTTCAAAATTGAATTGTTTGGTTCAATAACCAAATCACCTCTAATTTGAACCAAAACAAATTTTATTTATTTCATCTTTATAAGACGAAGTGCATTATTTTTCCTTTGTCTGATCCAAGCATACTTTATTTCTCTCAATCTGTGAATCTAATTCTCAAACTCATTTTAAGTCCTTTGGAGAACTTATAGTGTGTGTGACCCAATAGGTTCCCGGTAATGTTGGCCTTCTGTAATTAATCATTAATTACGGTATAATCATAAGTGACATTTAGTAGTACATCATGATCCCCAATTGATCAAAAAAAATTAATGATTAATTCTAGAATAATTTCTAAATCCTTCAACAGCTATAATTAAAAGTGCCTCATTTTTTTTTTACCATTTTATACCCACTTGATTCAGAACATGGTCTATATGTGTCAGTCTCCATTTGACTAACTACGTCACATCTAGCCCAAGCTTGCTTTCTTATCCTGTGGATTCAAGTTATTTGTACATGTATCCAAGAATATCGTACTCTTGACATGTAATACTTTGGCCAAAGACTTCAGTAATAATTCTAATAAGCAGTTGTAGGGTATACATCTCTTTTTACAAAGACCGGTGAATCCTCTGTGGGTTATTCAAATACCTTCGAGCACTTTAACTTATACCCAATCTTCCTAGGTTCACATCTCCTTAAAGATGCTTGCTTAAGATGTCAAAGTATAAGTCTTCATGACCAAGATGACTTGAATGCCGCAAGTCAAAGAAACTCGTATATATAGAACCATTGACATATGTATAGAACCATATGAAGTCTTATGACAGATCACTCCAATGAACTAGTTACCTTTAACTAGTATCAACGTTTAACTCTCAACATCCAATGCCTCTGGCCAGTGAGATCGACTACTTGATAAATTAAGGAAGTTAAAACGTGTTAGTCTCAACAGAATTGATGACGTACATGCTCATCAATTCATTGACTAGGGATAATTTTAATACATTTATAATTGCACATGTAAAGATGCTTACAAGTTATAATTCAATGACAAATTCTTTCATACTATGAATTGTATTGTGGATATTCAATAAATGAGTTTAAGATCTAATCAAACACATAGCTAAAGAATGTTTACTCGAATTGTGAATTTTTATTTATCCAATAAATAGTATAACCGTAAGGCGATTACCTTAGGACACCTCTCAAATATTCCAACTAAGAGAACTAAAGCGAAAGATTAAGTGCATTGAACCAAAACCTTTTTCCCATTTTAAAATGTGGAGCGGATGGTTCAGATGGCTGGGAGCTACAATTGTTTGGGAGGACGTGTATTTTTGAAATCAAGTGCACCCTTTCATAAAAAACAAAGTGTGGTGCACCTTTGAGAACTTTTGAAAGTTGGGTGCTCCCTTTGAGGGGAATCCCCAAACTATAAGGATATATTTAAAGACACTTACTGATGCTCTAGTTGAATATGACAGTCTCTAAACACGACACTAATTAAGTGGCTCATATCATGCACACATGAAATAGACAACAGTCTCTTTCATAAAAAATAAAGTGTGGTGCACCTTTGAAAACTTTTGAAAGTTGGGTGCTCCCTTTGAGGGGAAGCCCCAAACTATAAGGATCTATTTAAAGACACTGATGCTCTAGTTGAATACCACAGTCTGTCATGTTAAACATGACACTAATTAAGTGGTTCATATCATACACACATGAAATAGACAACAGTCTCTTCTCTTTCAGAAAACCAAACTGATGTTGCTACATTAAGAATAAACTTCTAGATTCGTTGATTAAGAATTTTGGAGTTATCTTGATTACCAAATCCTCTTAGGTTAAATTGTGACGATGGTTGATATTTAAGTAGTACTGTTATTTGATATTGTTATGCATTTTAAGTTTCTAGTGTGTTTATATAACTCTAGCAATGGCGAATAAACTCTACCATGACTCAATTCCAATACTAAATAAAGGAGGAGGGTTACATTAGATTGTCAGCTAGCGTAAAACATAAGCAAATGTTATGTATGAATGTATTAAACTACTGAGCAAATGTTAGGTTATTCCTCAAAAGAAATTCATTAATGTAGTGTTAAATATACAAGAATTCTCACATTCTAGGTTGGGTAAGATAGACATTATAAGAATACTGATTATTTTTAGATTTGAAACATGGAGCATAGGAATGCTCATTAGCAAAGTAATGGAGGTAGATACGATGGTTAAGAGAGATTAATCTTTTAAATTTACAAGGAACAAATTGGGTAGGGGGAGACAAAAATGATAAGTACTTAGGTTTTGAGTTATGATACACTAGAAAGAATAAAATGAGAAATAGAGTAAAAATTATTATAGATAGTTCATTAAGAGACTGACGTCGGACGGGATAGCGATTATCCCGGGGACAATATTGAATTCGTAGGTTCGTCTACGAATGCCGGAAATAATCTTCTAAAACCTATTAATTCGAAAGAATAACATGAGATAGGGAAATAAACGGTATTGTCGAAATTATTATTAAACCAAAACTTCTTCTCTTAAACATCAACTCATAACATGTTTATATAGACTCAAACTCTAAGAAAGATTCCTAATAAAAAGAAAAATTTCTTAACAAACTCGAAAAGAAAGATTCCTAATAAAAAGAAATTTTTTTTAACCGACTCAATTCCTAAAAATCCTAAACAGATTTAAAAAATCCCAAAATAAAAAAAATAGAACTTTTCAAAACTACTCTAAATATCAAAAATTCCAAAAATTACTAAAAATAAAAATTATCAAAATTAATAATAAAAATCTTTGGATGCTTCTGCATCAGTCGCCCCAGGTTGAAAGAAACTTGTCCTCGAGTTTATAGCAGTATCAGGTGGTCACCCAAGAAGAAGATCGTCTTGCACCAAATCAATAAAATTAATTAGTAGTTGCTGGGCTTTAGAAATCCTCGTCGATCTGTTGACAAATATGACATCAGGAGGCCACGGGCTGATCATCTTCCTTGTTGGTAGCCTCAATCATCCTTATTCAAAACTCAAAAGAGAGGTTGATAGTCTCGATTTATTCTCATTACAGTTCAAAGGAGAATATAGTTGTATCGGAAGACATAAACTAATCATGTTGCTAGATGCTCCTGCATCAGACATCCCGGATTGAAAAAAACTTGTCCTCAAGTTTAGAATAATATCATGTGGTCGTCCAAGAGGAAGGTCCCCTGACATCAATTCGGGAGAATCTTCTAATAGTTGTTGCACTTTAGGAATTTTCGTTGATCCGCTAACAAGCATGACATCGTGGATGCTGCTCTTGTCCATCTTCGCATTCCCCAAGCACTTCTTTTCCTTACAAATTGCTTCTAACTGTGATGATACCAATTTGTTCTTTTTAATTTTAATGGGATCCGCAATGCCCCTAAACATGATTGTCCAAGGAGGCTTCAGTGGATCACAAAGAAACTCTTCTATGATGATAACCTTGGTGCTGTGATAAGACAATGACCATTCTGGAGAAACTTCACATATACTGAAACGACGTTCTTGTGAACTTAAATCTGTTGCAAAAGAAGCTCCAAATTGACTATGATAAAAAATGTTAGAGAAGTCTACGAAATTTGTATTGTTTTCCAGAGCTAGGGAGATAGTTTCAACCCAATTAATTATCCTATAAAGATCTATGTTAAGATCTGGATCTTGTGAAGTTTGTAGTTGTTCCTTATTCTTTTCAAGTTGATGATCAAAGGTTTGCTTCATGATTGCTTGCTTTCTAAAGTCAAGATCTTTCTCGCCATACTTCAAGATGTGATGCTCATCTTTCATCACTGCAATCTCCGCATGTTTTCCCTCCGTCTTATCTTTGTTAACCTTTAGCATCAGTTCAATGTCATGTAGATTGTGATAGGGGTTAAAGACATTAAAGTCATCCCTCTCTAGGGATAGCTTTCTAGGATGGAGAGCCATAAGATCAAACTTGAACTTTTTGTCGATATTAT
>NC_133876.1:9322866-9465772 GCF_044706935.1 Curcuma longa
ATGAGCATACACACAAATTGATAATTTTTTTCAAACACTTAAATTTTAATTTATTTTAAATTATTTTATTATTTTTAGCAATGATTTTTTAGGCCAAAGAAATGGGGACTTGCACATTTCAAAAAAAGGACAAGAATTAGAGCGGGGACAGAGCTAAAACAATTAAGATTTGGATTACAATATAACTTATATTATATTAGTAGATATTATTAGTTGTGTACCTGCTGTATCTTTATATGTGTTTCTAAAATATTATTATTTTAATTTTATTTTAATTTTTTCTCATAATAATATAGGACAAATATGAGCTTGAGCTAGCATAGCGAAATTTAAGTGCTAGTGATGAAAATGATGGATGTGAGCCCTCTGTTGGAAATGATCTTAGTTTATAGCTGAAGGGAAGTGGGGGATCCAAAGGGGGGAAGTATATTGGGTATGAGTTATTTAAGCATAACCCATAGAGTTGCTGGTACATCTTCTATCACCTCTCCAGCCGTAACGACACAAATATATAATTTGCCTAAAGAAGTTAGCCATTTGAAGGGCATACTAATGCAAAGGATCAAGAAATGAGACAAAGGATTAGGAAATTAGTGAATTGCGTCGACAACAAAACTTGATCATACAACATCTTTAGTTAAATTCTAATCCAAATTAGATTTCTCCTGCTCCTCATGATGATGGTGGTAGTGGTTCTTCATAAGTTTTTTTATGTATGAATATTTTTTCTCAGAATCAATATTTTAACATTTGTTATTTCATTAAGTTTGTAAATCCTTCATTTATATATTTTTTATTAATACTATTAATTTTTTTGTAACAGAATTGGTGAGGCCAACTAATGTGTTGTAATTTGAAATTCATATTAGAAGAAGTAAGTCTTTACATATTTAGTTTATAGATTTTTATTTTTTTATGAATGATATTTATTCTTTCTTTATTTTCTTGTGCAGGACGAGAAGACATATGGAAGGAGAAGGGAGCAGTGTCTCTCAAGGAAAAAGACGACAACGATGATTTTGTATCTTTCTCTTGTCTTGAAACTTTTTGATATTGATTTTTGTCATTTGGATGATCTAGATGACTTATTGATATGTATTTTGTCATTTGGATGATCTAGCTGACTTATTGATATGTATTTTGTCATTTGGATTTTGTATCATGATTTGAAGGCATGTTTGATATGGATTTTGTATTATGACTTGAAGGAATGTTTGATAGGGATTTTATATCATGACTTTAATTTTGTATGATGACTTGAAGTAATGTTGATATAGATTTTGTCATTTTGATATTAATATGTGATATGTATAGAGTTGTATAAATAGGTTGTTGCCCTCGAGGCATAGTTGAGTTGTTACGACAGAGCAAAGTTACATAATTGGATAAGGGTCGAATCTCGATGAAGCTGAGGCAATGCCCTTCTCCGTTGTGGTCAATTGCAGCTTTCCGATTTATCTCTTCGCAGATGGTCGTGGGGTTGCTGACGTGGCGAATTTCACCTTTTACTGAAATATAAACAGGTTGTTTGTAAAATTTGGATCGATCCAATTTGATCATTTATTGTATATATAAGAAAATGAAAAAATAAGCAGGATGGGTGGCAAAAAAAAATTATGTTTTGCGATGAATTCTGTGACGAAAGTGATTTCAACGCAAACATATCGTAAATTATTGTGTATCATTAATTAGTGACGAAAATCTATTTTCGTTATCAATTTGCGATGAATGTATAATTCATCATTATTTTATGACAAATTTGACGACAAAAATGAATTTTATCGCTAAATATTATGATAAAATTTTACATTGTCGTTGCAGAACTTGACAACGACTTAATAGCAATGAAAATTTATTCATTGTAATTTTCGTAGCAAAACTTTTTATGACGAATTTATTTATAAGATTCGTCGTAAAATTCATCTTTAAATTGTATTTTTTTTTTCTTCAGTGTGCCCGGATGGTCTTCAGTGTTGATGATAGTTTGTAAATGTATGCATGTGTAAGTACAATGCCCATAACACACGCTGAAGCTTGTTTCATGCCCACTTAACCATAGTTTTCCTAGCACCAAAGCCACAAAACAAGAACATACAAATCCCATGCACAAACAACATTGCCAAAGATTCTTGGTGGTTTGATTATTGTATTTATTCTTCATAAAACCTAAACACAAGAAAGGCCGCCGCTTTGTCAAGGACAGGCTTGTGGAGCAGAGAGATTCATCAACGCAGCCAGTAAAGTTACAGTTCATTTGAATGACAAAAAACTGCTGCCTCTTTCACTTTTCTTCCCATCCAGCTACTGTGCCTACTTCTAATTCTTCCTACTAGTTCTAAACCTAACACATCCCTCCATTTTAAGGGTTCCATAATTCATCCTGCAACTTTGGAGCCCTACAGCTTTGCCCCCTGTCAGATGTTTGCTCACAATGTTGTAGCACACTGCCTGCAAAACATAGCTCATCACTACCTGCCTTAGATTTTAGTACACAAAATTTTAAACTTTACTACCATTTTACCATGTAATAACTCTTCAAAGGGATGCTGACTTTGATTTGGTCCTGAGATTTCCACTGTGTTTATGTCGGCAGATGATTCTGCTCTGTGAGGCTCAATAACAATCTTGCTTCGATCATCCGAACTGACTGTGGAGGTCATCTGAGGATTCTCTTTGTTAGCAAGGAAAGGAGCCAATGAATCCTCTGCTTGGGATTCATCAACTGCTGCATTTTGAGGTGCAGACTCTGTAACTTTTGGTATTGTTTCATCTGTATCGAGCACAGAAGAGTTATGAGCTGCAGACTGTGGAAGGTTAGGGGGCGTCAGCAATTGGTTTGCAGATTTTGAGTCTGCAGGGGGTTCGTTCCTCTGGACGGGCAACACGACATCGAATGATGAAGAGGCAGGAGGACCGACCGGTACTGAAATGAGCGCCTGACTAGGTTTGTCAACTGCTAAATGTAAGTTTCCAATCGGCCTTGCCATGGGAATCAATGGCACGATATCATTCTCTTCTGAAATAGGGACACAACGATGTGGATCAAACACTATACCCTTCAAGACATGACCGGTGCCAGCTACTTTGACAGTTAGCAGATAACCAGCCTCAAAGGTTCCATCCAGTGTGCCACACACACTCTGCCCAAGTAGACCATTAGTCTTTTGGCTTGAATTGGAGGCAGAATTAGGTTGAGTTGGGTTAACTTCAGACTGGTGCACGAAGCAGACACTTCTCGAATGGACTATTGGATCAAAATCGATCTTTGGAAGAGTGTGAAACGGAAGAGTTTGAGGCCTCATGCCAGAAAAGGCAGCAAGATCAACTTGATTTGGAGTAACCTGAATGCCATGACTTGAATTCGTAGCCAGATACGGTTGAGATGAAGTAGCAGCTTGAACCCTGAGAGCAGAAATACTTTAGTTGAATTAGTTCGACAAGCACACATTGCTGGCCACATAGACTATCTAAATCATACTTTCGGGGACGCCCACGTTTGCGCTTCAAAGGTAAGTTCGCAGGAACAGGGACAGTCTCTTGATTCTGTTCAGCCATGTCAGTCCTAAGTTGAAAAGTCCTGTAAAAAAACATCAACAATCCCTTTCTTTAAGAGAAAAACAAACTTTTATGTAGCTTGTCATCTCCTCTGTTGTAACAGATGTATGCTGAACAGATTCAACAAGTGATTATAGAACTTTCAAGTTGCATGTTCCCAAAGAGATTATATCAAAACTTTGGAAAAGTCCTGTAAAAAACATCAACAATCCCTTTCTTTAAGAGAAAAACAAACTTTTACGTAGCTTGTCATCTCCTCTGTTGTAACAGATGTATGCTGAACAGATTCAACAAGTGATTATAGACTTTCAAGTTGCATGTTCCCAAAGAGATTATGTCAAAACTTTGGAAAAGTCCTGTAAAAAACATCAACAATCCCTTTCTTTAAGAGAAAAACAAACTTTTATGTAGCTTGTCATCTCCTCTGTTGTAACAGATGTATGCTGAACAGATTCAACAAGTGATTATAGAACTTTCAAGTTGCATGTTCCCAAAGAGATTATATCAAAACTTTGTCGAACACTACATCACAAGCCTTGCCATTTTCATAGATCTATAGTAGAAACAAAGTGAGCAGAGTAAATGTCTTAAGAACAAAAAAAAAAAGGAAAAGAGACCAGAAGTATAATTAGCAGTTCAGCTGAAAACTATTTTAAAATGTTCTTAAGAACAAAGTGGATGATTCTTCAGTATATAATATTGAACATTGCAATTACGTGACATGCAGAAAGGGATTCAAATTAGAACGAGTACATTTAGTAGTAGCTTCAGATGATAGACCACCAATTATGGAGTTAGTTCATTTCCATACACAAAATTCCAAGCAGATCAAATTTCCCAAGATCAATAGCGCAGGGAAAATTCAAGGCACACAAACTCAATGCAACCCTAAAGCGCGCAACTACAATCCAGATCAAATCGGAATCGTTCTTCCAGAATAATCAAATCAAATAAAATCGATACCTTTGGCCTCTGCCAAACACACGCCATCCATTGACGATCGCAATAAAAATAAACTAAAATAAATTTTCCACGGGAAGCACATTTCTTTAATAAAAAAAAGGGCATGCGACGTGCACGCATAGGAAAAAATAGTCAATTTTTTTAATGCTAGAAAGAGGAGGAGGAAAGGCGTAACTTTACCTTTCGCCCTGGTGGTCCTTCGGCCGGAATTCCGTTAGATAATCGCGATCAACGACGACGACCGGATCGAAGAAGAGGAAGGAGGAAGAGGAACCCTGTCGGCCTCCATGGTTCGCCCTCTTTACTCGTCGCCTCCTGGCGATGCGTCTCCGCTCGCGCCGGGGATAGCTACATTTGGGGAAGCCGGTGCCATTAATCGACGCGAACCCTCGCTCTTCGCCTCCTCGACCTCCTCGTCGTATCCGCTTCGCCACATGGGCCGATGTGGGCTCCACTTCTGCTGACGAGGCAGATCGGTGAGCTCCAGCAGCGAGTTGAGGTGGGCCGGGCTGTGTCACGAGGTGATACCTTGTCCCTCCTCACGTGCAAGATATTGTTGCTAGGGTAGACGAGCAATTATAATTTAATTACTAAATTTTAAAAATAAAATATTAAATGATTTAATCGTAAATTAAAAATAAATAAATAAATAAAAATCTACCGATGCATAATCGTGCACATATGTATATTTTTTTTTTAATTTTTTAGTTTTTAATTATATTTTAAGGTATTATAACACAGGAGCATTGCGGATGCTCTAATCGTGCGATGCGCAGAAGATCAATGTAATTTTTTTTAACAATATGTATGGGCAAAAATTAAGATAGACGTCCCATTTTTTAATACAGGCATATGAATATTTCGTTTTCAATTAAAGTGAAATGGACACCCTATCTAACATGTAAACTGTCTAATTATTATCCTAATTCTTTTATAACAGTTTAATACTAGCTATACGTTGTAGAAGCTACATAGTAGCTTTCACATATGTGATCATGATTAAATTAAATTCATTTAAAACATAATTAATGTTATTAGAATCTTCATCATTTGTTTTACTTATTAAAATATTATTTTAATTAAGTTATCGCTTAAAGAAACAAAAGCAAAATGAAATTAAGTCACCGTTGTAACAATTAGTTTCTACACATTATAGAAATTAACAAATAACACATATTATAAAAGCTACATGGTAGTTTTTACATATTTAATTGTAATTAAATTATATTCATTTAAAATATAACAAATGTAAATGTAAGAAAATTTTATTTATTTATTTTACTTATTGAAATATTATTTTAATTAAGTTATCATTTAAAAAATAAAATCAAAATGATAGTGAATTACTATTGTAGAAGCTAACAACAAACTTCTACAATATATAAAAGTTAACAACTAACTTCTATCACGTGTAGAACTTAGCAACAAGCTTCTACAACTATAGAAGTTAATATCTAACTTTTATCATTTGTAGAAACTAGCAACTAATTTCTACAATAGTAAAAACTAATTGCTAACTTCTATAGTCAAATGATCAAATAATGCAAAGTATTTCAGATAGTTCAAGTTAAATAGAATGTCTGTTTATTTTTAATTAGAAATGAGATACTCATTTCATGAAAATGTAAATGATGCACGCCTTTTTTATTTTTGCCAAACATATATCTAAGTTGTGAATTCGTTTGCGACGCTTAATTTTAAAAAATATTTAAAAATACATGTCTAACTTTGATATTTATTAAATTTATTTTTTAAAATATTCACCTATTGTAGTCCTAAACTAAAATGTTAATTTTAGAGTTTACATTTTCTTAAATTAAATCGAACTCAGGCAAAAAAAAAAAAAAAAAGAAAAAACAATAATTTTATCAAATATTTTAGCTAAAAATCATTAATGATCTTGAATTTATATCAAAATTGATATCATTATACTGTATAGTATCAATGACTTGCCACAAACAATTGATGCCTTTAAAATGTTAAGTTTATTTTAAATTTTTAAGTCCTTTTAAGCCATCAATTTTGCCATAAAAGTCATCTTAATTTAAAGAATTAAAATTTATTTTAAATTTACACCGTCGCCCTTTAATAATCTTTTGAATTTATCCATTTTTTTTAAAAAAAATTGAAGCTTTTTGTGCCCGTCAAATAATCAAAGGATTTGATTGTATTTATAAGATCTTGTTAAAAATATATTATTGAAATTTAATTTTTTTTAAAAAAAATAAAATTAGAGGATGAAATAAAAAAGTTAGCATCACCGTAGCGCAAGATTTACCGTCCGATCAATGTTCTATCGAACGGATACGAATAGCTATCCGTGTGCCTACCATTTCAACCAATAGACATCCATCATCATCTGCTTTAAATATGAAACGAAGCCCATTTTAAACCACTGCCATCGCTGCTACAGACACAGCTGCTTCTTCTCCGCTATCAAATCCCTAGTTTTCTTCACTGCTTCGACGATCATCTAGACCAATTTTCGTGGTTTCGACATGGCCGGGAGGGGGAAAGCGATAGGATCTGCCGCAGCGAAGAAGGCCACGTCGAGGAGCAACAAGGCCGGGCTGCAGTTCCCAGTCGGCAGGATCGCCCGGTTCCTCAAGGCCGGAAAATACGCCGAGCGCGTAGGTGCAGGTGCCCCTGTCTACCTCGCCGCGGTCCTCGAGTACCTCGCTGCTGAGGTATGGATCTGAGCTCGCTCATTTTGATTTGGTGGTCGGCTTTTGGTTTGGGGCTAAATTCTGCGGGGTCTTCTAAGTTTTCCAATTTAACGTCCTCTAGCGGGGATTTTTTGGATGATTTCTCTATCCTGATATAGGGCAAAGGTTTCTAATTTTTCTTATGATCGTCGGTGTGTGGGAAAATCTTCGTTATTTTTTTTGGATATTTCCTCCATTCTGCTATATATATATTTGCTTATTATACGAATCCACGATCGGTGTGTGGGAAAATCTTCGTTTTTGGACGATTTCTCTGTGCTGATTTGGGGCAAAAAGCTTTGATCTATTCTTATTATACCAATTTAAAATTAGCGTGCGATTCAATTCATGTTGTTGAATGATTCTCTATCCAAATTATCGCCTCTCTGTCGCTGCATTTCTCCTGAATCTTTCTCGACTGTCGGAACAGGTTCTGGAGCTCGCTGGAAACGCAGCGAGGGACAACAAGAAGTCCAGGATCGTCCCGAGACACATCCAGCTAGCAGTTAGGAACGACGAGGAGCTGTCGAAGCTTTTGGGCGAGGTCACGATCGCCAGCGGCGGCGTCATGCCCAACATCCACAATCTTCTGCTTCCCAAGAAGACCGGTGGCTCCTCGAAGGCTGCTCCGGGAGATGACGACTGAAATAAAAATCGCGTCTTTGGCAGAGTAGCCGTGCGCCGGCAACACCACTGCAATCTTTGTTGTTCTTTCTCCGTTAGATTTGGATTAGAAGCAATGTAAGCTGCTCATCCAATCAAATTCTTTATCGTAATGAAGAAAAAAAAATGTAATTTTGTTGGCGATGTTCCTTTCTATGAGTAATTTTAATGATCAAAACTAGCCCAGCCTGAAATCCAGATTCAGGGGTGGTTGTCTCAACCTGAAAGAACCATATCAGATTGAAATTATTTCGATCGAGCTTGACTACACCTGACTTGACTTGCCATTTCCATAAAATCACAGTGTTGCACACACAAGATTTGGCTAAGGGGAATACAAATCAAATACCAAGCAAAGCAATACACGGCGTAAATGTTCTATATCAGCAATAACAACAACTTGAAAGATCCCAGCAAATCCTAAGATGCTTTATTCGTGAAGCCAACACCATTTCATCAATGGGGAAATATCAAAAAACAAAAAAAAAGTTTGATCAGGAGGAAGCTTTGAGCTTCTTGGCAATGGTGGCGAAGTACTTGCCTTGGTGGAAAGCCTGTTCCAGCTCAAGCTGGGTCGGGTTCCTCGAGCCGTCTCCAGCAAATGTGCCAGCGCCGTAAGGGCTGCCACCCTTCACGTTGGCCATTTCAAACATGCCGGCGCCGAAAGTGTACCCAATTGGGACGAAGATCATCCCGTGATGAGCCAACTGAGTTATGGCCGTCAATCTGCAAAGAATGAAACAGGGCGAAAAATCAATGCTACAAGATTCTCGAGATCTAACGATGAATGTACTGAAAGAATATTGAGCTTACGGAGTAGTCTCTTGGCCACCGCCTTGTGATCCAGTGCTGTAGAAAATTCCTGCAGGCTTGCCGGCTAGAGCCTGAGATCTCCAGAGTCCTCCTGTGCCGTCGAGGAAAGCTTTGAACTGAGCAGCCATCATCCCGAACCTAGTCGGGAAGCCAAGCAGAAGTCCGTCTGCCTGGGCAAGATCGTTTGGTTCGATGATCGGCACCTCACTCTTAGGAGGTGCTCCCATCTTTCCGAGAACTTCTTCAGAAAGAGTCTCAGGAACCTTTTCATTGGCAAATAGGAAGTTAGTTTTTTTTTTAAAATGGTAACTAAAACCAAAGGAAAATCGAGATTAATGCTTTAAAAATTTGGTTTGGAAAATTTAGCAATAAGTGTAATCAAGTGAACACGATTGATAGCACAATCAATATAGAACAGCAACATCATTCAAAGAAATTGTGATATTATTTGCATAGAGTTTAATAAGATCAACAGCTGGTAAAACATAGACCAATGATGTCGATAATGACGTGAATATAGAATAACAACACCATTCAAGGAACTAATTGAATGGAATATAATTTGCAATATGACATCGCATAGAGTTCAATGGATACATTTGATCCATATAGCCAACTACAATGGTTTGGAAAGCATGGCTCAGTAATGTTCAAAATGATGTAAACAGTGCAAGGAACCAATGTTGATTTTCAGTAAGCTAATTTCAGATATCAGAACAATAAGTAAAAATAAAATTTGTGTATTCATATAATAGATTGGATAGCAAATCAAGTGTAGTTATTTTATCCAATCACAGTATTCTAAGAGAAAGCAAGGTTGAAGGAAATCAAGTGCAGTCTCTTCTTATTTTCTCAGGATAACAGCCTTTTCAAAATCTTTTAAACATAAGAGTTGCTGCTACTCAAGTATGATAAACATTTTACCTGCCAAAGCTTTACTTCAACTCCTTCGACAGAACTAGCACCTTTTCGGATTTCTTCAGCTAGCTTTGCTACATGCCCGTACATAGAATAGTATCTGGATAAAAGTTATGATGTTTTCCCATAAGATTCACAAAATAAAGAGTAAAGATCTATTTTAAATAATTAACATCTAGTACATGATTGATAACACTTTTAATCAGTTGGAACGTATTGCAAAGTGTATAAATCAACAAAATATGTACATTGTATGCATATCAATTAATGAAGTTCTTTTACTTGTTCTATCTTTGTTTCAAAAGTTTCTAATAACCATATGATTTACCAATGAAATAGAAGAGTAGATAGATTAACAAGAAGTGACCTGATCACTTTCCAATAGGATGGGGATCAATATCACCAAAATAGAGACAGTTTTGGTTAACTATTCCCAGAGCGTGGTGTATAAACACAGAATCAGTTGTCACCAAAATAGGAAGAAGGGTATTCTAATGAATAAGTATTTGTTTAGCATAAATCACTCTCATATCTTTGCAGTTTCCCAGTGCTATATGTACTGAGGCAAATGAGAAAAATGAATCGTAATATCTTATTTTCACTTTGCTCATGAGTGTGGGTCATTTGGATTGAAGCATTAGGAAAGAAATAATATTAATTACTTGTTTATGTTCTTTAGCTACTTAGTATTCATTGCCTGCATTTCCACCGAATTGGGGCGGAAGCAAAATATAACGAGATGAGATTCCTTCCATCTCTCTATTTCCTTCTAAGTGAACAAGAAAAATGAATGATTTCATTTCTTTTCTTTCCTACTTTGATCCAAGTAAAATCACATGCAAAATACAAACACAAAAGGAAATGATGTGATTTTGAAGAATCTAGTCAAACATAGGCTACTTATTATATGTAGATCATCAATTAGTTAAATGTTAAAGATAATCACAAAATGGTATTAGCATGAATACCTACGAACAATAACATTGCAAAATCAGACATGCTTCTGAATTAATCTGGATCGTGCATATTGGCGATCCCCAGGCAAATATTAAGCACGAGAATCTCTATGATCTTTAAATTCCAAGATTAGAACCATAAAGCTTTGTTATTTGACAAACTTTTAACACTTAAGAAAAGCAGTTAGCAAACCTTGCACTGCATATTCTTTTCCTCCACAGCTTCTTTGGAATCAATTCTCAAAGGTAAAAGAATACATATTTTAGTCCTCAAATATTAAATGCCAATTCTATTTTGAAGAAAAGAAATTTGGTACTTTATTTCCCACAATTCTTACTCTCACCATAATATATTTCTCCTCCATATGTACAGTACTTAATCATAACTTAACAGAAGTAATACATCAAAGGAGACGGAAGGTCTCTGGAAAACATTTCTTTGGACGAGTCAGGAAATTTTAAAAATTTCACCTTCAGAAATATGATCTATCATTCCAAAATTTATTTTTCCGTTCCAAGAGACAAACATAAAAGCATCGGTCCAGGTAAAAAAAAAAACCCAAAATGAGTTACAAAAGTAACAAATCCCAATAATCACTCAACTGCCCCTCCAGGTCAAACTTTCCATCGTAGATCGCCACAACCCACCGCTAGATCAATTCACCACGGCCGGCCCTGCCACAAGCCCAATCGATCTAGAAACCTCACGAAACACAAAACCCTAATCCACCCTAACCCGACCCAAACAAACTCACAGAATACCACAAAAAATCTTCAGCAAAATCATCAAAGAAAGGAAGAGGGAAGGGAGCAGATCCCGCAAAGAAAGCGAACACTTACACAATATAAATCTTCGTCGCCATTGATTCACGGATCCGATTGTGGATCAAGAACAGGAGACAAAGAGAGGAAGCAGCACAAACTCCTGCGCCAGAATTAGACGATGATGAAAGTCGTGGGATCAGGCCGCGACATTTATAGCCAAGAGTCAACGGAGCCAGCTCAGCTCTTTCCTTCGTTAATCAAAAAATAAACCCCTAGATTAGGCGATTAATCGACTTGCTCCGAATCTGTGCAGAATGGAGATCGACTCCCACTGACCGTCAGATTTCCATCCAACGCCTCATCTCTATTTCTTTTTAAATAATTTATAATTATTGCTTTATTTTAATTTTAAGAAATTACACAAAACTTGCGTACGCATGACGAAAATTATGGCTCCGGAAATTACAAAAAGCCTCAAGCAACTATCAAAATTCAAAATAAAGTTAAAATTCAAGGATGATTTCGATGTCAATATTTTTCTAACCATCTCTTAAGGCTTGTAATCATGCTGACGTAATTAAAATGATTAAGATTAGTGTCTAAAAGAGGATTTATAAAGGGGATAAAAAATGGTTAGTGGAAAGCAAGTCAAACGTATTATTGGTGGCTGCTAAGGTGTCTAATCTATTCATGTCCGAACTAATTTATATATTAATTAAATTCCATTGAAAGTGGACAAAACAAATATCTACTATTTTAAAGGGTCCAATAGATGATCGACACGTCGCAATCAAACTCCATGGTTGTTGATCTCCACTCTCTTAAAAACCAACCACTTCACTTTAAAATTAATAATTTATTGGATCATGTAACTATATTTTTATAACATCCAAAATACATATTTAAATTTTATATTTATTAAAAAAACATAATCGTAATTAATTATGTCTCCTACTTTATGAGCAGTGGATTGATAATGTATTATCAATCGGTTGTTATGTAACAATCCAATTCATCAGTTGATTTTTAAATTTTTTATGCTTGCTTTGTGATCAATAATTGATTGTCTATAACTTAGCAATCAATTGCCGAATATTGTGTGGGAGTCGTTAAGGTAGCGAATTCCACCTTAGCGAATTCCACCTTTAGTTGCAGAAGAAGAGTGGGTTATGTAAGAACCATTGGAATCAAAATATCTCCACAATAGTATGATATTGTCCATTTTCAGACCTAAGTCCTCACTGATTTTATTTTTGGGCTCTCCCCAAAAGGTCATATGATTTTTTCTATGTGTTTTAGATGTGGGACTATGTTTGCACCCTTGCAACCCAACAATCCCCCCTCAAACAAGTTTGATGTCTGAATCCTTGATCCACCAGGACTTTTTGCCCCTCAGTCAGTTCATCCGACATACTAGGACTTCTCATCTAGCCGCAACTAGGACTTTTTGCCTCTCGGTCCATCCGACCTATTAAGACTTCCACCTAGCCGCAACTAGGACTTTTTGCCCCTCGGTCCACCCGACCTATTAAGACTTCCACCTAGCCGCAACTTCCAACTTTTTGCCCCTCGGTCCACCCGACCTACTAAGACTTCTTACTTAGTGTCTGGTCCTCTTGATTCAGACACGGGAGCACCCACTTCCTTTGTTTTTCAAGGTTCAACCCACATGGTTAGATCTGAATCATGGCTCTTCCGGCGGTTAGTCCGGTGAAGAACAGTCTCGCTCTGATACTAATTGTAAGAACAAATGGAATCAAAATATCTCCACAATAGTATGATATTGTCCACTTTGGGCCTAAGCCCTCATGACTTTGTTTTTAGGCTTTCCCCAAAAGGTCTCATACCAATGGAGATATCTTTCATCCTTTTAAATCCATGATCTTTTCCATGTATTTTAGATGTGGGACTATATTTATACCCTTGCAACCCAATAGGTTAAACTCCATGTACCTTTAACCTCTTATAAAGTTTGCTATGTCATTGGATCATGACTTGCATTAGGAGAGCCATTAAAATTGACCAAGTTAATTTTCCCTCCTTATTATTTTGTTTAATCAGTCAATTTCCCATAATGCGTGCCAACTCCTTTGAACAAGGTAGGTTACTCGAGGCCTTTGAAAACGACTAAAATCAAATTTTTGACTTTTTCAAATGTCAAAACAAGAAGTCAACGCTTAAGCCAAGATGGCATCTTGTAAAAATTGGAAAACATGAGGAACTTCCAGATCCTTTTAGCGAATTCAATGTCACGTTTTTTTTATTCACATAAATTAAATTATTATAAATAATTTTTTATATAAATTCAAATCATAATATAGATCGTTCAACTATCGACTAACTGATCGATTTGGTTAGACCAATCAAATTACTTAACGTGAACCAGTTGTCCAGCTCGATTTGATTGACTACTTAGACCAATTGACTAATCGACATGTAAATTAGCACTATGACCGTATTAAAGAAAAGAAATTAAGTGTAAATTAGTCATTTAAATTAATATATATTTTTTATTTGTTGCGATTGTATGTCATTAACAAGTTCATTTTCTTTTTACTTCATATATTATCTTTCATGCACTTTCACTTTTATTTATATAAAAAGATGAAATTCATCATCCAACAATCTTACATGATTGATCTCATGACCACACTTTCACCTTTGTAATTCTTGTCGAAGTTGTTGAATCAATTTCAAACTTTCCATTTTTTGTTGATGACCTCTCTGATGGTCTATATTATCCTTTTTCGAACTCTAATAAATCTCTTGAGTAACTAAATTTATCGTACAAAGTTAATATTATCATGTCGAATCACAAGCTCCGTGAGCTCCATGTACATATAAACTTTAAGCATACATCATTCACATAGTTAAAATCCTAATTTAAAAAATTCGTTGTCAATTATATTAAAATATATTGGTCGACCATAACTTAAATTCGTTGAAGTTACGTTGTTAACATTTAAACTATTTAAGAGTAATAATATCCTTTAAACTTTTATAAATTAGTTTTCAAAGATCTCCTCGTTGAAGGCTTTGCTTTATTATTATTATTATTATTATTATTATTATTATTTTTGATAATTTTCTCATATATTGATAATTTATTGAACCAATGACAAACTTTTCTTGATATTCAAATTGCATATTTATCAAAATATATATTTATTTTCCAATATATCCTTCCTTTATCAACAATCGACAATCAATTATTCCTAACTCATGAGTTGACGGTTATATATCAAATCAATCGTCTACTCAAATCATAAATTTTCATGTGCTATATCTATAGACTCTAATCGACTGCGTCAGTCGACTATAAAATTTTCTATCAAACCGCCACAAACTTGGATCAACAATCGACTCATCCTGATACATCAATCGACTAGACACAAGGCCATGAAAATTTCAAAAACCCATGACTTTCCATTTAAGCTTAAGGGCATGGTTACACTCAAGAGAATTCAAGGAGTGTAATGAACTTAGTTTGAAAATATTTTGATATGCTTAAGGTCATCCATGAATTTTAATCAAAATTCACTGATAGATTTATATTATATAGAATTTTAAAATCTTAATATGGTTTAAACCAGGAGAGTCTTAGGAATCTATTGATGGTGTTGATGAGTGAGTATGATAAACCTCTGTCCTTTAATGAATTTGTGCCAAAACATCTAAAGATTATGAAGATTTCAAACACCCAAAACACTTGATCTAGGCTATGAAATTTAGATTTGAGAGCATGGTTGCAATGAGGAAGCTACTAGGAGTGCATTACGTTGGGTTGCAAGGGCGCAAACATAGTCCCACATCTAAAGTACATGGAAAAGATCATGGGGTTAAAATGATGAAAAATATCTCCATTGGTATGAGATCATTTGGGTAGAGCCCAAGAACAAAACCATGAGGACTTAGGCCCAAAGTGGACAATATCATACCATTGTGGAGATATTTTGATTCCATCGGTACTAACAAGTGGTATCAGAGCGAGACCGCTCTTCACCGGACTAACCGTCGGATGAGCCATGATCCAGATCTAACCATGTGGTTTGAAGCTTAAAACAAAGGAAGTGGGTGCTCCCGTGTCTGAATCAAGAGGACTAGACACCAGGTGAGAAGTTCTAGTAGGTCGGGTGGACCGAGGGGACAAAAAGTCCTAGTTGCGGCTAGATGAGAAGTCCTAGTAGGTCGGGTGGACCGAGGGGCAAAAAGTCCTAGCTGCGACTAGGTGGGAAGTCCTAGTAGATCGGGTGGACCGAGGGGTAAAAAGTCCTGGTGGGTCGAGGATTTAGACATCAAAATGACGTTGGGGGGGGGGGGGCTTGTGGTCTTTTGTTTGAGGGGGGAATTGTTGGGTTGCAAGGGTGCAAACATAGTCTCATATCTAAAGTACATGGAAAAGATCATGGGGTTAAAAGGATGGAAAATATCTCCATTGGTATGAGGCCTTTTGGATAGAGCCCAAGAACAAAACCATGAGGGCTTAGGCTCAAAGTGGACAATATCATACCATTGTGAAGATATTTTGATTCCATCGGTACTAACACATTAGTTTTAGTTTGAAGAGATTTTGAGGTGTGTAAGGCCATTAATGAATTTTGATAAAAAAATCGTTGATAGTCATATGATGTCTAAAATTTTGATATGGTTTAAATTAGGAGAGTTTTAGAAACTCATTAGTATTATTGGTGAGTGTGACATGCATAGGTCCTCTAATGAGCCTGTGCTAAATTGTCTTAAGACTGTAAAATTTTTAAAATCCCACAGCTCTCAATCTAGATTGTAAAATTTAAGTCTGAGAGCATGATTACACTCATGAGGATTGAAGGAGTATAATGAATTTGATGTGAAAAAAATTCTGAGGTAACTAAAGTCATTAGTAATTTTAGGTTAAAAATTCGTTGATGATCCTATAATATGTAAAATTTTAAAATCTTGATTGATTTGAATTAAAAGAGCCTTAAGAATCCTTTGATGATATTGCTAAGTATGACAAACTTATATCCCTTAATAAGCTTTTGTCAAATTGTCTCACAGATATGAAAATTTTAAAAAGTTTAATGAGCTTTTGAAATTTTAAAAGTTTCAAAGCTTTGCCAAATTATTTCTAAAATTTGCATAAGATATTTTATAATGAACTCATTAGATGCCAAATTATTTCTAAAATTAGCATAAGATATTTTGTAAGCATAAGATATTTTGTAATGAACTCATTAGATGATCTAGATCTATTATACTCGTTCATCATTACCAACAAAGAGTTTTTAAGAATCTTCAAACTATATCAAGATATTAAAATTTTAAATACTATAGGATCATAAATGAATTTTGATCAAAACTCAATGATGACCTTAAACACCTCAGACATTTCAAATCAAACTCATTACTCTCTTTGTAACTTTCTAAGTGTAATCATGTTCTTATATATAGATTAAGGTATTAAACTTTTTTATAATTGATTGATGTCTGACGATCATGTTGGGTTGCAAGAGTGCAAATATAGTCTCACATCTAAAGTACATGGAAAAGATCATGGGGTTAAAAGGATGAAAAGTATCTCCATTGGTATGAGACCTTTTGGGTAGAGCCTAAGAACAAAGTCATGAGAGTTTAGGCCCAAAGTGGACAATATCATACCATCGTGGAGATATTTTGATTCCATCGGTACTAACAAGTGGCATCAGAGCGAGACCGCTCTTCACCGGACTAACCGCCAGATGAGCCATGATCCAGATCTAACTATGTGGTTTGAACCTTAAAAATAAAGGAAGTGGGTGCTTCCGTGTCTGAATCAAAAGGACTAGACACCAGGTGAGAAGTCCTAGTAGGTCGGGTGGTCCGAGGGGCAAAAAGTCCTAGTTGCGACTAGGTGGGAAGTCCTAGTAGGTCAGGTGGATCGAGGGGCAAAAAGTCTTAGCTACGGCTAGGTGGGAAGTCCTAGTAGATCGGGTGGACCAATCGACTATTAGTCCATGTCTGTGATAGATCGCTAGAAAATTTTATAGTTGACTAGGATAGTCAGCTAGAGTCCACAAATAAGATATATATATAATTCAAAAGTCGACTGTGACAGTTAATTGAATATATAACAGTCAACTTAATTGCTGATAAATGAGAGAGAGGTATAATGTAAAACGTGAGTACGCACCACCACCTTCTACCCTTAAGCAGACTACCCTTAAGCAGAAGAGCATAGCGAAATCCTATTTCTAATGATCCTTCTTCTCTTGCACCACCATCTTCTACCGGGTTTCTTGCCTTCTGATTCTGCAAGCTTCCGTAGAGCTTTCTTCGCACTGTGCAAACGGACCTTGTATTCCTTCTTCCAAGATGCATATTGTGTCTTCAACTTCTGAAGCTCTTCCATGGATTTATTGGCAGAATCTGGATGGCCTGATGATTTCTTATCCTCAAAAATCTGCTTCTGCTTCTCAAACTCCTTTGTCAATTGGATAACAGCATTGTTACTTTTGCCATCAGCATCTAGCATTTGTTGCTTATTAGCCATGCTGACATAATTGGAAAGATTCTTTTGTGCTTCATCCAGGGCCATCTTCATGCAAAAACAATCGAGTGAAGATCATACTTTGAACCGATGAATTTCCTTCCATAGGAGAAAGCAGTCTTTTGTCGAAGTAAAATTAAAGGAGTCAATCAAGCAACCTTACCTTCATAGACTGTATCTGCTTCTGATACACATCCTCAACTGAGTGCAGTTTTTCCTCACTAACTGCACACCTTTTCTCATACATCTGCACTTTCTGCAACAGTGCAACATTCTCGTCCTCCTTTCGTCTCAATTCTTCCTTCACGTCGGCAACCACCTTCTCAAGCTCTTCCAATCTCAAAGAGAGCACCATAGCCTGTCGATGTCATGTTAAATTTCAGGCAAGTGAGACTTCTGGCCTTAGAGTCTCACTTAGATGAACAAATAAGATCAATGTGAAAGTAGTGCTGAAAACAAGTAACACCATCGAGATCCATGGTTTCGAGGATCAAGATGACGATAAGCACTGCAGGGATTGGAGCTTCAAGTCCAACAATCCATGTTAAGGCACATGACAAGAATCAAAAGGACAGAATATAACCAACATGCCAAACATTGCATCACTGGTTTCATCTAGGATCACTTTTTTTCATTCCCTTATTTCTAACAATAATGCTTATCGATCTCGACATATGAACTTCATTAGTTATACAGAAAAAAAGACTTCTAAGAATGGTGATAAAGCCAAGGAAAATAACTAAATCTCTGAACAATTTGCGAGTGTGTGTGTGTGTGTTCTTTAATATTCAGAACATGGGAATTGGATACCTGTTCTTCAACATAATCAAACTTTTGGGAGTCTTCTTTGTGGGAATCTGTGTCTTCTTCAGGAGAACAAGCCACCTTTTCTGCTGTGTCTTTTGTTGAGAAGTCTGCAGGGTCACTCTCAATCTTAAATTTCACGTTATTATATGTGGAAGGCGGCCGCCGTTTCAGCGTCGGCCTGGCGGGCAATGCCGGTGGCTCGTCCTTCGGCTTCTCGTCCCTCGGTTTGAGGGCGGCCAGCATTTCCTCAAGCATGCTGCGGGCGGTGGTGGGGACCGCCGGCAAGGCAGAAGACATGTCGCCGCCGCCGCCGCCGCCGCGGAAAGGGGACAAAACCCTGCAGAGGTTGCAGCTTTTCATCAACTTCACCAAATCACCAGCAAACAGAAGACCAAAACGATTGTCAAAAAAATTAGGATTCTTTCTTGCTTCCTGAGCTGCGTCCGCCACAAACAGGAAGTTTTAATTTTAAGAAGACAAATGTGGATCAAAACACAAGGGAAAAAAAAAACAAAGCCAAACCACTTCTCAAAAAGAAAGAACAAGAAGAAGTGTCCAACGAAGAGCCTAATTTAGGAAAAAGAAAACAACAAACAGTAGAAAAGAAAGGAGCGAGTAAAGAAGAGCAACGACCACGTTCTTGTTTTGGTTTCTGATACGAAGACTCGAAGAGGAACGTCACGAAAATGGAGGCTTATTGTTATGCAATTAACACCCTTCTGTTACAGATATTTGAATTGGGACACTTTTTTAATATAAAATATTTTGACAAAAATCATAACGGCATAAATCAAAAGGTCACCTTATGAGATGCGTTATCTTCCTCGTATGATCTCTTATTTCAATATTATTGTAACAACTATAAATAATTATAATAATATATAAAAATATTAAATAGTTATTATAATATATATAAATTATAAAGCAAATGTTACAATGCTATTTTTTATTTTCAACACGTAGTAGTTATGATCAATTAATTATTATAATGTGTAAAAATTATTCTATAATTATTATAATGTATAAAAATTATTTTGTAGTTGGTATAATATGTAACATTTAATATAATATTAGTGTAGTGTTAACAGCTTGCTACTTAATAGTTTCTATAACGATTTTAAAGTGATTTTAATTAATTTAATATAATTTTGATGAAATTTAAATAATTTTAATTAAATTGATAAATAATATTTTGATATAATGATATTTATAATTTAAAATTTAAGATTCAAAATTTAAGGATTTAAGATTTAATTATAAATGTATAGCAGCTATACTTACTACAATATAAAAAATATCTATTACACATTAATCAAATTAAATTTTAAATTTTAAACACATTTTAACAGTTACAAAATAACTTTTACGTGTTATAGCATACATCGATAATTGCTAAATAACACTGCAATAAAATATATTTTAGGGATAAAACATCGATGAGTGCCCTTTTAATTTTTTTTTTTAATGACGTCCTTTTGACGATTGAAGTGCCTTTTGATTTTTGTCTTTTTATTTAATAATTGTAATAAACCGTTATAACATACCAAATTTAGATTAATGTGTAATAGATTATGACATACCAAAATTTTAGGATGAACTCAATTTTAATTTAATTTTATGTTTCAATCAAATATAGTGACTAATTAAATTACAGTGAAAGTAAAAGTTGTGACTAATAAAAAATCTATGGATGAAATATTGGGTATTTATATTGTTGGGGAATTAATTTTTTCATTCATATTTAATTGTTTTGTAAAAAAAGATAGCAATTGGAAGAGAACGAGGAGGAGGTGGGTAATATATATAGCTGTTAATTCGAATTAGGTCCGTCGGATTGACCCATTCAACTAAATAATTTAAATCAATTAAATTAAAATTTTATCAATCGATGAATTTAAATAGATCAGCCCTCCTAGACCTCGCGATCCGTATGGATCAGTCCGTGACGGACTTGATTGGCCCGTAGAGGCATAGATTTAAAAAACTTATTTTTTTAAAAAAAATTAAAATAAAAATAAAAAATTTAATGGACTAGTAGATTTGATCCATCTAAATCAATTCAAATTTAAAATTTTTAACTTTATCAATTTAAATCGTAATCCAAACTTAAAATTTTTAATATTTTTTATTTTTTGACAGACTCATGAGTTAGTCCGTCTAACTTGTTATTTGCTTTAATTGGATTGGATTGAAGATTTTTTAACCCACCGAGTTGATAAATCGATCTATCCTACTTTGTCATATGACGAATTTCTAATGGATTAATCAGCCGATCATGGATTGACTTATATGACCACAATCTTATCTTCTAATTTTTCATTTTATGAAAGTGTATGAAACATTTCAAATATTCTATTTACTTTATAAATTAAAAAAATCAATTACTAAATTCGACATAAACTTTTAAAATTTTAGTGTCAACTATCATTTTTAGTAAGCGTATTCAACTTTACGTTATCACTAAAGACATTAAATAGATATTTTAAAAATAAAACATTCTTGAATAAAAATATTTTAAATATGATTTTATTTGGTCATTGGAGGGAAAAAAAACAATGTTTATCACATAACTATTTTGCTTTCATCTGGCGAGTTAATTTGATAATTGACTAAATTTATTTTGGAATTAAATTTGTTCGATTTATGATCCCTCAAAGATCTTTACACAGAAATGATCATCAAACTGAACGAAGAAAGGAGGCTCAGTCAATGTAACACAGCCACAGCGATATTGAATGCAAGGAAAGGAGATGACTGCAAGAGACCAAAATTGACGATCGATATTCAGCTCAGCGTTTCGAGAACATTCCTTCAGTCAAAGATGAGAAATTATAGTCGTCGGACGATCGACCAGAACTCATGGATGATGATGAAGCAGCATGAACTGTGTTTACTCCATCCGTCGATCTGGATAGTTCAAGAGCACTCAGACTGCATGAAGAAAAGTTTGGAATCAAAATGGCAGGTTTGCAGTCAGGCAAGAAAGACAGAGAGAATTGAACATGGAACTGAAGTAAAATATGCATACCACATACACAAGGGGATTTTTGTGCTAGGAAATCAAAGTTATCTAAAATTTTCTTTGATCTTCCTGTACCTCTCTGACTCTTCTTAAGTTTTACATGAGTTGTAAAAGAATCACAGTAAGAATATTTTTGAAAACCAGCTTTTTTTGGAATGGCTCAATGGTCTTTGTCACTTTTAATGGGATATAATCAAAGTCCCACATTAGAAATATATAAAAAAGATCATGAGATTATAAAATGAGAGATATCTATATTGGTACGAGCCTTTTAGGTAAAACTCAAAAATAAAACCATGAGGGTTTGGACTTTGATTCCATCTGTTCTAATAATGGTATCAGAACAGGTCTACGTGGTACTAGTGGTCCTTTATTTGAGGGGTAGATTGTTAGGAAGGGTAGATTGTTGGGATGCAATCAAAGTCCCACATTAGAAATACATGGAAAAGATCCTAAGGTTATAAGATGAGAAATATCTATATTGGTTTGAATCTCTTTGGATAAAGTCCAAAAACAAAATCATGAGGGTTTGGACCCAAAGTGGACAATATCAACCCAAAGTGGACAATATCATACTGTTTTGAAGATATATGTGGATTCTATCGGATATAACAACTTTCTCCTAAATCCTAATGCACTTGATTTGCCAATATACTATTCTATTCTTTTCCCTAGTGAATTGATCAGCCATCTTTCTACAAAAAAATTTCTGTGCTACACTCCAAGCACAATGAGAAAAGATGCATGACTGAAAAAGTGAAGGTTCAAATGTTGGATTTCCTTGAACTTGATTTCAACTCCATTAAGATTTTATATCTAAAATCAGGCTTGAGGAATGCATACCTTGAAGCACGAACATGACCGGCGTTCTCAGACAAAGTGTGTGAGACATTTCCCATCTGCTATTTCAGAAGGGGAAGTCATCTTTCTGATCTAAGATATAAAACCAGATTAGCTTGAGCTTACCTGACCAAAAGGTACATTCCCTGGAAGCTGGTAGGTGAAGTTACCCCAACTTTGTGCCGCAATGTTTCCTTTCATTGAGTTTGAATCACTCGTGTTGAGTTGATGAGTTCCGAAAGAAGATAAAGTGGAAGGTGAATTGTCAGGTTTGTTGGCAGCCATGGCATGAGCCTGCTGATGGGCAAGGAATGCCAGCTGCTGTTGATGAAGTGCAAATGGAGACACCATGTTTGACTGCAAATTGTCAAATTACAGATGTTAAAGAAATCCATAGTCTCCCGTATTACATTTGATTACCAAGTAATAACGATGCAGAGGAAGCTATTGCTTATATGAAACCAAGCGAAAAAGCAATGCCAATAAATTAAATTATCATTCTGCAAAAACTACAAGAACACATGATCCATTAACAATTTGTGTTGTTTAAAAATAAGAGAGAGCTTGAGAATTCATAAACCTTAGATTTTACCTTGTCAAAGAGGCTCATGATTTCATTTTTTACATCTGGCTGAGTTTTCTTTTCTGCTGAAGGTTGCAATGAAGATGTTGGATCCTTAAATAGATCTTCAACTATAGATTTAGTTTCAGTATTGGCATTTGTCTGACTATTTGTTTGTAATGGAGGTTCAAACAACGATTTTGAAACATTAAATAGATCCTCAGCTCCAGATGTAGTTTCATTTTTGACCACTGTCTGAGTTTTTGTTTGTGTTGAAGGTTGTGACACAGATACCAAATCCTTAAATAAATCCTCGACTTCAGATTTAATATTACTCTTGTTTTCAGCAGATTCAGTGGTGCTCTTATTGTCCAAAGGACTGGTTAGTTCTGCAGCTGCAAATTGTGAATGAGGAAGTGAGATCAACATGTCAATAATCAGTTAACAATATATAAATTTAATCCACAAAAGAAAGTTTGCAGAAAACATCACAAAGAGTAGTAAACTATAAAAACAAAAGAATCAGCATCAGTATTTGATGATATGAATTATTACCTAATGAGTCCCCTAAAGATGGAATTTTTTTTAGAAAATGGAGAGCAGAAAAAAATTACTCATTTCTATTTGCAGAATACCAGAAAACATACACTGAAAATTTGCCCATGAGTTGTCATCGACCGGAGACGATTCTTCTCCAATTTCATTGGGACCATCTAGAGAAAGCATGTCCAGTAGATCAGATGTTGAATTGGCTTTTGGTGGTGGTGTGGCATTAACCACAGTAGGAGCTACCTCTGGAGGATATACCTGAGCTGTGCCTGTTTCCACATTTGATGTGTAGGAAACCTGTTAAGTAATCTGGATATGAGAAACTTTTCTTACTACTATCAAATAAATCAATTAGAACCTAAGTGAGAAAAGGAACGAGTGCCCCCAAACAGTAGTAAGCAATAGAACTGCAAATGATCCAGAATTCATTAGAAAGCATTGTGCATTTGTTTCACTAAGTTATGCTAAGTTTGAGATCCATCTTGTGTAACATGCCATGAGCTTCTGAATGTGAAATGATGGAGGCACGTAAAACAACTCAACTAAACATAAAAACCGTGTTGCTACCTAAAAACAAAGAAAGTGATTTTCTTAGTATCTAGGACCTCTAATCTTTCCGAGTTACAGCATTCTCAACGGCTAGAAAATGTTGAAAGGATTATCTCCAACAAAGAAGGATGGAAAAGAGAAACTATAGCTCAGTTATGATGAACATCTTTGATGAAAAGGGGGAAAAAACAAGAGAACTTTTGCAGAAAGCCAGATAGATGCAGACAATTGATCAGCCCAGAGTTTGCGATATTAGAGATTGGCATTTATTAAGGAGATATACAAGATTTGAATATTAATAGTGATATAGACTTGTATAGAGTTCAAAGGAGGGATAAAATAAATATAACTAACACTAAATAGCTGAGATTGACACAAGTTGATAATGATGATAGTGATGGTGGTTATAGCTTGTAGATAGTTCAATAAGGGAGACGATCTATCAAGAAATGGCAACTAATAAAGCTTCATGAGCATTTCTCATCGATTATGGGAAAATTTAGAGTCTTGCAATGTAAAATTATATTCCTTGCTTAATTTTCAGAGATATATATCACTTCTTCACTTATTGGATCATGATTATCAAAAACAACAGTTTGTTGCTAGAAGTTGTATGGGCTAATTTCCACAAAAAATAAACAAAACGATCTCTTTGATGATGATTTAGTTTCATTAGCTGGTATAATCGTAACCATAGACCCTGGTTATACTCCTATAGTAGCATGAATTCTTAGTCAAGAACTGTATAAGATGCACTTAAAATTTCATTGATCTTTTAGACCAAACTTTGGTGGTAAAATAATGGAGACAAAGATACAATATAATATCAGCTTTGCAGAAGTGGACGGAAGTAAGAACATTACTGGACTAGGTAGTTTAGGAACCACAAGATTATCTTTTTTTATAGGTGTATTATCCTTCTCTGAAACTTTGTGATTGCTGGAATTCTCATGTTCATCTGCATGGCCAGTCATTGTTTCTTGCTGCTTTGAAGGAATTGTAAATCTTTTATCCCGAGGTACCCATCTTTTTTCTTCATATCTGGAATTTCAGTCCATTCAATTGTCAACTTAGACATGGTATACAATTTCTATATACGAGGAGAATAGAACACAACACAGGAATAAAAGAGTAAAAGAAAGATGAGAAGTTCTGATACTTTGCACGAATGAAGTTTTCGATCCCAACTCTATCATAATTAGGAGGCAATTCTGATTCCCAGTAACTATTTGCCTTTTGATTGCCCATCGCTGTCCATCCACAAGAATCAGAAACTTAAAAACCACAATCACTTTCATACTATATAAAAGTTCATTTTACTCAACTATGGCAGGAGTAATCAGGATACGATTATAGATATATGTAAAGAAGCAAAAAAGACCTGCTCACTTTGGATAAAAGCAACTTGCTCCGGAAGCCATGTATCCAATGCTGCAGATCTTACCTGTGATGGAGTAAGAATTAATAAACTACAATTACAATTTTAACCAACACTTGTTCCCAGATTTTCAGTAATGTTTCTATATATATATAATAGTGTGGTAGTTAATGACATTAAAATATCTCAAATTGAAAGTTGTAATGGAGAATGAATGGAAATTGAAGTTCAAGATAATTGATAATTTGAAGTTGCTAAGCAAATGTGAATACATTGTCAATGAATATTCAAGTATGTTTGATGACATAAGAAATGAACTTTGACCTTTGATATATGCACTCCTAAACTTCTATGAATTCCGGAGCATTGCATGCATAAGAAAACTCCTAGATTCACACTTGCCCATCGTGGACCTCTGAAAATTAACCACAAATATGTTAAAAATAAATGCTTAAATATAATATCAACAAAAATGAAGATCAAAGTTATGCTGTACGATAAAGATATATACAGCAAGCAAGAAGTCTTAGATTTTGAAGAAAAGAAATTGGAAACTCTAAATAAACTCTCAAATTTAAACCAGGGCTTCAGAATGCAGCTATAACGGTCATTTTTAGCAGAGGCCTAACCAGAAGGCATGGAAACACTTCCCAGTTTCAGCTCTGGATTATCTTATGGGAGAAATAATTAAGACAAGAAAATCCACTATTCATGATAGAATAGTATCAATTCTTGGTGCCATCAAATGCATTACACTGACACAAGAGTGTTCTATCATTTCAGAAAATAAACTTTAGACAGGAATACATATAGTCTAAAGTTGCAGTTGAAGTGTGGGCAACAAGAAAGAAATTAAGTAGCACAAAGTTGGATGGAGAAAATTGCACCCATTATCTTACTTTAAACTATGTGGATAAAGCCCATAGTAAAATTAGAACATCTCTAATTTGTGTTGTTCAAACCTAGTGTCATCACAAAGCAACAAATAATGCAATTTGCATATACAAGGAGGAATCAAATGGTAAACATAATGCTAATGGAAATTTATACCATTCAGTAGGGCTAATTTTGAGGGCATCGTCAAGCAATAGAAAACCTCAAATATAAATAAACCATTATAACAAAATGTTCTCATCAAGACAGCAACCCTTTATCCAAGACAAGGAGAACAACCAGGTGTTGTGGTCAATACTTCTGTTCTTATTTTCAAAATCATTTTGCAAATTAATATTAACTCATTGACTAAAAATTTTAAAATGAAAGTACTACTAGTTATGGTTTAAACAAATGGAAAAACACCGCTAAGTGTCATATCAACAGTTAAATATATACCCAGAAAGCAGTGAAAACTAGTAAGAAGCTAGCAATTACAAAACTAAAGCACTTTTAAGCGTAAGACCAGAAAAGAACCATGTGAACAATTCTAGATTCTGTACAAACAATATCTTGGTTTTATTTGCAAAATCCAATGCTAAGAGAAATAATCATTGTCATGAAATGAAACACCAGAAATGACTGCACCAACAAGGATGTTATATAACATCTATCATAAGTAGCTTCAAAGCTTACTTAGACTTGCAATCAGCGCATTCTTTATTCTCTGGCAACTTGAGCAATCCCTCCAATATCTGCAAATAAATAAAACAGATACATAATTTTGCTTAGATAATCACAACAGGAAATGAAATAAGTTATATGAACATATTTCTTGAAGAAAAAGAGAATAAATCAACATGGAAAGAGAAGAAATCAGCTGAAGTATTTGTGATCAAGTGAACAACAAGGACAAGGAAATTAAAGGAGCACAGAGTGGCCGAATTGCTCAAATGAATGAATTCTTGAGAAAGGCAAGAAAAAGTCTGCTAATAGCCTTAAAGATGTAATGGAAAAACAGCAAGTTCAGTAGCATTAGGACTGAAGATGAATTATACAGGAAAGAAGAAAAAATAACTTAAAGCTAAGATATTTTATTACTCATATTGTGGGGCCATAATGTCAAGTTAGTGGCCCTTCTAATTATATCTTCTAATTACTATATATCAATATGAGTGGAAAAGGAAGGACAGAGTTCAGGGCTAGATATTAACAGTATGATTAAAATTTGACCTTATGTCTAATAAATATATTTCAGAAAAAACAAATAAACATAATTTACTTTGGAAGAGAACTATCAAACAACACAAAATGAAGCAGTTAAAAAATTTGTCACACAAAGTAATTAGTTGAAGACTCATATGAGAATTAGAAGTTGGAGCATAACTGTGCCATGATCTATCTTGCATTCACTTTTAACATGGTCCTGAGATTATGCTGTGTATTGTCTTTGGACTTACAGTAAGAAACAATAAGGCCGTTGACTATATTGCTCAAAACTCAGAAGCTCATGAATCTAATCACAATAATTTAAGAGAAGCACAAACTAGCAGCACCAAATTAGTTTGAGAATTCATAAATGATGAGAAGCTTCACCAGGATAACATATTGGTAATATGCATTAATTCTTAAAGGTTATACATGGACATCTCCCAACAGAGTGTCCTGCAGCTGTCACCCAGTCCGCTGAGGATTATTACATATATGAGGCTAGCTCATGACCTATAATTAAAAATCATGAATAACAAAATACGATGATTATCCTATATCGATATCCATAATCAGAATAAACTTCCAAATTCCTGAAGAAAACGAAGTCAATGTAAAAGATCTGAGCAGGGTAGATCCAACCAACCCCTAGCTCTAATAAAAGATTGCGTCTTTCCCGTGTCTCGTCGAGGACGATCGATTGAAATTTACCGACGATCGACAGCCAAACTAAAGTTTCAGATCCGCAATAATGAAACCACGATCCAACAGATGACCGAAGATCACACACCAATAACAAATACTAAAAAGGATGGATGAAATGGATAGATTGCAATTTCTCATGCCCGAACCTTTCTATGCTTCTCGTTGAGCTCCTTGGAGACGGTGGCCTTCTCGTTCATCTCGGTGCCTTTCTCAAACGATTCAGGACGAAGCGAGCGAACAGTGGAGAAGAGCGAACCTGCCTTCTTTGCCTTCTCAACGTATTACTGGTTCCACCGGTGGTCCCATGATGGAAGGATGTAGAAATGGGTACGTGTTGGTTGATTGGATTTAGAAGAGCCCATTGGGCCGTCACCGATGGCTTTAAAGAAGCCCATCTATATTTCTTCAATTGTACAAAATATATAAAAATATTTATTTAATAGTATAAAATATATAAAAATAAATAAGCTTACATCTTTAATAAGCTCATCTCTGAACAAAACTCTTAAATTATTTATTAATATTCGAATACATAATAACAAAATGTTACTTTATCATTTTTAGTTGTTTATAATATATTAAATTAAGTAATTAATATGTTTTTTATTATTAGATTAATATTTTAATTAAATTACGAGACAATAATATACTTTTAGTTATTTTATGTAATCTAGTAAATTGTTTAAGGAAATATCTAAATTTACCCCTAAATAATTTTCAAGTCTCACTCAATGCATTTTTTAATAGTTTCATGCTTTTTAATGAATAGTTGATGTTTCCGTTCATTTTGATGAGTGAAATTGACAATTGAATCAATTATGCATTTTTGAAAAAATGACTATCAAAACCATTTTTTTAAAAGATGAATAATTTCAATTATGCACTTAGGAAGCTTACCTCACCATAATGACTTACAAAGATAGTTCAAAATCAAACACAAAGGCAAGTAGCACCCAAAGAATAAGACAGGCAACATCAGGACTGAAAATTAAATTCCAATTGGTGAATCACCTAGGGGTGAGTAATTGATTAATAATCGAATCAATTGACCAATTAACTTTCAAACCCAATTTTTTTAAAACTAATTAAACTGATCAAACTTTCTTATAAAAATCAAATAAATCAAACTGATTAAAAAATCGATTCATTTATCAAAAATTTATCACTCGATGATGATAACAATCAAATCCATCAATCAAATATTAAACATTTTGAATCGTAGTTCGAGATCATCGATTGATAAAACATATGACATTCGATTTGATTAAATCGGTTAAACTGACATTTTAAACTCTAAATTCGAAATCAAATTAATTGATTTTTTTTAAAAAAAAATAAAATTTTGAATTAACCAAACTGAACTTTCAATTTCAGTCAATTCGATTGATTAATTCAATTTGACTGATATTTTGCTTGGCGCTAGAATCATCTACCTTTTCACATACCTTTTGATCATAAGCTGCATGGTTTCCCTGCAGAGATGAGGAGGATGGTTTGATCCATCGTTGAGGAACATCACCCATAGCTCCAAGAGGAGTTCAATTACCTGACAGACCAATTGCGCGCACACATCATAAAATTACCAAGTGCAGAGCAGGAAAGGGATGCTCAAAAGAAGCACAAGGGAAATTTATAGCAGCAAGTGGCCTAGCAAAGAAGACAGAAACAGTTTCCTTTGCTGCTTACATGTGTATCATCATCGAGAAAGATACGCCAGAATTGCGAATTGTAGCACAAGACATTAGAAATGCGTTGGGCAAGAAAAGTAACCTGTGTGACGAATTGTATAGCACAAGGCCTGCTAAGGAAGATAAGAACAGGATGACACTCGTGAGGTAAGGAAGCAAACCGAGCACGCTCTCAACTTCGACAACAACAGACTCTAACATCAACTGGCTACTTGGCTTAGATCATGCTCACAAAACAACTCGTGTTAAAGCAGCAATTACTTCATCCTGCTCATGATCTGTCGCTGAAAAAATATTGGTCTGAAAATGAACAAGTTCTATATTATCATCTCTTCTTTTTACAATGCTCCTATCGGCTATTTCAACTCAAGCATAAAATTGCCCACGGATGGCAACTCGCCGACGACACAGTGAAGCGAGAGTTATAAGTTTTGCATCAACAGTTCAAGGGAATTAAACAGCAAGACAGATTCATCCGAACAGCAAAGAATTGTTTCCTGATAGAATAAAACTGCATAGTAGACAACGTTACCAAATCCCATTATCAACGTGAATTGACACATAATAAGAAGTTGTGCCGAGTGCTGGAATTAAAAACACCACTAAGATGTATTAAGGAAAATCTTTAAATTGAATTAACCAAAATTTTAAGAATACACCAAATTGGATTTGCCTAAATGTCTTTTCTAATTATGCATTATCAAATTACACAAACTTGCAATAGCACACACGTGTAGCAGTGATTGCATATGGTTTATAAATTAAATTGTTGAATACCAATATGAATGTTGCTCAAGTGAAATGAGTTGTAAAATCTTCAGGAAGAAGTTGATTGCAGAAACTGAGGCATGAATCGAGGAATTTGACATTTAGTCCATCAGTTCCTTGCTTCTCAAGTAGTAATCTGCTACGCTGAGAAAGACATGCTTTTCTAACTCCAACTCAACCGTTGGTTGATTCTCAAAACAATCTACCTTAATCTGCAAGGAAGTTGTGAATTCAACAACTTTCAAACCACAATTTATATGTTCCCAATACAGATGAAGATTAAAGTAGCATGGATAATTAAAAGTCTAACCTTCCCATTTCCACCTTGAAACTCTAATTTCAAATTCGAAAGATCTCTTGACAACAAGTATGTCTGTAAATTTTCAGCAAGCTTCTTATCACCTGAGGTATAAAATGCAAACGATCAAATCTCAAGATTTGACATGTCGTATAACAAAATCATAATTCCAGTGTAAAACCTGAATATAATGCAACAATAGCACCGGTATCAAACATCAGAGCAGGCTTTGCTATGCTAACAACAAAAGAGACACTAGGTAGTTGTTCCTCACGTGATAACACGACCTGCAACAAATTATAGAACAAAAGTAGAGAAAATTGTCAAGTTAACCTATATTGTAATATGGAGCCCTTTGCTAAAACTGAGGGACTTTGAGCATAAAAGCTATCAACTATTAGAAATATAATGGCACATACCTGAAACTCCTCCAGACACAAAATCACCTGCAAGTAATAGGATCACGAGGGCAAAGTACAAGAACCAATCAGAAAGGGAAAATAACATGAGCAAAGGGGGAAATATAGCAATAGGCACTGAAGCCCTTATAAATAAACCAAAGGGGGACATTAAAACTCAATGGAAAATTAATGAATAAACAAAAATTCCTTGAAAAATAAAAGTCATAGTAAATTAGGATCGACAGTTCCATGGAACTAGGTGATAGGTAAATTGCAGAATAAATAGAAACAAGATAAAATGGTGCTGCATCAAAATATCATACAAAGATGTCTGCTTTGGGAAAAGGTTTGCTATTGCACATTGTATCTGAATCAAAAGAATTAAAAAACTGAGTCTCAATCTGCTGAAGCATAAAATTCTAACCCATTCATCATAGTTTTGTTATATCGCTTAACACTTACAGCATGAGGGGGAGTGTTGCTTTGATGGAGTAAAGGAGACCCAAGAGCATCTTTGATGTATTCCTCCTACAACAAGTACCATAGAAAAAACTATGAAGATTAACAACTATAAGGGTGATTACAGAGTAAGTTTAAGCACATAGCTGAACAATATGAAGACATACCTGGGATTCCACAATTTTCTCCAAAACATTTTTATTTTTCCCAAGAGGTTCATAGTAAACCTCTACAACATCAGTGGGCTCCAGACCTGCTTTCTTACGTAATTTCTGAATGCGATTGACAACCTGACATAAAAAGTAGTAATCTCACAGGCATAAAACTTGCACATTTGTAGCCTGTTTATTTGAGAAAGAGGAGGAAAGAAGTGCCCAATATTTTCTCCGCTCTCATTTCTCTCCAAGTGAAAGCATTCTCAATCTCAATTTCACAGGTTACAGCAATAAGCAAAATTTACCAACAAGTAGGGACTTAAGATTGATCAAGGTTCTGAGAGATATTGAACTTCAAATGACTACACAAACAGACCAACACGAATGAATTTAATAAGCAAAGCAGATATGTACACATACATAACACACTATGTGAGCAGCACCACTTCCAGAAAGATGGTGCTGGAAACGAAATTTGACTGTTCCAAAGCATAATTAAAAAAAAGCAAAATATATACCAATCTATGTAATAGAAATATAGATTGCACATGCCCAAAATTAGATTACGACAACTCTCAAAATACTAGAATACCAAAAATTTGAGAGACATAACAAATAGCAGATTTTCCTGAAAAAACGGCATGTAGCAGTTTGAATATAGGGGTATATGATGCATTAACGATGAAACAATACACATTGTGAAACTAACATTCATCTCCATTGCTGTGTATAACATGACGAATTTAGAAGAAACATTATTCCCTTGTAATATCTCTTAATCTCTACAATCTAAAAAGAAAAATTCAGACACCATAATTACCTCTCGAGCAACTCCTGCATCAAACAATGATTCATCAGCTCTCAAATCCAATACCACCAAAACATCACCTGAGAAAAGATCTATGACATCGCATGGGGAGGAAAAGCGGTATAATCTAGAAACAAACTTTAGTTTACCATCTCCAGCAGCATCGATCTCCTTTTCTGTAGTACCAAAAGGCTGTTTGAACTCCCTCAATATCTGAAAGTAAGCACCAAATATAGTTATTACTCAGAACCATGATAACTAGAGATTTTGACAAAGTTACACAATGTGTGAAATTCCAAATTTTGAAGTCCTAAATGTAAAAAAAAAAAAGTAACATTAAGTTATTTGATTTATATAGTAAAAGGATGCCAACCTACATATTCATACAATATTGTGTTACATAAAAAAAATGGTGGGAATAAGATACACGTAATAAACCCCTAATGATTGTTTCTTTATTCTCATGTTTATGATGAAACAATAAACTACATGGAGAAAAAGTGTCAACCTGAAAATCAAAACAGATGATGCAAAAAAATAAAAGTAAAAAAAAAGAAATAAAATAAAACAACCCTTGAGTATTGAGAGATTTACTCAAACAACATATTTGAGTGTACAATTGTTTAACGAGCAAGAAAAACATAGAGAACAAGCCCCATGATCTCAGAATTATTGAGCATTGAAACAGGTCGCCAAAATATCCATCTTAAAATAGCTCCGAAACCAGTAACACAGCAAGACAGGCAGCATAAATCTCTTAGATTTATGTCTCTCTCTATCAGAATACTAGGAGAGAAGAAAAGGAAGGTGGTATAAAAAGGAAAGTTGTATCTGAATTGTGTGCTAGAAGTCAATTCAATGTGTGTGTGTGTGTGTGTGTGTGTGTGTGTGTGTGTGTGTGTGTGTGCACGTATATACAAGCACATAAAAGAAGCAACACTTCAAATTCTGAGTCCAGAAAATGGGAAATGCATAAGTTGGCAGGATACCAATATCAAATTCACCAGTACCAAATATAGAGCATGGTTTGAAGTATCACTATGATAATGATACAAATCTAGACTCCGAACAATAGGTGCCAAGCAATAAAAGTATATGCCATCTTGCAGTACCTGAAAAGATTCATAACTATAATCTAGAGTAGAGAGCAGTCCATTTGAAGTTTCCTAAAAAAACTACCTCTAGGTGCTCTTAAGAAGATTAATCATATACCTATGCCTTGGATTTTATAATACTTTCAAAATCATAATTAACCTTTATATCATTCAGCTTCAAGCAATGCCCGGAGAATATGACTTCTCCAGATTGCTCAAATGACAATATATCAGCCTCAGACATTGCCTTGACCTCCTTAGCCACAGCACCCATTGCCTTCCCCAATCTTTTACCTAATACACTAAGAAGATAAGAAAAAGAAATCAGTTACCACAACTAAAGGATTCTAATAAACTTAGTGAAAGTCATAGCATACCTAAAATCAGGCTCAGCCCGTAATGAAGCATAATTCAAAGGATCATTGCATGAAACCACTGATTTAACATTGAGCTCCTCCATCACATACTACAATGTCCAAAGAATATTTGGATTTGACTTAATTGATGGTATAACATTTGAACAATGGCAGGTATATTAAAACAAAGTTTTACAGAAACTAGTGCAAGAAGGATGCTAAGTTTTCCTTTTCCTTTTTCTCTTGGGAGCCAGGTTTCCTTACAAAATTAAAATTTAGCAAACCCTTTCTCATTGAGGTTCACAAATTTCGCTATTCTTATATGGTCAGTTAAAACTGACTCAGTTTAATGCATGATTTTATATGCTCTTGAACAATGACAAGCATAAACAGAGAATTTTCATTTTTTTATTGTCTTTCATATTAACTCCAGCTCCAAAAGATGGGTTAACCAGAGGGAAACCTAATATGATTGATATAAATTTACTCTCCATATAAAATGAAATCAAATCTTTATCTGAAGGGTGTAACAAATGAAAATAGAAACTAAGCTAGTGCAAAAAAAAAGAAGATTCAATTGCTATCCGACCTCCCTCAACTTTCCAGTAATATCTTCCAGAAAGTCTGAATCAGGATGAACAACTATCATTTCCCTGAAATAACAGAACAGAAAAAAAAGAAAAGGTTGTTTGATAAATAGGAAGGCATTACAATATAAGGTAAAAGCAACTCCTCATACTTGATTGGTGTTTTGAGAGGTTTACTATGACGCTCCCGAATGTTGCGTGCCAGGTCAATGACAGTCATCATCCTTGTAACACTCTGTTCAATGCGCTCCTCCCTCTAAGGATATCAGCAGAAGGAATAATTTAAGCATGTTAAATGGAACCACAAGAAAATATACAGCGATGGACAGCATACAAAGCTGCTATGAAATTGAAAATAATTATACCTTCCCTAATGCTAAAGGAAAGTTACAAAAATGAATGCTTTCCTCAGAACCACCAGAGACCTTCCGAAGGTTTAGATAAAGAACCTCTGTAAAGAAAGGTGTGAATGGAGCCATCACTTTACATGTAGTTAAAAGCACCTGCAATATGTAAAATCAAGCAAAGTATTCATCATATTATGCAGTTTGGAATAATAAATTTTAAGATATAAAATGAAGCTAGGCCTAGGTAATTGAGACCATAATCCAGATGATATTTGTGGCTAAAATTCATCTAAGTATTCATCATATTAAGCAGTCTGTAATAATATGTTTTAAGATTGAAAAAAAAAAAGAGCAAGGACTAAGTAACTGAGACCAGAATCAAGAAATCATCTCTGAGCTCATATTTGCTCAAAAGGCCAAAAAAATAAATCAGTCTGTATCAGTTTTCTAAACCAAAGTTAGTAATAGAAGTATTCATCTTATTCCGTCCAATATTGAATGAATGATATCCATGTCAATAAGGATTTGAAGATACACAAAAGGCAGTGAGACCCAAGCCAACATTAATAAAATAAATAGCAATATAGCAATAAACAAACAGTATGTTCCAACTATTCAGTGTCAGGCAACCTGGAACTTATTAAAATCTATATTCACATTAATATTTATATCTTTAAGGCACTTACGACTATGATAAGGAGAATTTCCTATATATATACATATATAGATAGATAGATGTACCTCACACATTCTTTTCTAGTTGATTTAACTTGTCTAAAGTCTTTGAACATGTTTGATATCATTTCAATTGATTTTGTAGTTTTGACATCTATTGACAGGTAGTACTTAGTATTAAATTTTTTCCCCAGTTTATGATGGTTTTATCTAAACTGGAAGTACTACCACAACAATGAAACTAAATAAAAAGATAAACCACAAATTGGCACATACATCAAAAGGTCTTGATAAATAACACAAGTAAAAAGGATATACATAATACATACATGATATAAAGTTGAAAGAGAGATTCTGCAGTCGTCTTCTCCTGTGCGTCCCTTCAATCTCTTTCGATTAAAACGCACATATATGTTTGTAAGATTGTCAATGAACTTCAGAAGATATGGAACAACCTGCAAAAAGAAGACACGTTAAGAACACAAAGGGTATAAATACATATTTCTAAGTTTTAAAGTTTAGAAGGAATGAACACAGAGAAATACCGTGTACAACCGATAAGCATCCATTTCTTGACGAACAAATTGAACTAAACTTTGAGTAGCAGAATTTATCCACTGGTCAAGCACATTCAAAGACTTTTGAAGGGCTTCATAATGCACTGGAACAAAAGGTGCAAGACCCTCAACCTCGAGCCTTTTTGCATTTTGAACAAGGAATCTATATGCATTATACCATGGAAGGAAGACATCTTTGACCTGCTTAAGCAAAACAGAAAGAAGGCAACAGTAAAAACATGTTGAAACAAGCATAGTCCACAAGCTAAAATAAATCATGACCCAAAAGAGCCACTTACCACACTATATACACCATCCTTTTTGAACCGCAAAGGTTCAGCACGAACAACAGGAGAATTAACCAGATATAATCGCAATGCATCCTGTAGGTTCCATGTTATGATTGTGACAATGAAAGATATATAATTAGGGATAAAACAAATAATTATAACTCAACAAAAAATGCTTCTTGCTAGTGAAACTAATTGCATACCGCTCCATAATCATCTATGACTTCAGTTGGCGATGGGTAGTTCTTCAATCTTTTACTCATTTTCTTCCCATCCTCGGCCAACACAAGACCATTGCAGATAAGGTTTCTAAATGCAGGCTTCCCAAACAATGCCGTAGATAGCACCATAAGTGTATAGAACCTAAAATGTTATAAAACATTAAAATAAATACCGAGGAGTTGAAAGAAACTCTCATATGAGAAAACAAGGGGAAAGCAACTTATATAAATAATACTCAGTACCGCTGAAAATCATTGGAGCTATCAACAAAACAAAATCCATAAATTGCACATTTTTCAAGACACTAAAACAAATGAGAAAGATAACCATAATGAGCAAAAAACTTCTGCATAAATTCTCTGAAAAAATTCAGTATGATAGTCAAAAGTAATTGTTGAAAATCAAAACTATTTCAGGGTCGCCAAAAAACTAAGTAACAAATTGCTAGTTTATCAAGTGAACATACTACTAATAGTACTCAAGTCCCAGAAATACAGGAACAAAATTGTGCAAAAGTGGTTGAGATACAACATAACTAGTATATTGAGCAAGGGCGTCGTCAAGTTTCAACATGAGGACAAAAATAAAACATGCAAATCAAATTCACACTTCTTACTAGAAGTTTTCAAACATAATTACGTGACCCAATAGTCAGTATTCATGCTTGTCAATGGATGGCCGTGAATGTATGCTTGAGTCATAAGTTATAGAAGCATCCTAGTCCATGTGACAAACCAAGAAAAAGGATAACACTTTTTGTTGAATGTTTAACCGTGACTAAAAAGTTAATTGGAGGCAGTGTTAACTGGAACAGGGTTCCTTTGCATGGTAAAGAAAAAAAGGATAGTTTGCTCCTGTGCTTTATAACAAAGAGATGATAAATAATATAAACACTTCAAACTTTTTCTCTTCTATAATCTGAACATCATGTATCAGTTTCTGTGCTTTTGAAAACTTGGTTTCCATATAAACAATGGAAATAAAGACTGCGTGTGTAGAATGGTATTAAGATTTATGATGAAAAATGTAAAGACACATGGTTTTCGATCTGTCAAATGCAAATTTCTGAAACAATGAACCTTGGCATTGTTTTTCCTATTATGCATACTTTTCGTCACTCCAAATACTTTTCTTCCAATTCGCAATCTCAATCATATCAACACACCAGTTCCATTAACGTAAGTACATGTCAGCTATTACTCTATTAGATTCATATTTAGTCAAATGCTATGACTAAGTACAGGTTTGCACCATCAACAAGGAAATATAAAGACTGTAAATATGAGCTCAAACCAATACATGGAATGGAGAAACAAAATGCTTGCCTTATCAGTCATTTTACATATGTTAAAGTCCTAATCAGACAATCAACTAAAATAAATAAAGATGGTCTAATCCAACTTAAACAAAACATCTTCAATATAGAGGCGATGAGGCTAACCTAAGGATAAAAAAGATGAAAATGGAAGAATAAAAAAAAAAAGGCTATAGAAGTCGTGATCACCACAATTCGGATCTAGAATAGAATAATATTTGGCATGCAACAAAAAATGTTAAAAGGAGAAAAATCAGCCAATCAACTAAAATGAACAAAAATGATATAGGACTAAGCAAAAACACCTTGAATCATTTTAGAGCTAACAAGGTTTATCTAAAGATAAGATGAAAATAAAGTAAAAAAGCACTTGTAATAAACAGGATCTCATATCTCGAATAGAATATATTTGACATGCTTAAAAAAGAATTACAGGAGAAAAACCAACCATCCTCGCGTTTGGTCAAGGCCCTCGGCAACAAAGTGTCCCGGAAAGTTCTTTTCAAAGAGTTCCGCATTCTCAAACGGGTAGTGAATATAAGCATATGGCATTGACCCACTCTCAAACCAGCAGTCAAAGACCTGAAAGATGTATAGAATAATTTATTCACCACTCATCAAAATAGGATCTGATTGATCAGAGAAACCATTTGCAGAGTATAAACTGTTGCAATGGAACAACCCAATTAAGCTTTATTTGGACAACTGTTAACTAACAGGGTTTTTATTGACTAGTTAGCTGACTGAATCCTACAAAGGATCCTTCTCTCATTTTTATGCCAGCTTAAAGATTTGTGAGGTGCACAAACAGCTGTTGAGGTATGTGGACTGCACTTGCATAATATATGTACCCACAATATATATTTTTTAGGTGTGCTTATTTATTTGAATCAATCCTGAGAGATCTAGATGATTCAATTAAGAAATGGCAACAACTACCGATAAATTTGCGTAATTAAGCAAACAATAATCAAACTTTGCCATATCACTAGAATATTTGACAAACACTTGAATGGCAAACAATCTCAAAGTCCAAGTTATTGTGGATCTTACACTGAATTTCACTTATAAATACCATGTCTATGAATACCATATTCATTTATATATTAATAACCAATTACACAGAGTGATTGCCTTTAGAAAACTCACATCATCAACACGATGAAGAACACCAAACTCAGGACCACGTTCAGATGGAATGGTTATGTGATCAATATAGTGACGATGCAGATCAGTAACCTTAAAATCCAATATAAAAAGGTTAACTTAGTTAACAAATTAAAAGAGACCCAATAAAAAAAGTAATAATGCAAGAATCCACCTTAGCACCAGATAGTTTCTCAAGTTCATCAATAGAACCAATAACTCTCTTCTCAATGCCATCCTCACTGATCCAAACAGGCAGAGGGGTGCCCCAAAACCTACTTCGGCTAACAGCCCAATCCCTAGCATTTTCGAGCCAATTATGAAACCGTTTTTCCTGTGGTCGACAGTAGATTAATCATAGCCACCCTGGTTCTGCGGGAATTTTTATTTCAAAAAGAAACAATAAAAGAAGGAAAAGATCAAACCTTCACATATTCGGGAACCCAATTTGTTTGTTTGTTACTTTCTAACAACTGCTCCTTAATCTTTTCAACAGAAACAAACCTGAACATACAAGCTAACTATAAAAACAAATAAAGAGGGAACTTTTTTATTTGCACAATCCAGAGTATTATGAATAACAGCTTTAGTATTCAAGATTGAGGAATGATTACTACTGAATGAAATTTTTAAATTGAAATTGCTAGGACTTCCAAGTATTAAAACACTCACAAAAATTGAAATGATTTGATAAGAACACAAAAATACAGTTTATGCAGAACATGATATAGAAACTGACATCATTAATGCTAAAATCAATCATGACTACTATTTGGTCAAAAGGCACATAACTAACTTTTATAAGAGTTTCCAATCAATATTGTCCACCACTTAAGAGTCATCCAATCAACAATGAATCCAGTTCCATTTGGACCAAAAAATGGCTAACCCTCATCATAGGAATGCCTTGACCAAAAAAGTTAAATTGAGCTATGACGACATAGTAGGATAGTCTGATAGCACTAAATAATTTCTTCATAATAAGAGCAACAAAAAAGATAAGCCGCTTGAAAGAAACCAAGATCTCCATAATCAAGTGTATCGCCTCAAACTTCCTATTTAAAAGTGCCGGAACCAAAACTCAGTATATCAAAAAGTTCAATCAATAATATGATATAGTGATTTACCAACTTGGAACAGCCCGATATAGAAGGGGAGTGTCTGATCTCCAGCAGAAAGGATAAGAATGCATGACACTTCCATTATTTACAAGTCTTCCTTTCACCTGATACGAGATTCAAGATGTTCTGTGTATAAATACTGATTAATAAACCCACAACACAAAGATTAGATGAGCAATCAAAGAAAAACAAGAAAACTTGGTGAATTAAAATTCTATCAAAAAAAGCCAGCATGAGAAAACATCTTCCAAGTTCATAAGTTACAACACAGCAACAACAACCAAAATGTGAGTCCCAAGTATTTGGGGCAACCACATGGATTTTAAAAAGCCATTGACATCTAGATAATGATATATCAAAGTTCATATAAGATTTTATAAACAAGCACACTCAAATGATTTCGAGATCAGGATAAAGCATGAAAGAATCAAAATTATAGAACCACCTACAACGATTATTTACTTCAAAAATTCACGACTTATTCTAAAAGTTCGATAAAAGCATATCTTATAAGAATTTGTCATCATGCAAATTCCAAAGTCATATAAAAGTTCTATAAATGAGAGAATTAAGACACGTCAAATCAATTAGTCATCAGTCAGCCTAACACCTTAGACATTGACTAGAAATGCCAACAGACAATCTTACCTTAATAGCGTTTACAATGTCCTTATCAGCATCCTTCACATAGCGCCCATAGAAATCTGATACTTCCTCAGAAAAGCGACCATCAGCATCAACCGCCACAAAAAGATCCACAGCCTATTCAATTAGAATAAATTAAAAGAATGATGTTAGAAACATAAAACAGTTAAGATTGAATTATCTAATTGTACTGTCAATACAATAATCATGAATCAGCTACATAGGATAACATCAAAGTAAGCAAATTAATGACTTCACGTCGCAGTTTTTTCTGTTGAGAATTGACTGTTATATACAGATATTACAAGGAAAACTATACAATGATTGAAAAAAACAAACATTTACTGGCAACAAAGAACTAGCTGATTATTAGCAAAATAAAAAATCCTAAGTAAATTCAGTTATCTTCTCCCGATCATGATTTGGTTTCGAAAACGAGTATGATAGATGAGTCCCAAGTCTAGAAGAAAAAAGTTGATGGTTCCATTAGGATTTAACAGCCAGCACAAATTGCCAAGTGACAAAGAGTTATTTCATCATTAAAGGTATCTAGAGGTTAATGTGGACTTTTTGAAATATGCATGCATTTCACAAATACTCAATGCCATGTTAACTAATAACTAATACTAATAAAAAAAATGAAACTATCCACATGCTTAAATAAGCTGCCGTAAACAATTAAACATTTACACTAACATCTTCATAGAGGTCCCAATGCTATCTATAGGTTTGGGCACAAATCAGCAGATATAATTGAAGTTTACTATTAAAAAGAATACTAGCAGAATATAGTTGATTATTTGAATACAATGTGATCCAAAATGACAATCATATTGAACAACCAGAAACAATATACAAATACTGGCCTTGATTATACCAGAAGCAACACAAACACGGTAATCATCTTCACCAAAAGCAGGAGCACAGTGAACGACACCAGTTCCACTATCATCAGTTACATAATTGTCTGCAACTACCCTAAAGGCTGTATCCGAATACTTCAAGAAGTAATCGAACAGAGGAACATATCTGCACAAACAAAGTAATTAAGTCTTGTTCTATCACCAAAAAGGAAGTGCAGAAGATAATTGTTGTCTGAATTTCCAAAAGAAAACCGGAATTATTTACACAAAAATTGTTTCAACACAAACACACAAATTTATAATAGATGAGCAAAAAAACAACAAAGCATTTAACTATGCTACTCTAGCAAGAAAAAGCAACACCCATATGAAAAAATATATAGTTTTATAAATAGTCCATTGTAGATGCAATTGACAACTTTTACTCAGGAACTGAAACTTAAATAATTCAAACTCTTGAAGCAGTAGTTAAGAAATAGAAGGTTGTTATTTCTTATTGTGTCTCCAAATCCTCAATCACCTAAAATTCCTTTTGACATTTTGTATTTGTATCATTTGTAAATTTCATCTGTAGCATCAAATAAACTTTACTATATAACTAAAACCTTACATCTACTCTACCTCTAATCAAGACTACACATACTAAACCTTTAGGAAAACTGGCTAGTTCAAAAAGCTATAATATTAAATTCTAACCACCACACCCTTCACCCTCTTGCTTTCCTCATTGTTTCTTATCATAGATACTAATTTGCCACATATAGGATATGCAATGTAATCCTTCATTGCATAAGCTTATGCGGCTGCAAAAGAAGCATTTTAAAACAGTGTCATGGCCATGGTAACTACAAATAGGTAGAACAAAATATTTGGCATAGGGTAATTTTTATTCACCTCAATCCAATTAAAGAAGTGCCTGTTAATTTCTCCACTAACTCATATGATCCGGCATCAACTCCACTCTTAGTTTTAGTGTTCGTGGTTCCCTTGCTCTTAGAGTTGGCTGATGATATGTCTTGTGGAGGCACAACAGCTCCAGCTGATTCTGTTTTTGACTTCTTGCTAGGCAACTGGGACAACCGAGACTCTGCAACAATATAAGTCTTGCCTGATGTTTTTTCTCGAACCTGTCATTGGTTGCATATGAGTTAGAAAAGCAGAAGGAGACGCTTCTAAAAAGCTCAAAACAAGAATAGGAATGATCAGTGTAATGCTTATAGTATCCGACAACATATATCTGAGCTTGACAACTTGCAAATTTCAGAAATCATTTAAAGCTGGCTATTCACTATCTCCATTTACAGTGGAAAAAAAAAATCAATCTTCATTCTAAATTTGTTTGTACCTAAGTTAATTGACATGAGAAATTTTATCTGTGTAAGCAACTTAAGGCACACTTGTGCCCAAAACTTTGAGTCATCATTGTCCAAAAATTAGAGTTAAGCAGTACATCCGTGCATAAAATAACAACTGGACTTATTCACCTTTCTAAAAGAATTGTAATGACCCTCAAGGTTTTAAAAAGAAACACAGGTTATATATTGATCGCAGTGGCAAACACAATACTTATTAAAAATAATTTATTATATAAAATGCTTTATTTATATATATTTATTTATTTATATAATAAATATAAAATAATGTAGATATTCAACCTATAAATTGATGATTCCACCAAGAAAATATGTAACAAACAATGTAAAGTGCATATTATATAACAGCTAATGTTAAATAACAATTAATAATTCAGAGATATTTTATAAGAGAGATGCATATATACTTTAACATTTGCAAAGAAGTGGTTAAATAAACACTAAGTTCCCATATCAAAACCAAGCTGGTAAAAGTGTATCAAAATCATAGAAACTAATCCTCTAGCGAGGACAAAAAGTATCACAAAAGCCTTGTTATTTGAAAAGGCAAGGGCAGGAAATAATTAGGGTCTTGTTTGATTTGGTTCAACTCAAACTGATTTTGTGGATCATATAGACCACCTGGTCCCACCTGCTAAAACAACCATATATCATCATCATCATCATAACAAAGCCCAAGGTTTGAAATTTCGAGCTGTATCGCGCGAAACGGGTGAAATTTTTCATTCCGTCAATGGACCAGCACCGGCATAGCGATTCCGGCCGAGAGACACCTCCGAAGGCATCGCTCGGGCGTGGCGACACCTCTAGAGGCGTCGCGCGGGCCCGGTGACGCCTCCGCGCACAACCAAGGTGCTGCAGTCGCAATTTTTATTTTTTTAGATTTTTTAACTTAGGGTTTAATTGAGATTTTAATAATCAATTCAAAGCTATAGTTGGGGAGAATTTAAATAGGCTTTATTAAAATCTATAAAATTATCTTATTATTTTTTTAAAATATTTTATTTTTTATTTTTAAATATTTAGATTAAATTTTTTATTTTAATTAATATATTTTATATTTTATAAATACCGAAATTATACTGGTACAGCACGATACCGAAACTATATCGTTTCGGTCCGGGACCGAAACCTCAGCATGGCTCGATATTTTAAACCTTGACAAAGCCAAATGTATGTACTACATGTAATACAGTTCCCTACTGCTTTTAAAGACAATGCAAGAGAACTAGTTAAGAATTGTGCTCTACAATAATAATTTTCAGATACCTGACTGCAAACTTAGTAGATTGCACCTGACTGCTTAGATTGAGAGAACTATAGTTTGACTTGTTTTAATTTTTGAAGATTGAAGTTTTCCTAATTGGTAAGAATTATTTTCTCTCTTGATCTGGAGAAATTTGAGTCAGAAGGTGACCAAATCCTAATAAAATTAATCCAAGATCTTGTTTTAGCCAAAGTTCTATAAGCCAATGCAAAATGACAATCAATTCTTTCCAATAGAGAACACATGCAACAGCTGAATAAGTTTCACACTTCATGTCGTGTTGACATAATGTATCATAAGCAAGTTGAGCCATTCATGACAATATAAACATACTATTTGAAACACACACACACACACACACTACAGTTGGTATTAACGAGAAATGGGTTTGAACTATGTCCAGTATACAATGATGTATGAATAGTTAATTGAAATTGATTTATTGAATTAAACAATATATAATTATGTATAATACAAATTATTCTAAAACAAATTGGATAGGTCAACTCGCTCATAAATCATTTTGATAGAACTGATAAAAAATGTACATGAGAAAACTTATTTGATAGATGGGTCATGTCAATCCATTTATCATAACCATGTCATGCTGCTTTTAGATTTCCCTCCATAGATAGTATTTTGAATTTGGTCAATTGTGTCAAATATTGTTACCAAGCCCTATCAACAAATGCAAAATGGCAAGGAACTCAGCTGTTGAGAATAAATTGCAAGAGATAAGAATGCAAGGACACTGTGAAATGTTTAATATAAGCAAGAGTAAATTGCAAGTGCATACAATGTAAGCATGGAAGATTTTGGATTAATACTAAATTCCAAAAAATATGAGGAAAACTATGAGAATTAATGCTATAATCATAACATAAACAACAACAAACCACCAACAAAATGCAATTGGTTATTTGTATGGTGCAGCTAGTGCTAGGCGCATAACAAGATAATGCTATCGTACAACATAGCTATGAACTGACATTAATTGTGCAAACTAATAAAGAACATATTCACTGGCAGCGATAACTCCATTAGTAAAAGTACTAATAGCAAATGCCTCAAAGATGTCAAAACAAAATGTACATATAAGAAGTTTATAAACCAACGCTGAATAAATTAACACCAATCAAGCAGGCAAGACTGACCTTCACATACACAAAATCAGCATTTACGCACAGAGCAAGATTGCTTGGAAGTGTCCATGGAGTAGTTGTCCATGCTACAAGCGCTGCATTATGAGGATCACCAACGACTGGAAATGACACCATGATTGCAGGGTCCGATACATCCTGCAATTACCAAATCGGCAAGCAATTAGGCTACAGATCACATAAAAAAAATTTTGAACTGTGAAGATTGAAAACAAACGAGATGAATAGAACCTTATAATTTAGCCCAGCCTCGAAGTTTGAGAGCGGTGTCCTGCATCCCGTGCTGTAAGGCATGACCTTGAAGCCTAGGTATACGAGCTCCTTTTTCCACAGCTGGGCGAACACCCACCAAACCGACTCCATGAACTTGAGGTCCATCGTCTTGTAATCGTTCTTAAAATCGATCCAGCGGCCCGTGCGCGTGATCACCTCCTCCCACTCATTCACGTAGCGCGTGACGATGGCGCGGCACTCCTCGTTGTACGCCGCGATGCCCATAGCAAGGACGTCCTCCCGGCTCCGTATGCCGAGCTTGGTGTCGATCTCGAACTCGACGGGGAGACCGTGGCAGTCCCAGCCGAAACGGCGGGTGACATGGCGGCCGTTCATGGACTGGTAGCGGGTGACAACGTCCTTGATGGTGCCGGCTAGGATGTGACCGTAGTGGGGGAGTCCGGTAGCGAAGGGCGGCCCGTCGTAGAAGATGTACTCCGGCATGGACTCGGTGCGCTTGAGCTGGGTCTCGAAGGCGCGGATGGATGACCAGAAGCGGAGGATGGACTCCTCCTGCTTCGGGAACGAGAAGTCCTTACCCTCGCATACGTCCTCCATCGCCGGCAAGAAGAGGTGCTGAGAGCAGCGACGGCGATCGCCCTACTGCTAGGGTTTTGAGTCAAACGAGCTAGTCCACGGTCGGTCCATGACCGGCCCGATTTTATAGGTCGAATTTCCGATTCGTGCGTTGAAAACAAGCATCGGTATCTTGAGTTACAAGTTCACGATTAATTAAGAATTAGAATCTTGAGTTACAAGTTCACGATTTATTAAGAATTAGAAATTTTTTTATTTTACTCCTCTAACGTTTGTTAATTTTAATATCGACACTGCATAATGTTTATATTAATTAAATTATTTAATTAGTGTCTTTGTTAACCATGCGTTTAACAGGTGAACTGAAGGAAAAGGACATGTTATAAGCTGTAGCCAATTACAAAGCTTTATAATGATTTAATGATCTGAAAAAAAAACTAAATCAAACCTTTTTTTTTACTGCAAAATTAATTTATAGTTGAATCAGCAAAGAAAAAGTTAAAACATTTATCACCAATTGGTACCTACCGCTTTTGCATTGTGGCTTTTTAAATTTTAGTTATAAGTAGACATTGGAATTGTAAGGTACAATGGAATGTGTCTAAGATGCATATAGATATATTATTCCGATCAAATATCATGGATGGTCAAATTATTAATCAGCAATCGGACTAGCATACATATTCCCTTGAAATAGTTGAAAGAAACGAAAAGATCTGAACAAATACTAAAAAAAAAGTTAAAATGGCATTGAAATTGAATCTCGATAAACCACTCCCACGTTCAAATCAAAATTTTTATTAAAAAATTAATTAAAGAAAATTATAATTTATATGTACACATACTTATGCACATGAAGATAGACAACCTTTTAAAAAGCTATCAATGTATCCATTCTTTGGAATATATGTGTTTGTTTATGATATGTTCTAAGATATGTATCATCATTTATGGTACGCTTCAAGATACACATCACCATTTACCAAGGGCGGAGCCACGTTTTACTTTACCCGGGCTATAGCCCGGGTGCTCCACGGCGAAATAGTTTAAATTTATATAAGAATTTTTTTTTTTAAAAGAAAATAGAAGAGCCAGCTCGGGTAAAATAACTCAGAGCTTGTATATATAGCCCGGGTAAATCACCCGAGCTGGCTCCGCCATTGCCATTTACGGTATGCATTGAGATATGCACTATCATTTATAATATACTTTGAGATAGGCATTATGTATTGTTTTCCTTATGATCTCCTCTTTATCCCCACACCCTCACATCCCTTTATCCTCGCACCCTTACATCCCCATCTAGCTAGCCATACAGAGAGCGTAAGCCCCAGCCGGGGTGGAGGAGAAGTGAAGTCGATGTTGAATAATTTACAGATGAGGTCGGCATTTGAAGTCAAATTAAAAATGAGATTGACGTCGAGATAAAATCGATACTAGAGGTTAATGCCACAATGAGATTTGCACCCCGAGATCAACCTGAAGATGAGGTCGAGGTCATACGTTGAGTTGGAGTGAGATCGAGCACGTGAAATTGAACTGGAGATAAAGTTGACACCCATGATCACGTTAGAGATGAAATTGACGCTGGAGGAACTGTAGTAGTCAAAATGGAACTCAAGGACCACGTGGAACTCAATACTATTTCGGATCTAAGGACCACGTGGAGCTATTTTTTTCCCAAAGCAAATTTAATTTATAAGAATAAAAGCAATAATAAGCACAACACAACTTTATTAACCAATATGAAAACCAACAACATTACATTTAGACACACATGCAAAAAATAAATTAAATAAAATAAAACAATTACAAGACATGCCACATTTATTTTAGGGAATCAATCTACTTTAGGGTTTAGATGTATATAATATTATAACTTTTCCCCCTGAGTTATGAGAGAAACTGATGTATATATAATATCATCCGGATGATGCCTTAGATCGGCACGCTGTGGAGCACCACCGTCTCAAGCGTGATGCCGGGGCCAAGGCCGCAGAGTATTCCCCACTCGAGCCCCTCTCCGGTGGTTGCATGCCCCTCCGCTGCTGACTGTTTCCTCATGCGGTCGAGGATGAAGAGCACGGTGGCGCTCGACATGTTCCCGAACTCCCGAAGCACGTGCCGCGTCGCCCGGAGCTTCTCGGGCTTCAGCTGCAGCTTCGCCTCCACTTGGTTGAGGATGGCAGGGCCGCCGGGGTGCGCCACCCAGAATATGGAGTTCCAGTCCGAGACGCCGAACTGCTTCAGAGCGTGCACTAAGCTGGTCTCGATGTTGCCGGCGACGATCTGGGGAACCTCCCGGTCCAAGTGGACGCGCAGACCGTTCTCCTTCAACTGACCCAGTATCTTCCCCTCGCTCTCCGGCAGTATGGTCTGCGCCGCGAACGCCATCTCGAAGATGGGATTCTCGACCCCTTCGATGGGGTCGGCGCCCACGACCAGCGCGGCGGCGCCGTCACCGAAGAGCGCCTGGGCGACGAGCGTGTCCAGCGAGATTCCCTCCGTCCCCCGGAAAGAACTGACGGTGCAGAGCTCCACGTTCACGGTCAGCACCCGAGCGTCCCTATCGTTCTCGACGATGTCCTTGGCGACGCGGAGAACCGTGCCGCCGCCGTAGCACCCGAGGTGGTACATCATGACCCGCTTGACGGAGGGGGACAGCCCGAGGCGCTTGACCAGCTGGTAGTCGGCACCGGGCATGTCGACCCCTGCGCCGGCGCAGAAGACGACGTGGGTGATGCTCGACATGGGGCGCCCCCACTCCTTGAGCGCCCTGAGAGCGGCTTCCTTGCCCAGCTCGGGCACCGAGTCGATCATGACGCCGAGGCGAGCCTCCAAGGAGGCCTCGTTAGGGTTCCGTATGCTGGGGTATTGCTCCAGCAGCTCCTCCGTCATGTGCGCATAGCGAGTCTTCACAGTCGATCGATCACCTGCATGCGTACGTATCATTATTAGTTAACCGCATATAAAAATGCTAAAGATAGATAGATAGATATATCGATCGTATATGAATTGCGCACATATGATCTTAAGTTTTTCTTTAAGAGGTTGCAAGTGTTCGCTCTTGGTGATCTTGAAGTAGTAGTCGGCGAAGCTTTCTTGGTCTAACAAGTTGCCGACGGGGTTGGCGGTGCCGATGGCCAAGATGGCGGCGGGGCCTGTCGCTCGCTGCGCCTCGCGCAGCTCCCGAATCCTTGCTGCCGCCAAAGAATTCATCGTCGTACGTTATGTATGAGGAGATCTACTGCTACTTGTAGCGCTAGCTGTTTCTTTCTCAATGCGAGCGGATGTCTCGACCACCGGAGTGGCCCTCTATTTATAGGGCGAGAGGCAGACCCGAAATTCATTTTAGTGAATTAAAGTCAGCCATAATAATCTACGTACGTATTCGACTCTGACTTAGCTTGCTATATAAATTAAAGTCATATACACAACAATTTAGGAGTCAGTTTTGAGGTATAGGCAGGAAAAAAAATTAAGTGGTATTCTATAAGTTATCACTACGTTGGGGGGAAATTTTTAATTTTTTTAAAAGATTAAAAGACCAGAAATTCATTTCAGTGAAATACCATTTTGAAAAATCAACTCACGTAGTTGATAGCAAAGGTGAAATCGATCATCTATTCCTTCACGTACTTTTTAGAAGGGATTTTGCAACATAATAATCTCTGCAAGTAGTAAATTATGACTCGCTAAAGTCATATACAACAATTTAGAAGTCAGTTTTGAGGTATAGGCAGGAAAAATATTTAAAGGAGTATTCTATACGTTATTATTACTACATTGGAAAATTAATAATTTTTTAAAAAGATTTATCTCTTTATTTTTAATTCTGAATTTATTATATATCTATTTTTAACTCTTTTGAAAATAAATCTAAATCATCAATAATTAATATTAACAAGTTCAATTAAAAATCTCACCTCGTTAGGATAAGTTCCCATTGTGATTAGGTGGCCTAAGAAAGGAGCTCCCTCCCACGGGGGAGAGAACTCCTTTCTAAGAAACTTCATGAGAGACCTTACTATTTTAAAAAAAATAAAAAAAGATTTTATATTTTTCATATTTTAAAAATAAGATCAAGTTGTTGCGATTAAAATTTACTTTCAATGGCTAAAAATTAGTCATTGTTCAACGGCTATTTTTTTTTTCAATGACTAAAAATTAGTCGTTATAAACTAGCCTATATATAAAAGGACAATAGAATTTTTTATTTTACAAATATTGTCTTCTCAACCATACAAATATCTTCATTTATTCTAAATGTCTGAAAATCTGGATAGATGTAATAGATCTTTGATCCATGAATTTTAGATAAATGAATTGATGGAAGATGCAGAAGATATAGATGAGCAAATAATGCTCCGGCTATATGAGTAGTGACAAATGATGTGTTAAATAGCTCAAAGTTCTTTTGGTAGTATATAGAGAGGAGAAGGTATTTGAACCGAGATAGTGAAGTAGGACACGTTATTCTTTTCAATGATTACTTCTCTGATGAGTTAGTATATTATAATGACATATTTCGACGTTGATTCTAAATGCATAAAAGGTTATTCCTCCGTACAATAGATGCTTTGAAAAATCATTATAAATATTTTCAATGGAGGGTCGAGAATGCATGTCGACTATTCGTCACCAAATAGTTGTCACCACTTCAAAAATGCATGTCGACTATTCGTCAGTTGGCGTACGGAGTCCCTGTTGACCATTACGATGAGTACCTACGTGTTGCTAAAGTAATTGACATCAAATGCTTGTTCAACTACAGAGAACCTGACTTTATCAGTTCGCAAGGTGAACTGATAAAATTTTCACCCCACTAAACTGATAATGTCTACAGAGAACCAGACTGATACCCAGTGTCTGAAGACACCAATGAGTTCCTTAGACTCCCTCACTCATGTGGATATAAATTTTTTATTTTTCTAATATCAAATAAGCCATCAGCCGGTTTTGTCCAAAACCGGCTGATGGACTTAAAGACCTCTAATGCACATGATCCGAACACCTTTTTTGCTCCTCTTGCACTTTATAATGTGTACATCAACTCAGAATGCATTGAGATACATCGTGTTGGAAGCAGGAATTTTTTTCGCTCGTGCTCGGCATGTGGATTGGTGTGAATATTTTATTTTTAATTCTACATAGATGATACTTGGTGTTCAAAGACACCAATGAGTTCCTTGGACTCCCTCACTCATATAGATATAAAATTTTAAATTTTTTATTAATAAATAAGCCATCAGCCGGTTTTGTCCAAAACCGGCTGATGGACTTAAAGACCTCGAATGCACATGATCCGAACACCTTTTTTGCTCCTCTTGCACTCTATAATGTGTACATCAACTCAGAATGCATTGCGATACATCGTGTTGGAAGCAGGAATTTTTTTCGCTCGTGATCGGCATGTGGATTGGGGTGGAAATTTTATTTTTAATTCTACATAGATGATACTTGGTGTTCAAAGACACCAATGAGTTCCTTGGACTCCCTCACTCATATAGATATAAAATTTTAAATTTTTTATTAATAAATAAGCCATCAGCCGGTTTTGTCCAAAACCGGCTGATGGACTTAAAGACCTCGAATGCACATGATCCGAACACCTTTTTTGCTCCTCTTGCACTCTATAATGTGTACATCAACTCAGAATGCATTGCGATACATCGTGTTGGAAGCAGGAATTTTTTTCGCTCGTGCTCGGCATGTGGATTGGGGTGGAAATTTTATTTTTAATTCTACATAGATGATACTTGGTGTTCAAAGACACCAATGAGTTCCTTGGACTCCCTCACTCATATAGATATAAAATTTTAAATTTTTTATTATCAAATAAGCCATCAGCCGGTTTTGTCCAAAATCGGCTGATGGACTTAAAGACCTCGAATGCACATGATCCGAACACCTTTTTTGCTCCTCTTGCACTCTATAATGTGTACATCAACTCAGAATGCATTGCGATACATCGTGTTGGAAGCAGGAATTTTTTTCGCTCGTGCTCGGCATGTGGATTGGGGTGGAAATTTTATTTTTAATTCTACATAGATGATACTTGGTGTTCAAAGACACCAATGAGTTCCTTGGACTCCCTCACTCATATAGATATAAAATTTTAAATTTTTTATTATCAAATAAGCCATCAGCCGGTTTTGTCCAAAACCGGCTGATGGACTTAAAGACCTCGAATGCACATGATCCGAACACCTTTTTTGCTCCTCTTGCACTCTATAATGTGTACATCAACTCAGAATGCATTGCGATACATCGTGTTGGAAGCAGAAATTTTTTTCGCTCGTGCTCGGCATGTGGATTGGGGTGGAAATTTTATTTTTAATTCTACATAGATGATACTTGGTGTTCAAAGACACCAATGAGTTCCTTGGACTCCCTCACTCATATAGATATAAAATTTTAAATTTTTTATTATCAAATAAGTCATCAGCCGGTTTTGTCCAAAACCGGCTGATGGACTTAAAGACCTCGAATGCACATGATCCAAAAATCTAATTTGCTCCTCTTGCACTCTATAATGCGTACGTAACCTCACCATGCATTGTGCCATCAGCCGGTTTCCTAATTGAGATCTTATGAAGTTCATGATTTGCAATTAGGGATGCTCTCAATATCATGCTTCATATTCATGCTCTTAATATAGCCTGAATTCGAGGGCACAAGCTGCAGCAAATAATGACAACAAACACCTCCTCAAAGAAGGCAGAAACATAATTTTAAGTCGAAACAGGATTCCTACAAAAGATTCTCATGACAAAAAATTATTTTAAATAGTATTGCAATCAAAGAGTACATGAAAGATAAGCTCAGGGCAAGGGTTCAGACAACTGAACAACAAAAGAAGAGCCTCTCTTGAAATGGCTGAAGAGTAGCATTGTTGACTTGAAGAATATTCTGATCATGTGCCAGCTTTACGGCGGCCAACTCGAGCCACGAAACCAGCTTGGATTGGTGCCACTGACCATGAAGAACCACCCTGCAAGTTGAACAAACAAATCAAAATGTAGTGTATCCCAAAATGCCTAATATGAGATTAACATTAGTAAAAACAAATCAGCATAAATCTCATTTTGGTAGAAAATTCAAAAATCTTAATAATTATTCAACAACTCATCAAAGTCATCATCTTGGAAAATCTTTTGTATCCAATATTGAGTCATCATAAAGACTTGTTGCTTGAAGGAAAGAAATTTTATAATTCACAAACCGCATTGTGTCATGTGTGGTTTGTGCAATGGAGGAATCGATCCTCCACTGGATGAGCCGCGTTGTGCTCTGACCTCGCTGTGGTATCAGGAAACTCCTCCGCCATTCAACCAGCAAATTCATAATTAGGTGAAATCAAGAACTTACCGTGCTTGAATCTATGTTCGTCTCCATCAATGCAATGTTTTGAATGACAAAATCTGCAAAGGCAAACTAATTTACCCTATTTCAGCACAACTTAAGTACATGACAACCAAATACATAAACACCCAGAAGAAAAGGCAACATAGTCTAAAAGCTTTAGAAATATATTTTCTGCCTAGTGTCACTAAGAAATTTACAGGATCACCAAGCGGTACCGATAACAAACGAGGAAATCAAAGAAACTACGAATTTATGAGATTCTCACCATCAAATTCATGAACAAAGACTATAACATGAGAAATCCAAGGAACATCTTCATGGGCGTAACTATAAATAAATAAATAAAATTATTGAACCAACACCACAAATTCCACCATCTACAATAATATAACAAATCAGAAACGTACATCTTGCAGAAAAAACCTACAAAAGAACACATTGTCAATAAAAAAATGATTTATGAAGATTCATCGGAAGCAAAACACCAGACCTACAGCAGCGCAAGAAGGCAAACCAGGAACCCAATATCAGAAAACGTCAGATCTTCAAGTTAAATAGCCAGAAAAAGATCAAACAGAGGAATCGCATCAAATTCTGTGACAGTGGATAGAGGCCAAAGAGAACGCGATCCGATACCTGAGAGCGAGATCTTCGATTCCGATGCGTTTCTCCTCCTCTGTTCGCACCGAGGGTCGAAACCTGAAACGGAACCAAACTCGAGTAGGGAACTCGAAACGATAGGAGCGACAGGCGAGCAAGGGGGCGGGCCGAACGCAGCGACGCGAGAGGAGCGAATAGGATTTAGGGTTTTGGGTAGAGAGGTCGGGTTTTTCTTCGTCGGTGTGCTTCGCCTCAGCAGATTTGTCAAGTTCCAGTTTTCCCCCTTCTCCATGGACCTTCTCCTTCCCCTCCGACGGATCTGACTCGTCTCTAAATAGCTTGTTCTTGAGGATGGCCTCCTCGACGGCGGCTCTGAGCTCCACCAGCGCCTTCCTCTCGGATTCCTTGAGATCCGACAAGAAGTTGCTCTCCTCCCTGAAGGACAAGGCCTTCTCCACAACCGGACCACCCTTCTCGTTCTTCACCTCTACTGCAGTCGCATCCTTCTCTGCTTCCTTTTCAACCACAACGGAAGCTCGAATTGAGAATCAGCCGCGCGATTTTGGGAGAGGCGGGATTTTATTTCGGGATTTCGTTTCGGCCACGGTGGAGGATGAACAGTGAAACTCCTCGCCACGTCGGCTGTCGCGCACGGAGTCGCGTAAACTCATCGCGCAGGATATCATTCCTGTATATATATATATACGAAATTGCTATTATGAGCGCCGGTTCGGTGCGCGCCCGTGAGCGCCTGGATCTCGGCCGTTCGCTTCCGATCGAGATAAACGTAGCCCGTTCGATTGAACAGTGATTCTCCTCGGACCTTCGCCGCTTCCCGCTGCCCGTTCATCGCCGTCCGACCACCAATTGCCGCCGGACCGGACCCGTTGGAACCGCAACTCGACGGCGGTCCGGCGGGTGCCGGAGTCCGGCCCCGATTCGGCCGGAATCCGGCCCCGATTCCGGCCGGAATCCGGCCGAATTCCGGCCGACAGTGGTGCCAGGCACTGTTGCCCTTGTTTCGGCCAGAATTCCGGCCAGATTCTGGCCCAATCCGGCCGGAATCCGATGCCGGAACGTGCGTCGGCGAGTCGCGATTCCAACGGGTCCGGTCCGGCGGTCGTCGGTGGTCGGACGGCGATGAACGGAGGCCGGAAGCGCGTGGAGGTCGGCGGACGGGGTGCACGGGCGCGTAGGAAGCCGGCGCTCATAATAGCAAAACTATATATATATATATATATATATATATATATAGAGGTTTGATATCCCGCGCGACGAAAAAACCCGACTCTCGTACGCGACTGCCCGACCTCTCGCCGTTCATCGCCGCCGTCCGGTCACCGCCGGCCACCATCCCAGACTCGTTGGAAGCGCAACTCGACGGCACACACATCGGCACCGGATTCCGGCCGGATTGGGGTGAAATTCCGGCTGAAACACAGCAGACGCGCTGGTGGCCGATTTCGCCGGAATCCGATCGGATTCCGGCTGAATCGGGGCCGGACTCCGGCACCCGCCGGACCGCCGGTGAGTTGCGGTTCCAACGGGTCCGGTCCGGCGGCAATCGGTGGTCGGACGGCGATGAACGGACGCCGGGAAGCGGCGAACGTCCGAGGAGAAACACTGTGCAATCGCGATTTTTGGACGGCTGCGGTTGATCGCGATCGGGCGTGGACGGCGTGGATTGATCGCGCACGGGGTCGCGTTTTTTTCGTCGCGCAGTATATCAAACCTGTATAATATTTAACAGTGGAGAGATGAGTAGGACTCATAGAGAAGTTGTTGGGAGGTTTTTGATAATGGAGAAATAATGAGATTTTTTTCACGTGTGTTATGGTAAAGACCACAAAGAAACTCTCTTAGGGTCCGTTTACTTGGAGGTGCGGAAAGAGAAACTGAGGAAAGTTTTCCTCAGTATTCATCCATTCGTTGTTTACCTTACTAAATTTGTACGAAGGAAAAGAAAGTTAATCCATCAGTGGATTAATTTTTTGCCAAACTTGATCCCCTCCAAATCGGGCGGAAAAGGAAGGATGGAAAATAAAAAGACAAAGTTGCCCTTCCCTCCCGCGCAGGCCGTGGTCATTCCCGTGGCTCGGGACGCGAGGTTGTCACCGGCATAGTCATTCCCGTGGCCCTTCGCGCCGCCATCGCCTTCTTTCCCGTGGCCGTTCACGCCGCCGCTGTCATTCTCGTGGCCCTTCGCGCCTCCATCGCCTTCGTTCCCGTGGCCGTTCACGCCGCCGCCGTCATTCCCGTGGCCCTTCGCGCCTCCATCGCCTTCGTTCCCGTGGCCGTTCGTGCCGCCTCCGCCGACCTTTCCTTTCTCCTTCCCGCCGGTGCCTCCTTTCTCTCGACGGCGCCTCCGCCGGCTTTCCCGTTACCTCCTTTAACCCCGATTCCTCCGTTCTTTTATCCGCCTTCGCCGCCGTTGTCCGCCTTTTGTTTCCTTTTCCTCCGTTTGCTCCCATCCCGCCGTTGTTTCCGCCACCCGGAAGAAAGAAAAATAACAAAGTAAAGATCTGTGTCTTGTAATGAACAAGCTGCAGTTGTTATGAACTGACAAGAGAAAAGTCTCCCCTTCCGCCGCTGGACTGGAATCTTCAACTGGAACGAAGGAACTGGGAAGGGGGTGAACCGGAATCTATTCCTCTGTCCTACGGGCCCTATTGGGAGCTAATCTTCATAAGCGACTCTTCAACCGAGAGGGCGGCACAGCGAGGAAGAAGACTGGCACAGCGAGGAAGAAGAAGCTAAAGGGCATTTTAGATAATTTCATTTCCGTTCCTTAATCAAGGTAAACAAGATTTCACGGATCAGAGAGAGGATGAATTTTATTCCCTTTCCATTCCTTTTCCTTTTCCCTAGGTTTGTTTCATCCATCCTTCGTCCACTCTTGCAAGTAAACAGAGCATTAGAGTTTTCACTATTGGAGATGCTCTTAGTCTCATTCCCATCAAATTATATATTTCTTTTAATTACACATTTTAAGATGGGATAAATTCTCTATTTTTTTCATATGTTTTACATATTAAAATCATATTTTTTAATATATATATATATATATATATATATATATATATATATATTTATACTCAAATAATAGAAAAAGAAAATAACATATGTTTTACATATCTAAAATAATATTTTCTAATTAATATATCTATACTCAAATAATAGGTATATCCTATAAAAATAGAATCTATCACTCCAACAATTCCATGACCATCTGTGAAGAGATAAATTAAGAAATTACAATTGACCACGACGAAAGAGTATATTACCCAACTTCGTCAAAATTCAAACTTTTATCTTCTTTTGCAACTCTTCTCCATCATAACCAACTCAATTATATTTCGAGAGCTAAAATACCTTCTTTAATATCTATGGGTTCAATTTTTCAAGTACCATGAAGCTGACAGATTCAACTTTTTTTTATGAGGAACCAGGATAATAAATTAAGATATGGAAATAATAAAAGGCAATCTATTTAAGGAGGGAAGGAAATAAATGTGTTTCATTTAATTGCCAAAATACTTCCTCTTTACTAACAAATAAATGATTTAATGAGTGAAATAGATATTTTAATCTTAAATAGCGAGCATTAAGGCAATCAAATAGAAACTCTATAGAATATATTTTTTAATATTAATAAAATATTAAAGGAATTTTAACACTAAGTATTGAAGAGATGGATGGTTCTTCAAAAAGTAACCTATTTTGGTGCTGCAAGAAGAGGAGCATCAAAAGCCACTGAAAAAAAAAGTGTGCGATGTGATTTGAAAGGGAAGAAAACTAAATGCTAAGAACCTATAAATAATGCAACTATTCGCACCTAAACAAACTAATGAAACTCAAACACCTAAATTATCATAAATAAATAAATAATGAAGAACACATGGCATACACTTGTCCTCGGAAGAATCTTAAAGCATGGTATCATACTTAACACTAACTGGAGCTACTTATTAATAAATAGTCACACCCAAAATGAATCACCAGCAACTGCGATTATTATCCATATTGGCTGAAAATTGAAAACAAACCAATGTTGATGATAAGTATTAACTAAGTGAACAACCAAATAAATTGTGTTAAATGAAACAGCAAATTTATCACACTTGAATAGCAAATCATTCAAAATCCACAGAATGTTAAGACAGCAACAACATAAAGTTTCTACGATCCAACTCTGAACATAGTTCAAGGGGAAAAACAGAGAAATATGATCTCTTTGATGGCCAACCCGAGCAAGCAATGAGTTAGAAAATGCGAGATGGTTTCCCCATTGTGCTCTTCAGATACAGGCATCTCACCTGTGAACACAGCAAAGAAAAAGATAAGGTTAAAATTAGAACACCATGTTAACCAGTGCACACACAAAGATTGCTTTTAGTCATACTGAAGACAAGGAAGAAGCGTTTGAACAAAAGCAAACTGAAAAACAAGGCTTCTGCATACAAAGATATCGTTCATTGTGATTTAATGCTAATGACTACCAAGGTCAAGTTTTTGAGGAAGGTTAATGTATAATACTTCTGAAGGCGTGCACCTACGCAAATTTGCGTGTTGGATTAGATATACAAAAATTATATCAAGGTTCACGATGCAACAATCTCGAGCAAGTGTATCTTCTCAGTTCCCTAGAATCAGATACATTCCGCATTGAACAGAGAATGATTTTGGCAACAAAGAAAAAATATTAACTGCTAAAAGAAGATATCTAGGCTCTAAAGATGTTTCTAAGAAGTGTTTAAAATGCAAAAGTCGAGAGGAGAGGGCTCACATTTTGCCAGTTCTTCTTCAGCAATGACACAAGTAAATTCACACTCATTTGCACATTCTGAAAAATATGCTTTTCCTCCATGGCAACGTTGCCAACTGCAACACCCATGCAAAGCACCTTCTTCAGTTGAAATTTTACCATTGCCTTGGTCTCATTGACTTTAGATTCCAAAGTTTCTTGGTGAGTAACCAATGTGGGAAATTTCCCTGTAAATAAATAAAGAGTAATTTAAAAGAAATAATAATAACAAAAATGAAACCATAAGAGCAAGTGTGCAGGTACAACAAATACACATCCCAGTGTTGAGAACTAACATGCAAAAACACACATGTAGAATAAAATTGAAATTCAACCTTATAAATTTGAAGTAATAAAAAGTCAAAAACTCAGAATCAGAAACAATATGAATTAAAAGTGAATGAGGAAACCAATACTGCTAAAGAATCTAAGAAATGTGTTTTAATCTTTGAGTTAGAGTACAAAATAACGTATCTGTTGGTTAATGCAGTTTCTTCAAATATTCAAGTAACCAAACGCAGGCATTGTGATAATTAAAGCATTTGACATGAAAATAATTTCAGTCAGGTAAATTTCATGTAAAGGTCAGCTGAAAATATTTCGGTCCAGACTACTTAAACTTATTACAAAACAGCATAAACTTAAAAAATCTACTATCTTTTTAACACATCATTAACTCATAATATTTGAGTAGATTCATATTTTTTTAAATAGAAGCAAACAACATTCATATGTCACCATTTGATGTGTAGTTGATTATTTTCTTGTAGAAGTATAGATGAGATGAGCACAATCACCAACCATAGTGAACTGTAACTTTCCTGTCACAGATTAACAAGTCTTAGCATCCATAAAGTTCAAAGAAATATACTTGCCTGCCTTGTTAAGGCCAGGACCAAGAAGACGAGGAATCTGCTTAATGATAGCCTCTGATGCAAGGAAAGCATGGTACTTCTTAGCAAGTTTCTTGACAAGCTTCTTATTTTTGTTCATCTTTTTCAAACTTTCAACATCCATGTAATCAAGTCCTATCTTCTCAGCCTGGAAGTGACTAAAGCATTAGATAATAGCAGTACATGGTGTAGCAAAATGGAGATGCAACAGAATGTGGTCACAAAAGTCAATCCATATTTAAATTGAATGTGCAAACTCAAATGAAAAATATTTAGAACACATACAAATAACTAATAATCTTCCGAAATAGGTTCAGATAAATATACCAATCACATAAGTGCGTTGGTTAAATTACATTTCAAACAAGCACTTGCATAAAATTATGCTGAAAAAGATGGTAAAAATTTCCACTGCAGGGCAAAAACAAAAATAAGCCGAAAAACACTCGAGCATTGCATCCAATATGAATTATAATTTTATTAAAATGACTTATAAAGAAGATTTGAAGTTTCTAAGCATGGTGTTCCGGCAATAACTATCAGAGTAAAACAAACAAACAGCGTCGAAGGGGCAACCATAACAAAATATTCCAATACAATTACCTCCTCGATATGTTGTGCGTCACCCAACATGCAAACTTTCATTTTAGGGCGTGGAATGTGTGGGAGCTTCACAGAACCACTGAATCGCTTATCTTTTTGGGGATCATAATTTTTCAGACCAATTTGCAACTCAATTGTTTCAGTGAAGTTGCGCTTCTTCTCTCGACAATCGCCAACAATCAGAGAGATTGCTTCCCTGAGTACATCACTCTGCAACTTGCTGTGTAGTAACATCATTTTTGAAAAAGTTAAATCCAACATGAAAAAATTAAAAAATATATATGATAAAAAATAAACCCCCATCAAAACAGTAATGTGATGCATACAATAATACTGAGGAGTTGGTAGTCAAGAACCAATTACCACAGTGAGACAGGAACGTAAACAGAATGTATATATAAATCTTTGAATCACCAAAAAAGTATATATAAAAACAACAGAAAAAGAAAAACAGTAACACCATGTGCGAGCTAGTGATGCTTTTAAATGTAATTAAAAAGTGGGCAAACACTAATAAACTAAATAGTAAAAAACAAGAATTGGAATTGTATGATTGGGGTGGCAGTTCATGCAATATCAAGTTAAATGAATTGTGATTTGATCATGCTATATAATAAATAAAATATGTAAAACAACACAGAATCAGTCACAACTTTTTGAGAATAATTTTATAGAATGTAAAAGTATTTATACTTTCTAAAATGTCAAGTGATGGTATAAAGTTGCTAAAGTTTTTTATTTAAAATAATAATAATTTAACTGATGAATGTTTCACCTTGTGTCATTTATTTACATATTCTTGACATCTTGTATCATTTCCAAATTTTGATATTATAATTTGTCGTTTTAGCAGGATGATGTTCATGCCAAATTAATGATCATACAATAGAAGGAAAGGCAAACAAATTAGACTTCATGTTAAATTGAAATGTAAGGGGTTAATGTTACGTCAATTATTTATTGTTGTTAACAGACATAATACTTAGTTTAATACCAAAAAAGGTTTGATTTTCTTTAAAACAAACATGAATATTATAGGTTTGAAAAATCTTAGTCAAGGTTTTAAAAAATATATATGCAAGCAATATGAAATTGCAACCATTGCATAGTCCATATACTGAGGGAACGCTTATTAAAATAAAATAACATCAATTGCAATTATATAAATTTCTTGTGAAGAGATTAATCAAGATTTTTTTTAATGAACGAGAGTTCAACTTGCCCGCAACTAATGCATATAATAACTAAATTTTCAATACTTGCCAATACCTATACACATATAGATAAATATGAAATCAATCATAAAAACCTATAGCATTTCCCTTATTATTATGTTCTTGATTTCTATATTTCTCTGCATATAGATAATTGTTTATGCATATGCTTATCAATCAACATGCATTGTGGTGAAGCACAGTAAGAGACTTTTTTAAGAGAATGCTCTTCGGCAATCAATACATTATTTTCTAAAATATAACGAATGCCCATGAACATCAAAGGGGCAATGCTCCTATAGAGTGGAAAGATAGAGAAAGAATGATAAAAGTGCTATCTTTGGAAAGAATCTGATAGTAGTTTTGGCACCCCAACGTATAGACATAGAGACACACATCCACACACGTTCCAACAATTCAGAATTCAACATCCAAATGAGAGCTATAAATCAAAGCTTGAAATACCTCATTTTTCACGTGTACGTCTTCCTCCTTTCAAACCTTCAAAGTATAATACAATGAAGAAATAAGCTCCTCCATCAAACCAAAAAAAACGCATTTTCAAGCAAAAACTTACAACAAAAAGCAAGAACAGAAATAGAACATTGATTCACCACACAGCCAATTACCAAATAGTGCCTTCAAGACCCGATCTGGGAAACGAGTACAATCGAAAGCATACCTTGAGGCGGATGGTAGTACGAGATCGCCGCCGGCCTCCCGAAGCACGCGCGAGCGATAGAAAGGCTGCGGGATTATAAAGACGCAGTCCCTTGTAAACCCTAGAATTTCCCAAGTTGGCTACTAGTTACCGTCGGATTTTAATCAATCGAACGGACAAGATTCTTTTCAATAACCATCAATAGACCGTACTGAAATTGGGCTGGGCCTTGAGTTGGACCGTTGGTGGGAGGTTTATATTTATATTTAATTAATTTTAAAATATTACATTTAATCATGCAAGTAAGGTTGAGTATTCTTTAATGGGAGTAAAATTGATGTATTTGATTAAAATTGAATCGAATTAATATAAATTAAAATTTTTTAAAATTAATCAAATGGATCAAATTTTTAAATAAAATTTAAATATCAATTAATTCAATAAAAATTAAATTAATATAAATAATTAAATTTTTAAATATTATGATAAATTTATCAATTATTAAAGATTTATAAATTCATTTATTTAAAAATTTATCTATTATTTTTTATTTTAATTAATTTAATTTATTCTATTTATTCAATTTAACCAAATAAAAAATTTTAAAATTAAAATTGAATGAATTAATCTACTTTTTAAATTAAAATTTTAAAATAATCAAATTAAATTTTTAAATTCGATCGATCTGTTCAATTTAACCAAACTTATACTTACTCTTAATTACAACTAACTAGTTTAATTTTTATGTTAATATTCTTAGTTAATTAGATATGTTTTGTGAAAATCGAACATAATAATTTCTAAATTAGATTTTTTTGATTGAGTAATAAATGATGGTGTTGTGCAATCATCTCTCTCATAATGGTCCATTATAATTTTTTCAATTTATTTTTTATAAAATAATTATAAAATTGACCAATGAGGATACAACTTTAAACAATCGTTGGTGGTAGGTTTCATTTTTTACTGAAATATATAATTCTAAATAATCATTGTATTGGCTTATAATAGATCATCTATTATGATTCATCTATACTTTTTGATTTATTATAATAGTTGATAAAAATTCTATAAAATTAAATTGATCATCTTCAAAATTATAAAATCATAAAAATTAAATACTTAAATTATTTTTTTTTAAAACATGGCAGAAGTGGAGGAAGCACTCGACATTCTCAAAAGGTCTCCACTAACTCCACCGTCCCCTTGTCAATATCGTTGTTGATGTTAACATGTTACACGAGTTAAAATGGTCATTGGACTTAACAAACTCATTAATCTCAAATGATCTAGTTAAACGTATCTTTTTTCTCTTCGTCAAAAGGTGTGATTGTTTTTGTAATTGACGCTATTATAACTGCTTCGTACCTTAGATCTAGTTGATTGAACTTGACCGATGTGATCAGGATTGAACTCAATCATGAGTCGTCTGACTCGACTTGAGTTCGACTATGTGTTGGTTGACTTGATCCAAATGTGTTGACCAAGTAATAGGTTTGGTTGCTGGAGTTGAATTCAATATAATTGGTCCGACTAGACTTGAACTCCTTGTGAATAAGACTGACTTGATTTCGAGCTCCGTCTTAAATCAAACTGATCAAGATTCGTGTTGATCGATCAAGTTCTGAATCTAGGCTTTGAGGAGGAAAGGACAGGGTTTGCGGGCAAAGAAAAAAAATAATACAATGGAAAGGACGAAAAGGCTCCCCTCTCTTTCCTCTTATTAAACTCTTTTGTTTGCGGCACACACGGTCGGCTTCACGACCATATGTGAAAAGGTAAATCGAGAAATATAGTTGATCACAATGGAGAAGGGTATTGCTCGGCTTCGTCGAGATTCGAATCTTTATCCTCTTTTACAAGTCTGCTCCGTCGTAACCAACTCAGCTAACTTATTAAACTCTAGTTCAACATAAAGTTCACGTTGATTTAAACCCGAAGTGTAAGTTCCATCGTACTCATTTGTAATCCAATTAAACAATCAAAGCATCCACTTAAGCCTTCTATAGTATTTCAACTCAATTGCAATAATATTCTACAACTAAGAACTAATTAATTAAAAACTATCGATCACAACCCCTCCATATTTTCCATCAATATCACGATCCTTTCCCTTAAAGATGTGCATTTGGCTTCTTTCACTAAAACAAGAACCATGAAGAATTTCATTATCTTTTGCTTTTAGTTGGGGACATGAAATGACATGCAAACCCTACTATAGTACGTACTATATCACTTTTCAAAGTGTAGTGGAGTCTCTTCCCTTCCTCTTTAATTATTACAAATTTTGTTCCAAGATCATATGCAATTTTATATTCCATAAGTTATTCTAAAGATGGAGCACTAATTACCATTAATTTAGATTATACATTTGATTTTAATTGATACCAGAACATATAATTGAGCATACCTGAGCATATTTAAATTATCCATGAGATGCATAGTTGAGTTGGTGAACAAAACAAAAAATTATGTTGACATAAAAAAGATAATAATTGAAGAAACAAATCAATCAAATATTTGATTAGATATATAAATTTTTTTCTATATGAGAATCCTATCCTGGTTCCTTTTGCTGTGCTACATCAATTGGCATTCTGCCTACCATCACCAACCTCATAAAATATCTCAACCGGATCACGACACCTCGAATGACTTGCATAAGCCTTCCAAACTTAACCTCAAATCATTATAAATAAATTTTAAATAATTTTGAAAAAAAAGAGAATATATACTTCTCGGTGAGAATAATTATTACATCGATATTTTATAATTATGCTAGATTAAAATAATAAAAATGTCCACAAGCTAAGCAAGCACTATAAATACACTCAATCAGCGAGCTAATGATGATAAATAAGTACTTCTTAATCCCTCTTTAATTACTCCGCTAAATAATTAATTAACTGATGGAGAAGTCCTGCACGGTGTCATCGTCGTCGTCGTCGTCGTCGGCGGCGGCGGCGGCGGATCCGCTGGCGATGGGGCGGGTGGTCGGGGAAGTCATCGACTCGTTCAAGGGCGCTGTGGAGATGACCGTCACTTACAGCGACAACAAGAAGAAGGTGGCGGTGCTCAACGGCCGCGAATTGTCGCCGTCCGCCGTCGCAGCCCGGCCGAGGGTCGCCGTACATGGCGGAGGCGACCTGCGGTCCGTCTTCACACTGGTACGTATATATATGTCTTTTTATCTTAATATTAAACACTGCAATTTAATTAATTTTTGATTAAGATGAATTTTAGTTGATTAATGGATGGATTAGTGTAGGTTATGACGGATCCAGATGTGCCCGGGCCAAGTGATCCATTCCTCAGGGAACATGTTCACTGGTGAGTACGTAGTTCGTCGACGATCGGATTAATTAATTTGTAGTTTAATTTTATTGATCTTTGAAGGATTGTGACCAACATTCCTGGAACAACTGATGTTTCATTCGGTATGTACGAATTTTTAAAATTTTTTTTTCTAAAAAGAATTAAATTAATAAACTTAATTAATTTGCATGGGCTGGCAGGGAAGGAGGTGGTGGCGTACGAGAGCCCGCGGCCGGTCATCGGCATCCACCGCTTCGTTTTCGTCCTCTTCCGGCAGAAGCGCCGCCAATCGTCCTCGTCGACGGCGGCGGCGGCCGCCTCCAGGGACCGATTCAGCACTCGCCAGTTCGCGCAGGATAACGACCTCGGGCTCCCCGTCGCCGCCGTCTACTTCGTCTCCCAGCGCGAGACCGCCGGCCGCCGCCGCCTTTTAATTTAAAAAAATGGACTCTTGTAATTAGTTCGGTGTTAAATGTTAATTAATTAACTTTAATATGGTAACAAAAATAATAAACGCCAATTTAATAGCTATTAACAAATTTAACCCACAATTATTGCTCCCTAATTTGATGACTTGGACATCCACGTCAGCATTAAGTATGTACTTCATAATATATAAAATATTAAGAATTTAATAAAAAGAAAGAAAAAAAAAATCACTGACCTTTCCCTCACCTCGAGAAGCACCGGCCGCCAGTTGGTTCTCTCAGGCAGCCGAATCCGCCATCGGCGGTGTTCCGGAGCCCCTAGGAGCCGGAGGACGTGCGGATCTCATGCGGTCGTCGATTGTCTGGAGGTCCTCGATACAGATCGAGCCGTTCCATTCGCAAGCGCAGAGGTTTCCGTCGGACTCAAGACGCAGGCTGCGGAGGCCGTGGAGGGGGAGAACGTCGAGGGGGGACGCGTCGATTTAGGCCTTGGCTTTCAAGATGTTGTGCTTCCAGGACATCACTAGCGGCGATCCTCCCAGCAACTCCATGTAAAGTGCGAAATGGCACTCCTTCAATTTCATCGAGAACCTTCGATCCCAAGAAAATAGATTGCGGCGTGTCGGGGGGAAAATCGAAGCTTTTGATGAAGAACCACGACGGACTTCGCCGTTATCTCTTGCACCGGAAGATTTGTCGAGTCGAGGAGAATCATGAAACTTGGTTTCTGGTGTCGAGCGAGGGAGTCGGTGTGAAAAGTTGATGAACTTGCTTCTACTGTCTGTTTGATTGGAAAAAAGTCAGTTAAGGGGAAGCAAGCTGCGGTGCTAAACTCAGTGCTACAGGTCTGGCTTCACTTCATTCAAGGTGCTGATTTTTCTCTTGATGTTCTGTTCGCTTGTTTATCATTTTTCAGGAAAAAAAAACTTCAATCTTTGCCTCCTGCAAGCAAGGAAAGAACTTAATTGGATTGATCTTAATATTTTGCAGTATTCCCAAATCGAAACCAAATGAAAGTTTGCTTTCTTGATCAACTGTGAAATATGTGTCCGTGTAGCTACTCATTGAAAGTAAAGAAGTTGCCTTTGGCTTCAGAATAATACTAAAAATTCAATCTTTGTCTCCAGCAAACAGGTTAGTGACTTAATTAGCTTGATCTGGAAACTACTACTATCCTCTGGTTCTCCACATATATTGATGTAAATGTTTATAAATGGAGACTAAATTCCTTGATCAAATATGAAATGTGTATTTAGATTTTTGGTGAAGACATTTGTCAGAAATGGTTTTTGCCTTTCCTCTTCTTGTCATCTTATTATCTAGTTCTGTGAAATCTATTTACTTCGTTCATTATCTATCTTCTTAGCCACCTCTAACTTTTATTTTGCTGTTTACCTTTTAAGTTTTAGGCACCCTTGAAACTGAATAGTCTTGTGTAAACTTTCACTTAAAGCTCATCAATACTATCAAATGACCACTCCTGATAACATTTGATAACACGATGAACAATATACATAAAACAACAACTAGCTGAATCAGAAAGTTTTATCAGGTTTAGATGTTGAGAATACCTCATCAAAACTTCAAAAGAGTTTGAAACATCAACTTTGGCTTTCAAAGCACCCTTTAGTTAAGAAAGCAAAAAGTTCAGAGCATAAACTTTATGTCAGCTAATAGCAACCTTTTTAGAGCACCTAATCCAAAAATTATGCAATCAGTAAGAAATAAATCAAATCAACAAAAAGCACAAATTAATAACAATTCAATAGCAGATAATTGACATAATTGTTAATATCACAACACTCAAATATTTGTGTTAGGGCACATAATCCACTATCATGCTTATTTCTCTCCATAATAATTGTCTTTTTTTCCTTCATCCTTTCCATCAATGCACTCCTAATATCTTCCAACATGCCGATAATAGGTTTGGATCTCACTTTTTAAATGTGGCTATTAAATGTTTCTAAAATGTTATTGTCAACTGCCTTACACTTGAGTATTGTTGTACTACTGTAAAAGCAAAAAAATTTAACCTTCACTGCCATAAATCACTGTGTTTCTTTTGATATAGCTTTCATTTGACCTAATGCATTGTTAAAGTTAACTTCAATAGTAGCAAAACATGACAAATCTGATGATTTCTTATGAGGTTTATTTGAAACTTCTGATAGCACAGTCTTGATGTTATTTTTGAGTTCCTCTATGCTTCTGCAGCTGCAATAAAACAGATTGCAGTGATTATAGAAATCATTTATAGAAAATATTTCTAAGTTCCATTTCTTTTATCACTGCTTGACTCAGAAAACACACACATAAGTCATGTTATGTATACCATTGGCATTGGCAAACTCAGTTTTTGTTATTTATAAAGAAAACCAGATTGGTGAAATGCAGACATTAGCTAAATAATACAAGTAAATATGAAGTCATTATCAATAATTCTAAGTTATCCCATAATCAGCAAGTTTTCCTTGATTGAGTTGGACATTTTGGAAGATCTACAAGTTGTAATAAGAATAAAAGATATCATAGAGAATTTTAATAAACACAACAAAACAAAATAAATAGCAAATGCAAAATAGATGGATCAAAATATAGAAATACTTTGTTCAATCTTCTTATTGGAAACACTTAAATCAAGGTAATAATATTTCACAAGAGTGGACAAAAAACATTTAGATTAAGGTGGTGCCCTTGCCCGGTTGAGTTGTGGAGAGGTTGTTCCTGTACTTACAGAGACGGAGGCACGTATTGGTTGTCTTGGGCTATAACCCAGCTCAATTTTTTTTATTATTATCTATATAAGTTTTATTAAGTATTAGAGTTTTTAACAAAATAAATAAATAAAATAAAATAAATAAGTGAATCAAATCATCGAATATGAAGTGAATGTGCTGAATTAAATTTGGATTGCGAATAAAATCTATCGGGTGAGCGCGAAGATAAAGAGTATGTTGTTTAAATTGGAGTTGATTTGGATTTGATTTGGTCAAATTATAACCGAACCTAGTTTAATTGGACTAAACCATCGATTTAATACGAGTTAGAGATTTTTTGAAAAAATATACTCTCCTCTCTTTTCTTTTTATTCTCTTCCATGTACGCAACTTCGCTCCCACCGCCTCACGCACCAGCCTCCACGTGCCGACTTCTTCTTATTACGATCTTCTCATTCCTTCTCTTTGTTTTTTCTTCTCAACCGCAACTTAATTATTTTTCTCTTCTTTCTTCAACAACATCTCTCTTTTCTTCTTCCTTTTCTTAAGAGTAACCGTCTTTCTTCTTCCTTTTCTTATATTGTTTTCAGCCGACCAACAACAATCTTAGTCCTTTTTTCTCTCTCACAATAACAATTCTTATTTTGTCTTTCTTATTGTTGGAGCTAGCCTAGATCGTCGAAAAGAAGGTGAGACTTTCGTTCTCTTTTCTTTTCATCCTTGTAGTTGTTTTGTTATTTATTTTTCTTTTCTCTTAGCCAGTTCAAGCAAACCAGTAGAACGATAAACTTATTTGATTTATCTTTTAGTCTTTTGATTTATTTTATTTTTCGTTTTCGACTAAAGTCACCATAGTAAACTTATTTAATAAAGTAATTGAATTATTACTTATTTATTTATTTGATTGTTATTTTTTTAATTTAAAAACATAATTTGAACTATTTCAAAATTGAACATCAACCCCCTACTCTAATTCCTAGATCCTATGCGTACTCATATTCCTTTCCTAAGCAATGTTGTGAACTCTTACCATGAACGACGACTCCTCTGATCAAGTCTAGTCACGATTGTTGCTTGACCAAGAATAGGCTCGACTTGTTTACGAGAAAAATTTTATTTATTGCTCCATCCATGCTAGACCTACTATCGAAGATCTAAAACAATGTCACTCGGGACTCCCCCCAATCGACGCAGGGGAAGAAATTTCGGGTATGGCATTTGAATAGAGATTGCAGAGAAAGCATAAAATGGAGATTCACCAATGAAGAGGAGCCATCTCTAAATTTAAACGAAAATAAATTTTATTTAAATTAAAATCAAACTCCATATATCTTTACAAGAGTCATCACCCCGTTTAAATAACTTAAGAAATAAGAAAAAATTACAATGAAAAATAACAAAAGAAAAAGAAAATCTAAACTCACGTTTAGAAATGGAAAATAATTGAAAAAAATATAAAATCTAAATTAATTTTTAAAAACAAAATTAATCCCAAAAATTTAAATTAAATAGAAGAAAAAGTTAAAAGATGAAATCTAGAATTTTGACGATTCGATTTGCGTGAATCACAGTGCCACAATACGATTGTGTTTGAAAACATGACCTAACCGATTCTATCTCGTTCGGACCCGAATAGAGTACAACTGTGATCATTTTCAAGAGCTCATGGATTGATCATTTTCTTTGTCGGTAGTTAGATCATCTTTCAAAATTCAAAAGAGAGATTGGTAGTTTCATGTTCTTCTTGTCACGATATGAAAGATAACATAGCCATATCAGATATAAATCAGTCATGTTGTTAGATGTTCTTGCATCACCAACTTAAACCAAATTATGTTTGTACAATTGAACCTAAGTACTTATATTTAGACATTATCCCTTATTATTATTGGATACAATTACTTTATGTTTTATCTTGTTTATCCTAAACACATGTCGCTACTAGATTGACTTTACATTGATTCCTCGAGACAAAGTTCACATGAATGTCTTATTGACCTACACATGTACTTATGTCATTCATTAACAATATTTCACTAGTCCGGCTGAACATCTAATGAAAATTTTATATTCAATCCATAGTTATTGAACAAGTCATAGATATATGAGTTAGATGGTATGTAAACATACAAATATTTATTTATAACATTATATTTGTTACTTTAATTTAATTTAATTATACTTTAATTTAAATTTGATGTATATTATAATTTTTATTGGACAAATTATAAGTAGACTTGCATGCTTTTAAATGTATTCATATTTATAAAAAAATAAATTAGTTTATTTTAGAAATTTAATTTCTTGCTATTTTAAACATTGGAGATATCAAAATATGTAAACTAGGAATAGAAATGTTATTATTTAATATTTTATGAAGTAAAAAATTTAGAAAAAACGTATTTTTAATAAAAAATAAAATTTTATTAACTAACCATATAATCACTGACCTTCCAATTCATTCAATCCCCATCCACCGACTCTGACACGAAACAGGAATTGACTCCGGTAAACTCCCTTCACAGAAAGAGATGAACACTTACAATGGTGTTTTACGTCTCTGGTGTCTGAACATAAGCAAAGGATCCAGTCCCGTCGACGTAGATTGAACAACTACATCATCGACGATCCTTAGGCGTCGTAGTCTCCTCCTTCGCTGAACAAGAATCCCGTGATGGGCCAGGAGGGCAAGACGCCGCCGGCGAGGGACCTCCCTAGCTCCGCTCGCTCCCGCCTCACCCGCCGCCGCCAGATTCGGAAGACCTTCAACAACCTCAAGATCACCGTCCTCTGCGGCGTCGTCACCATTCTCGTCCTCCGCGGTACCGTCGGCATCGGAAGCCTCGTCGGCGCTGGAGGAGGCACTGACGCCTCCGAAGCCTCCCAACAGAAGGTCGTCGAGGACATCGACCGCATCCTCCGCGAGATCCGCTCTGACTCCGATCCTGACGATGACGACCAGATCCCGTTCGGATTTAACTCCACAGCCGCCGTGCTCAACTATACCTCCGCCGAAGAACTCGCCGCCTACGCCAACTATACCCTCGGCCCTAAGATCTCTGACTGGGACGAGCAGCGGAGGCGGTGGCTGGAAGAAAACCCAGGGTTCCCGAGCCGGGTCGATAATGGCAAGCCTCGGATCTTACTCGTCACTGGATCCCCGCCCAACCCCTGCGACAACGCCATTGGCGACCACTACCTCTTGAAAGGCGCCAAGAACAAGATCGATTACTGCCGCATCCACGGGATCGAAATCGTCTACAATATGGCGCACCTCGACCGGGAGCTCGCAGGGTACTGGGCGAAGCTCCCGCTGATCCGTCGTCTGATGCTTTCGCACCCGGAGTTGGAGTGGCTTTGGTGGATGGACAGCGACGCTCTCTTTACGGACATGGCCTTCGAGATTCCTCTCGACCGCTATGCTGCTCACAATCTCGTTATCCATGGCTATCCTGATCTCCTCTTTGAGAAGCATTCCTGGATTGCCCTCAACACCGGCAGCTTCCTGCTGCGCAATTGTCAGTGGAGTCTCGATTTGCTCGATGCGTGGGCGCCGATGGGGCCAAAAGGTCCGATCCGAGACGAAGCCGGAAAGATACTGACTGCCAACCTGCAAGGCCGGCCGGCCTTCGAGGCGGATGATCAATCTGCGCTCATCTACTTGCTGCTATCACAGCAGAAACGGTGGGGAGACAAGGTTTACATTGAGAACTCCTATTACCTTCATGGATTCTGGACTGGATTGGTGGACAAGTATGAGGAAATGATGGAGAAATATCATCCAGGACTAGGGGACGAGAGGTGGCCATTCGTCACTCACTTTGTTGGCTGCAAGCCTTGTGGTAGCTATGGAGATTACCCTGTGGAGAGATGCTTGAAAAGCCTGGAGAGAGCTTTCAATTTTGCAGATAACCAAGTGCTTAGAATGTATGGATTCTCCCATGGAAACTTGACCACCCCCAAGATTAAGAGAACTATGAAGCAGACAGAAAAGCCATTGGAAGTCTTGGACCAGCTTAATCCTGAAGCTAGGATAGAAACCAAAGGGTGAGAAAGGCCATCAATGAGACTAATGGACTATCATTCTCTCAAATCTCAGATCCGGGGTGCTTTTTGTTGTTCCATTCAATGTTTGGCTTCTTGTAGTTTAAGTTTCAGCCTTGGATCAGAGTTCACTGCATCTTAAGGTAAATTGAACTTTTAATTTCGAGTTTATTTAGGGTATCAGGGGAAGGGGCATGAGGGAAGGAAGGTTTCTTTTGTAACACCTCAAGGTGTTTTATTTTACATCCTGTGTAATGATCATGAACATGTTTCAATGACAATTGTCCTCAAAACATGATTATAACTTAATACTTCGTAGCTGAGTCTCTTTTTGCTATATTTATGAATTCATGATGACTATATTAAAGCCTCACTTTAATCTCGATTGTGATTCATATATCAGAAATATAAGAATTGTTTGTTCAATTTCTTAGTAACAAAGGATAAGTTGTCTGGACAAACTTTGTTCTTCTGTGGGATCCTTTCGATTATCTATTTAGTTCTTATCTGTTATAGAGCCATGTGTGCTGAAAAAGAAAAGAAACACCTTTTCATCAAGACAAGAATCCTGTCTAATCCTTTTTAGGCACACTATATGTTTTGTCCTTCCCAGTTCCCACAATCTGGTAAAGCTGGACTATTTCTGCTCACTTTTGTCTTCAGCAGCTTGTGGCTCTCAGGTTATTCTTATTTCTTGCATGTTTGTACTCCTATAGCAACAGTTGTCTTTGAATATTCTTAAAAATTGGTTACACAATCTAATCAAACGAACTACCATTCTACTAATTCCTTGAATCTGGTAAAAATTCTATTTTTGGTACAATCTCTTTCCCAAATGATTCAAATGCTTAAGTCAAATTACTCACAGCAAGGTCATGCAACTATATAGAATCTGTGACCACATCATAACAGGAAGTACGAACTACTAAGATATCAGCTATTGCTCTCATTCGCACCTAATTACAGTTCTGACAACCTGCTGTTTGAAATTTTCCTTTGTCATTGTTTTATGTCTGTTTGCCAGGAAGTTCTGGAAATATAGCATAAGTTGTAGAAGAAACTATCATGTTTAAAAGAAATCCCTTTCTTTTTCCACATGTTCATTTATGTTGACATATACAAATCCTATATTAGGAACTTCGATTTTCAGAACTTTATGTTTAGTTTGCAGATAGTTTTAATTGCTTATCCAGGGAGAAATTACTTGATTAGTAAGGCAATTATCTTACTAGTTTCTTCTTCCATTTGTTTTGTTCCTGTGCATGTAACAAATCTTCATTCTTCAATATATATAATAATGAAGATGGCAACAACGCTTCTGATGCTCCTATAGTACCACTTGATGTCCATGGCAAATATGAATCGCATCGAATGTCAAAAGAATGTTATATGAAGTCCAGTATTAAGTTCATAGATAACCTCTGTTTAAGAAGAAACCCCTGGTTAAGATTGTTATGCTTTATTGTATTCTTTGTAGGATATTATGTACTTGAAATTGTAGGGTCAGAGTAAGAGATGCTTTATATTCACCTGTTATGTTCAATTCAACCATAAATGGGATGTGTGTGTCCAATTTACAAATTTCATATCCTTGTGATTTCATTTTGTTTTTTGGAATTATAATTTTTTTTTGTTTTTTCTTTTATTATCACATTTTAAGATTACTGGACACTCTTGATGAGCTTTGTTGCTTTACTTGGAAGCTGTAAATGCTTTATTTTCCTTATTTCATCATGCTTTAAGACTTACTAAATGGACATACACTTGGTTAGAGTTTTTTGCAATTTTCATTGGATTAGCAAAATTTTCAAACCGTGAAATGAACTCAAGCAACCTTTGTGAAAAAATAGCCGCAACCAATATTTGTTTGCTTGTGCAAACTAGTGAATTTTGGCAAATTTCTTCAGAAACCTTGATGCAAACTTTTCCCCAGAACTCTAGTATGTTGTTATGTTTCTTCAACAGTTGTGATCACACATCATGCCCAGTTTGTTCTACTTCCCAATCTGCATTTGACTCTGAGGTGTGTTGCTGCAATCTTTATATTTACTTGTGGTATCTTCTCGTGTTACAATATTGATGTTGCCTGATTTGTGGCTGTAGTTCATCTCTGCCGATCTCCCTTTTCCCATTTAAATGCCTCATTCAATGGAAAGGAGCTTCTGAAGACCTTTAACCACAAAATTCCCATACTTCAAATGGCTGGAGAAATACCATTCAACAATTCCCTCCAAATGACTGTCATCATATTCATCAGATGTATGAGCTGGATTTATATCATTAAGTTCCTAATCCTTGGCAATCTTTTGTCTCCCAGGTGCATGATTGTTCATATTGCAGTTACATATGGAGAAAACTCGGTACATGATTGTTTCATTACAATCCCTTATCATCGCAATGAGATTAGTCATGGGACATTGTTTGCTCTTCATATTCATTGTGGACTCTGATTATCATTTTTGTCATGTTTATTGTCTTCTCAGACAGATGAATCAAGCAAGAATTCAAGCTCTGCAACCATATCTTATTACTGGAATGATCAAACTGCCATGAACCGAGCAGCATCAGAATTGTTTTCTGATAAACAAGAACTCGCCCAGCATTATAGTGCGGGGGCAACCAACTGACAACTTGGTATTCAAAAACATGGACTCTATATCTTGTTGCGAGTCTGACTCAGACAAACTAACTCAGCATGTTTCCTTGAAAGAACAAGAACTTGGCATCAGAAACCATGAATTCAGCAGCATGTATCTTATTGTCGGAGTAATTCAGCAGGAAATCAACATAGAACCACAAACTCACAATCTTAACAGACTGAATGGTTAAGCAAATAACTCAGCACTGTAGAACATGAAATCAGCATCAATAATCTATCGTCCGAGCACTCGCTGTGACTGAGGTAATCTTTCAGATTCCTATTTTCCATTTCAGAATATGAAAAGAGCACCATCAGAATCTTCTTCAGAAACAAACTCACTCAGCATTATAGTATCTTATTTGCGAGAGCTATCAAACAACTTGGGATTAAAAAAAGAACTGAACTCAGCATCAGTATCTCACAAGAGCAGGATTCAGACAAGAACCCCAGCATCTTTTTCAGAAAGAACAAGAACTTGGCATCTAAAACCAGTGAGCTCAGCAGCATGTACCCAACTGATGGAGTAATCAAACAAGAAGTCGACATCAAAAACCACTAACTTGGGAGATTAACGGCATGAAGTCACCTTCAGTAGTTTACTGTCTGATTACTCAACCAACTTGTTGCGAATCAGGTAAACTTTCGTGCATCATTTTTCTCATTTTCAAATGAGATTCGCATGATTTTGCTCTTTCATACTGCATCTTTAGCCTGACCCATGATATGGTATTTATTCCTAAATTTACCAAAATCATAGACTTCCAATGCTCGGTTATTTCGTAGGGGATACGTTTGGGTGACACTTACTAGTTTTGATGCTTTAGAACTTAAAAATAAGATTCCAAAAATTAGAGACCAACTCAACTGCTAAATTGAAGGACCAGCAATCCAACGACTTTCATTTTTTTATAGAAAAAAAACATCGAATTACAATTTTAAGAATTTTTTCGCCTGCATTTGTCGTCACTATCGGACCATCTAATTGAAATTATAGAAAGAAACGTGACAAGATGCTACATACACACATTGCATTTGGTAGAGTTATGGACAAAAGGAGCATCTTAGAAACCATTCCGTTCAATATGCTGTTTGATGATACTCAATTTACTTTAGGTAGCGAATTAGTGGAAGGGAGGGGACGAATTGATACTATTTCACCATTTACTAGACGCAGAATTATTCAAAGAGTGGATTTTCAATCTATCTTTGGATTGTTTTTTTGACAAAAATTCCAGACTCAAAATTTCCTCCTAATTTGTAAAATGTCATTCTTGTCAGAGTTGAACATTTAGCTCATAGAACCGAATTGAATTTATTTATGTTCAAACATATTTATTTATTCGAGGATACATGATCTATAAATAATCCTTTTTCTAGAAGATCTTTGCCTCTTAGGTGTGGTCCGCCCTTCCATTATTTGCTCTCGCAAGTAAACACATTATAAGCATTAGATGAGTGTTTACCCGCATAGAATAGGACTATGCATCGACCAAAGAAACTGGTTCTCGATGTCCACATCAGCAAAAAGGAACGAAAATTTAATATTTTTTCCCACCCCTACTCGCAAAAAAAAAGAGAGAAGGCTATACAACACACAAACTAAAATATTTGGACCTCGATGCAAAATTCTCCTGCATTCATGAGCAATAAACAATGCCGGATTACTTGATTACTTCGCTCGTCTCCTTCTGCGCGGGAACAAGAGGAAGAGCACCATCAGCATCGACAAGAAACGCTCCTCCACCTCCTTCCCAAATTGCCATCCATTATTTATACTCCCTCCCTCTCGCTTCTCCTATGCTTTACTCTTTGCAGGTGGTCAGCGCGGCGCCATGGCGAGCGAGCACCCGAGGACTGGTAGCAGCCGGAGCTCGGCCGACAGTTTCCGGGACGCGTCCGGCGTCTTCCTCGAGAGCGGCGCGAGCGACGACGAGGAGGACCTGGGGAAGGCGGCACGGGAGAAGCTGCCGGTCTACGGCCGCGCGCGGAAGGGGAGCGTGCGGCCGGACGTGGCGGATTTCAGCGGCGAGGTTGAATTCCGGCGCCTCGGACTCCACGAGAAGAAGCTTCTGCTGGAGAAAATCTTCAAGGTGGTGGAGGAGGACAACGAGCGGTTCCTCAAGCGCCTCCGAGAACGAATCGACCGGTTACTCCCATAGCTTTCTTGGAATCAATAATGTGCACCATTATGCTTGAGCCAGCAGACTATTGCTAATAATTTTTGATAGACATGACAAATTTTAACAAAAAATATATCTTTTTATGAAAGATGTATTTTTTGGGGTCAAGGGTTTTTGGATTAGTTGATAAACTTATGCAGCTATGTTTGAGCAACTTTTCCGTAAAGTCTGTTGTTTGATAAGTTTGAGTTTTCTGCTTGCTGAAAAGAAACTTGTGTTGCTACATGGGCTGGTCGGTTTGACATATATGAAAATGGAACAGGGTGGGATTGGAACTTCCAAAAATTGAGGTTCGATACGAGAATCTGTCACTGGAGGCAGATGTTTATGTTGGTAGCAGAGCTCTTCCTTCCCTGTGGAATACCACGCTGAACATCTTAGAGGTACAGACTGACTCAAATCTGAACTTGAGAATTCTTCATTACATTCCATACAAATATATTCCAAGAAGAGTGCGACAAGATACACATGTAAATAGAAGACAATGAATACTATATACAGAGGAGGTGACTGATATAAAAACAAAAGAAATGATCATGTGGGAGAAACAAGTTCAATATATTAGCTTATTATCCATTTTTTGTACATCATAAATATTCATTCAAAATTTGTCACTAGGTGTACTTCATCATCCTTAAACATTTTTCTCCGAATCTAATGTGAAATTGAAATTTATTACCTGGTTATAGTTTTCATATGTTTTAAGTGAGATGTCTTAGTCATTCCTTCAATATATATATATATATATGTGTGTGTGTGTGTGTGTGTGTGTGTGTAATCCTACAAGTTTCTCTACTTATAAGAAAGATTATATATATATATAAACTCAGCAATAAATTTTGTATTCAATCTGATAATCATTTGTACAGTTCTTTTTATTTATATGATGGGAATTCTTTCTGAACCATCCAGGGTTTTTTTGGTCTTCTGCAACTCTCTCCATCCAAGAAAAGGACCATAAATATTCTTGACAATGTCAGTGGAATACTGAAGCCATCAAGGTATCGGGATAAGTTATCTGGGAAATTCTAATAAAGCATTAATATACAGTATGTTATTAGTATAGCACTTGAAAAGAAATTACACAAAAGTAAGAAAGGTTAGACTCAAGTGAAACTTGTGCTGATGGGAGAAAACACGACTAGTTTATCGAACCCTACAAGGCTACAAAGCACCTAAAACAAGAGAAGAATTCATTTGATTTTAGATAAATTGCTTCTGTATTTGACATAAGAACTTTTACCGACACCCATAAAGGCAGAAGTTTGTTATAGTTATGAAAGCCCAACAGTTTCTCAGTTTTTGATATCTTACACATTGTCAGGATGACTTTGCTTCTTGGACCTCCAGCATCAGGGAAGACAACACTCTTGCTTGCACTAGCTGGGAAACTTGATAATTCTCTTAGGGTATGCTTATTTGTACTTTTACCACATGGCATTAGCATCAACTAGTCTCTGATAGTTAAACTAGAACAAACCTTTTCAAAGAATTTATTTGTATTGGATGTCTTTGCTTTGCTTTCAGAAATCAGGTAGAATTACATATTGTGGCCATGAACTATCGGAATTTGTTCCCCAGAGAACATGTGCATATATCAGTCAATTAGACCTTCACAATGGAGAGATGACAGTTCGAGAAACCCTTGACTTCTCTGGACGGTGTTTGGGTGTGGGTACAAGGTATGAAATGCTGTCAGAATTGTCAAGACGGGAGAGATATGCTGGAATTAAGCCAGACCCTGAAATTGATGCTTTCATGAGGGCTACATCAATCAAGGGGCAGAAAACCAGTATAGCAACAGACTACATCCTGAAGGTTCCTGACCTCATTTTTTAGTACGCGTTCTATCCTTCATTAAGCTGGAACTAATAACACTGATTCTTTGAATGATGCAAAATAGGTACTTGGTCTGGATATTTGTGCAGACATCCTTGTTGGTGATGAAATGAGAAGAGGCATCTCTGGGGGACAAAAAAAACGAATGACCACTGGTATGTAGCAAACAGAAATTGACAGGAAAGTAAGATTTCAATCATCATTTGTAATTGCCTAGCTTTGACGTCCACATGTTCTAAAACAAGAAATTATTTTCTTCAACACTTGCTAGGCATATGTTGAAGCCTAAAAGTATTGGATCTTTGTTTCAGGAGAGATGTTGACTGGTCCTGCAAGAGCATTGTTCATGGATGAAATATCTACTGGACTTGACAGCTCTACCACTTTTCAGATAGTCAAGTTCATCAGACAAATGGTTCATGTCCTGGGTGGAACAGTGTTGATTTCTCTTCTACAACCTGCACCTGAGACATTTGAACTTTTTGATGATGTTATATTACTTTCTGAGGGCCAAATCATATACCAAGGTCCTCGAGAGAATGTTCTTGAGTTCTTTGGATCTCTTGGTTTCAAATGTCCTGAAAGGAAAGGGGTTGCAGATTTTCTTCAAGAGGTAACTTCAAAAAAGGATCAAGAACAGTACTGGTATATCAAGGACCAATGTTACCATTATATTTCAGTCTCAGAGTTTGTGCAGCATTTTAAATCATTTCATGTTGGAAAACGGCTTTCAGAGGGCCTAGTTGTTCCTTATGATAGAAGGAAAACACATCGTGCTGCACTCACTAGAGAAAAATATGGCATCTCTAAATGGGAACTTCTCAAGGCTTGCTTGTCAAGAGAATGGTTGCTAATGAAACGCAATTCATTTCTTTATGTTTTCAAAACTACCCAAATAACCATACTTTCATTGATAGCCATGACTGTGTTTCTGAGAACTACAATGCATCATAACACAATTGCCGATGGTGACAAGTTCTATGGCTCATTGTTTTACAGTTTGGTCAATGTGATGTTTAATGGGATGGCAGATATATCGATGACCATCGATAAGTTGCCAGTTTTCTATAGACAGAGAGATTTCTTATTTTTCCCACCATGGGCTTTTGGATTGGCATATTGGCTCCTGAAGATTCCTCTATCCTTGTTGGAATCTGGAATATGGATTATCCTGACATATTACTCAATTGGTTTTGCTCCCTCCGTTGGACGGTATGTAGTTAAGGATTTGTTATATATCCTCTATTTCATCAATTGCTCTGAATTAAATGTGATAAAATTGTTACATCTCATCTATACTTAATTTGGCAGTTTCTTCCGTCAGTTCCTAGCACTCTTCCTTGTACATCAAGTGTCTCTCTCTCTTTTCCGCTTTATTGCCGCAGCTGGAAGAACTATGGTCATGGCCAATACATTTGGAACATTTGCTCTACTTATTGTGTTTGTTCTAGGAGGATTCGTCGTCTCTAAAGGTTTTTATCTTCTAGGAGATGTTCTTTGCACCTCTTCTTGTAATTTCTTTAGATTATATATTTAGAAAGTCTTTCTTTCTATTTAATTAGTAACTAATGTTCACAAATGTTATTGGAATCTGATGTTGAATCACTGTGTAACTCCTCCCTAGTATATGAATTCGTGTTGGATCATAAACTCATCTTCGCCCTTTCTGTATGTGAGCAGATGATATCAAGCCCTGGTGGATCTGGGGTTACTGGAGTTCTCCGATGATGTATGGGCAAAATGCCATAGCTATTAATGAGTTCCTTGACCATAGATGGAACGCCGTAAGATTATTTTCATGTTCCTTAAGCATTCTATACACCTAAAGGAACATACTGATAAACACTTAGATTTATAATTATGAACTCTTGTAATCAGAATGACAACACAGGACATATGAAACTTAATGCATGTCTTCATCTTTGTTACAGCCAAACAATGACACCAATGTAAATGCACCAACAATAGGAACAGCCATTCTAAAATCTCGAGGACTGTTTGTTGATGGTTATTGGTATTGGATTTCTATCGGAGCCCTTGTAGGCTTTGCTATTCTCTTCAATATGTTGTTTATACTTGCACTTACCTTTTTGAACCGTAAGTTGTCAGTTCATATAACTAATTTGGTTTTTCATTTTCACATGAGTTAGTCTGATGGAATTATCTGTGTATAGCTATTGGAAGTTCTCAACATTTTGTCATTGATGAGGAATCAGAAAGTAACAAAAGAAAGAATTTGTTAGCAGACAGAGACCGGAGTTTTGAACTGATAGGAAGTAGTAGGAAATCTGCTACACCTGATTTAGAAGGTTAGTTTGTCTAATGGAATTTACTTTTAAAATTTATGACATCTTTTTTGTTATCTTCTTAAGTTTAGTGCAGTATATGAGATAGACAGTGATGAGTGGTTACTCAAGTAATTCAGCCATCATAAATTCATATATAATATAATGAGATAGATTTTAAATCATATGCATGACACCATCATGTGTTTAAATATTAGGATTTAAATTCTAATAGGTTGTTAATGGGCTATAACAGAAGTTCTGTTTTGGCTGTTTTTTTAAAATGTATTCAATTGTTTCTGAAACTCTTAATTCTATATGCTGATGTAGCTGCTGATCGAAGAAACAGCTTGGAGATTGAGAGTTTCAATTCTTCAGTTCATCCAGCTAGGAGGGGAATGGTGCTGCCTTTTCAGCCGCTTTCTCTTGCTTTCAAACATGTGAACTACCATGTTGATATGCCTGCAGTAAGTCAATAGTTACAAATAAGCTACCTGAGAGTGTACTCGTTGTAGATCATACAACAATTGTTTGAGATACTCCTTTCTTTCCAATTTGTCTAGAATTACAATACATGGATGGCATACCTGAAATTAAGTAGATCATGTACAGTGGATAATTCTATCAAGTAGCCATCTTTGTTTTGAATCATGCTTATCCAAAAAAGCTTCAAGCTAAAATGGTTATATTGCAGAAATGGAGGCAGTATAATCCATGATTCCTGAATGGCCATTTTGTGTGAATTGCTTTCTTAGAATCGTTTTTCTTATTTCTGTGAACAAATTTCACTGAGCTTGCTTCTTTTTCATGCGTATTTTAGCTAATTTAATCATGCATCACTTAGGGAATATTGGCAAAATAAAAAATGATACCAGTTCACCGAAGAACAATTTAAGAAAATTCTGTTTAGAAAAAGAATAAAGAAATTTAGTGTGAGTTTTCCACTCTTATGAAGGGATGACTTATTAACATGCATATATACAAGGGGGAATGTGCATAGGAGAATACACATATAGAGGAACATTCAAAATTATGGTGAATTCTAGCACCAGATTTCCCGATTTTGTATCTTTTCAAGCAATATTCTCCTATAGAAGAAACATTAAGAAAGGAAAGTTATCATGACTTGATCCTACTTCCTATATCAGGAAATGAAGGACCAAGGAGTCAAGGAAGATCATCTCAAATTGCTATCTGATGTAAGTGGTGCATTGAGGCCTGGAGTGCTGACTGCATTGGTTGGAGTTAGTGGAGCAGGAAAGACTACCTTAATGGATGTTCTGGCAGGAAGAAAAACTGGGGGTTATATTAAAGGCCGTATCAGCATTTCTGGCTATCCTAAAAAGCAAGAAACATTTGCTCGGATTAGTGGTTACTGTGAACAAAATGACATCCACTCACCTTATGTGACTGTTTATGAATCACTTGTATACTCTGCTTGGCTGCGTCTTGCCCCAGAAATTGACAAGGAAACACGAGAGGTTGGTTAAACAATCAAATTTTCTGTTTTTACTTTTTTTTTTCAGGTCGGGAACCAATTCAGTACTGACAAGGATTCTATTCTAAGAAATTTTTCCTGAATTTTGTGTGTGTCTGTGTTTTTTTTTTTTTTTTTGGGGGGGGGGGGGGGGGGGCAGGTATGGAAATAGTAGGATTCTCAAACCCAATCCATGTCCTTTTATTCCAAAGTTCTGTTTCTGCTTGGTTATTTTCACAGATCGAGTTTAGAATATGTTTATGTTAATCATCATTACAGATTTCATTGGGAAGTCAACTATTGATCTTTTATTCTAGTTTCTACAGTTGATGTTTGCAGGCCACTTTATCTGCTCCAAAATGGTGATTTCTTTCATGCAATACATTATTTGTCCAGTCAAATAGGTGATGAGAGATATCAAATGTGATTTCAATATGTATGAAATGGATGTCAGAAAAAAAAACACAGATGCTCACACCAATGAATTTGTTCACCTATTACCATGGCACACCCCTGCCACTATGAAAAGTATTTGATTGAGACTTTAATGAAGGCGTGCTTGTTTATTTCATTCTAAAGGTTTTTCTGTGGCATGTTTATGTTTTTTCTTGAACTGACTGTGTTGCTAGGCTTATTTCTTAGAGAAAAAAGGTTGTGGGCTATGTCTATTCATGTTTACTGTTACATGAAGATTGGAGCATTTTCCTGCTTGGATATTTTGAAATGCCAGGCAGAGATAAACAGAGACTTCGATCATATTGTACACTTGATTATTACTACAAGATTATTTTGCTTGAAGTGATGATATAATGGATAATACTTGTGTTTTCATACTCTAGATGTTTGTGGAGGAGGTCATGGAGTTAGTTGAATTGGATGTAATCAGAGATGCTCTGGTTGGCCATCCGGGAATTGATGGTTTATCAACTGAGCAGAGGAAAAGACTCACAATTGCTGTTGAGCTGGTCGCAAATCCATCCATTATTTTCATGGACGAGCCAACATCAGGTCTAGATGCTAGAGCTGCAGCCATAGTCATGCGGACAGTGAGAAACACAGTGAACACTGGACGAACTGTTGTTTGTACAATCCACCAACCAAGCATAGACATATTTGAATCTTTCGATGAGGTTCTTGACCCTTTAATTTCTTTTTAAGTTTATATATATATATATATATATATATATATATATATATATATATATATATAGGGGCTTATTTTTTATTTTGGTTTCCAGCTACTTTTGATGAAGATGGGAGGTCAAATTATATATGCTGGAGCAATTGGGCATCACTCTCGCAAGGTTATAGAATACTTTCAAGTGAGTTCCAACTTTATATATTACCTTTTATGGCTTAGTAACATGTCTCAAATTCTCATAGGTTGATTTTAGAATGTCGACATCTGATTTCCTTCAACTTTGTCCTCCTAGAAAATCTTTTTTTCACATCTTCCATCTTTCCATTCTTGAAAATCTGGGAAGAACCTTTCATTTTCACTGCAGTGGCACTAGTAAAATCTTGAAAGGTCCAGACGTTTGCCTCACATTCCAAAATTCTAGCTTGACCACCAAATCTCTGCATGGCGCCTCAAATCAAACCGCACTTTTCCAAGATGTCTTTCTATCTGTAAGTAGGTTTAGTGAGTTTAAATATCCATCGCGTAGACATTTGACATTTGGTTTCTAGAAGGATAATCCAAGAGGGATAAAAAGGATTAGGTGTAGAATAAACATGGAATAAAGATGAGCAACAAGCATTAGGAAGACCAGTACCACATACAGGCATGACTATAGTTGCCTTGGAAGCAATTCCAGTCCAATTGGATCACTTATTTAAATCATAAATTTGAACAACTCTCAAAATATTAGACAGATTAAATGACCTGAGAAAAGTATCAATATAGTTCTATACACTTTTTGGTTTCCAGTTATTGGTCATTTATATTAGTTTTTATGTGCCTTTATGCTATAATACCCAAGTACTTTTCAAAAATGCCTAAATTTACTCGCATTTAACCAAAACGATTTCCCTTCAGGCAGTTCCTGGGGTTCCTAAGATTACTGAAGGCTATAACCCGGCAACATGGATGCTGGAAGTAACTTCTCCTTCAGTTGAGGATAGCATTAACGTGGATTTTGCTCAAGTATATGCTCACTCCTCTCTTTACCGGTATGTAGATGTTGTGTATCATAATGCAATCAAATAAGTTCATATTCACTTTCTTTTGGCCTACCCAGTTTATCAAACGAAGTGAAAAATATGTACGTCTATTTCTATTATCCAGGAAAAATAAGCAAATTATCAAGGCACTATTTGTTCCTTCAGTGGATTCGGAGGACTTACATTTTCCAACGAAATATGCCCAGAGTTTCGGTACTCAATGCATAGCTTGTTGTTGGAAACACTACTGGTCATATTGGAGAAACCCACAATATAATGGTGTCCGATTCTTCATTACAATTGTCATCGGCCTTATTTTTGGCACCATGTTTTGGCAAAAGGGTGATAATATGTAAGCTTCTTTACCTTTCTTCAATAATCGTGTTCTTGTCACACAACATGATTACAGAACACTGAACACATACAATATAAGATGATAAAAAAATGGTTATAAGCAATATTAGAACCCTTGATGCTTTCTCTTTTCATTCTTTTTCAATTGCACTTTCTTTTCCATTGACTAGTTATTCTACACCCTTAATGAATAATTTGTCATCCTAAAGTATCAAATTGATATTTTTGAACCATATCTATGAATTTTGGTAGAAGCTAACTACTGGTAGAGCAAGCTTCCAACCTTAGGATATTTCATGGGACTTTTCAAGCATAAAAATCAAATGGTAATGGTGGATAAGATAAACTTCTATTCTTGAAAATTTCAGTCTAGTTTGTTCCAATTTATCTAGTTGCTAAAAAACAAATTTTCTATGCATAGAATAGTTGCTGAAGATGTAAGCATCTTAATATTTGTCTACGTGACACAGAAACAAGGAACAAGATGTTTTGGATCTAGTTGGAGCTATATATGCTGCTATTTTCTTTCTTGGAGCTACCAATGCTATCACAGTGCAACCGGTTGTGGGTATTGAAAGGACTGTCTTTTATCGTGAACGAGCAGCAGGGATGTATTCGGCCCTGGCTTATGCATTTGCTCAAGTAAGTTAAAAATCTTTCATGTCTTTTTAGTAAAGTGACACAGTTTCCTTTTGTTTTGTTTTTAGATGCACATCAATGTTGAGTTATTCAAAATGCTTTTTGTTTTGGACTTGGGGTAGATTTTCTATTCTTCCACTCTTGTTTCTTCATGTTAAATAAACTCGAAGAAACCCAGCAAACAATGGAGTAGGGGAAAACTCGGTTATATCTCTCACTTAAAATGTATGCATCTGTTTGAATTCTAATGTGTAAGGATATATTGGAGCAACCAATGAACTACATGAATACAAAACTCATTTGGTTTATAGACAAAAGTTATGTGGCAGTGTACTCATAAAAAAAGCAAAGATTACAAAACCAGAAAATAGCATCACGATCAATCAGCTAAATGCAAAAAATATATTCTTCCACCAAGGACCTAGGCGACGATGAAGAGAAAATTGAAAATGAAGAAAACAATGCAATTAACATAAACAATCAAACACATTAGTGAATTGATATGGTTTGACTTTGAACCCTCTGCCCACAGGAAAGGAGATAGTTACTATGATGGCCGTGAGTTTTGGAGAATGAAAAACACTAATCCAGATAACTTCCTTATGGGTGAATCAATAAACCCTAATGGGTTAAAGGTTTCAAGGACAAGGAGTTATTGATAGAGATACAAGCGTCTTGTTGAGAGTTCCTCAATGTGGGTTCCTAATCGGTAGGATTGTTATCATCCAAGCTATCTTAAAATATCTCACAAATCCTTCAAAGTGAAAGAATGGTGATATTTGATGATTTGTTGCCAACATTTCTTACATATGATTTCTTCCAACTCCCTATCAAATCCATGCTGCATAATTATATTTGTAGCCTCTTTCGTGCAATATATTTTCCAATATTTAACGAATCAAGTATCTATTAGCCCTATCAACAATAAAATCATTCGATTAATTTTTTTTCCTGTCGTAGAGCTTTTTAAAACCTATAATTAGTCAATCAAGTATCGATTAAGCTTATGAACAAGAAAATCATGAAAAATATTGGGGCAATAACTATGATTTCCTAACCGACATGAGAAATCTTCAATTTTCTTTGGTTTTGCAGGTTGCAGTCGAGATGGTATACATACTAACACAGGGGCTGATCTACACCCTGCTCCTCTTCCCCATGATTGGCTTTGGCTGGCACACGAGCAACTTCCTTTGGTTCTTATTCTTCATTATAGCATGTTTTTCCTACTTCATTCTCTATGGTATGATGGTGGTAGCACTCACACCTAACCACCAAACTGCGGCAATCATCTCGAGTTTCTTCTACACCTTCTGGAACTTGTATGCAGGCTTCCTAATCACCCGCCCGGTAAGTGTTTGGCATTGCACATAAGTACATGATTCTCCTGAGCATTCTAGTTTTTTCCACAAACGAAAGACCAAGATTAAATTGGCCGCATATCAAACAGGTCCATGTTATTTACTTGAGCTCCCTTTATACTAGTTTTTACCATTTGTGATCTCTTCTATCCGTCGTAGTAGTTTTAATTAGGAATATTCTACCAAAGGCTCCCTTCGTGATTGATATCTACAAAAATATGCCTTTATAATTTATATTTTTAACCAAAAAGCAATTAGGATCTATGTTTTTTCTTCATAGTAGCCTTGGCTATGATTTTGTTTTCCATCCAAAAAGTTCAGCAAGCTGGTTTGGGGATCGATTTGTTGGTAGATTTAGGGCCTGAAATTGTATTACTAGATACCTAGAAGCCTGACATGTTTAACTTGTAGTGTCTCAAAGCTAAACATGAAGAACAACATAGAATATGCTGCAAGCTAATTGCAAATCAGTTTGCAGCAAGATTTAGGAGCAAAGACATATGTCTAGAGACCCAGACACTTAAAAATGTTTGACTTTGGGTGTTTAAAGCTAAACAAAGGAATTGCGGCAAGCTGCTTTACGAGCAAAAATCCATTTTTAAGCACTTGGAAACTTGAGATGTTCAAGTTTAGAGTGTCTAAAGCTAAACAAAAGGAACAAAAGAAAATCTGATTTCATTGCTCAAGCTGATTTGCAAATTAGCATATATGCCCTATGAAAAATGACAAAATGTATTGCTAGCTGATTGCAAATTCATTTTTAGACCTCGCGCAAATTCGAAATGTTTAACTTTGGATAAATTTATGATTTTCACACCTCAACTTGATACGCATATCGGCTTGTGACATCCTTACAATCCCCTTATAATATCACTTTACATTTGTGATTTTGCAGTCAATGCCTGTATGGTGGAGGTGGTATTGCTGGGGTGACCCAGTCGCTTGGACGATATATGGTCTTGTGGCATCCCAACTTGGACAAAACGACGAATTGATTGAGATCCCCGGAGAAAGCAGTGTTACAGTGAAGCAATTCCTGAAACACTACTTTGGCTATCAACATAGTTTCCTTGCCTATGTGGCTTTGGCTCACTTGGCTTTCATCTTCCTCTTCTTCTTCCTCTTTGTTTACTGTATCAAGTACCTCAACTTCCAGAAAAGATGAGAAAAGTTAGAAATCGTCAGCACATTTGGAATTAGCATATACTTTGATAAATAAGAGGATACATCACTACTATCATAGCCATAGCCCTTGCTGAATTTACCAAAGAAGAAAATGGTGTATTTGTCACTATGGATGATTCATCAAGAACAGACTCTTTTCTTGTGCTTATTTTGCTTCTTCAGGAGGTTGTTTTATGGGTGTAACTTTTGTGGTGAACACATGGATTGTAAGTTCAAATAAGAATGTGTTTCAGTTTAACATGAAGGAACAAGAGGGATTGCATATCGAAATTGTACATTAGTTATGTTCGAGTCGTCTCTCTCTAACCGATCCACCTCGGTAGTCATTGCCCCTTCATCTTCTCTCCCAAGATGTAACATGGAGTTCAAGATCCTCGTGTAGATGAAGAAATAATTATTATTATAAGTTATGAAAGTTTATGACTGGTGGAGGAAGTGATTGCTAAGCTAAAGGAAGAAGAAGGCCATAAAAAATATTTTTGGTAGCACAATCAAATAAATATTTTCTTCAATATAAAATATATATACACGTACGTTCAAGTTACCTTGAGCAAACATACCCTTCTTAACCAAAAATAAAATTTTTACCTTTAGTAAGGTGCAAATAAAAATCAATATTTATTTTATTAGAAAACTATCAAACAAGTAGCTGGTTTGCCCGAGTGGTTAAGGGGGAAGACTTAAGATCTTCTGCACATAAGTGCGCATGGGTTCGAACCCCATAGCCAGCAGTGTTTTAATATCTTATTACACATTTTGTTTTTTTTTATATCAAATTATATATATATAGTTTTTTTGTATTTTTTTTTTGCTTTTATTATGATATACAAAAGAAACAGGATCAATCTCTTCATTGCTTGCATGAAACATTTTTCGAAAAGAATTTATATGTAAGATCGCAACTCCTTTGTTTCGGAGAGAATTAATATGTAAGATCGCAACTCCTTTGCCTCGAGGCTTAGATAAGGATGGCACGAGACAAGTAGAGCTTACCATCTTCTTTAACACTTTTCTTGCTGAGGATTGTTAGGTAAATGAGGCACAGATAAGGATGGCATGAGATAAATAGAGCACATCATTTCCTTCGACGCTTTTCCCGACGACGATCATTACCATCTAGCAATATGTAGGATCGCAACTCCGGTGCTCTGAGGGCTAGGTAAGAACGGTATGAGACAAGTTCTCATTGTCGTAAAAGACTTCACACTATGAGAGCGAGCGGCGTCGACATACAACTCATAGTTAAGTTTTTATGGTTGTTCAGATCTTAGGCTTTTGTATATATTGATGTAGTTTGTTATTTTTAATCCAAATATCCAAGTTTTACGATCTGATTCAAATCTAACTGCAGTATAAAATTACTCACCGATATTAAATCTCCCAAACTCTGTATCGGTAGTAGAAACTACAACTCAACTACATCTAGTGGATCAAAGTGCCTTCGAGTTGAAGTTCATCCTAAATCAACTCATTCATTTGGCTTGAACTTGAAACAAAAAAGTGATCTTGGATCTACAACGATAACAAATGCAACAAGCTTAGAAGACAATATTCCACAGCTCAATTTCAACTCAAAAACACAGCTTTTGTCTATAATGGCCTTCAAAAACGATCGTTGGAAATGTTTTCTCCAATGATTTCATAATCTTACCGGTAAATTTATTACAATAGCAAGAGAAGAATGTAAATTTGACGGGTTTTCCTTTTAAAAATTGTTCCTTTAGCTAAAGAAACAGTAAGAACCAACGTAGGAGCAAAATCGAACGCGCCGAGCGGCTAAACCATAAATTTGACAAAACTCAGAAGCAAGATCCAGAGGGGAAGAAATCTACGGAGTTGATAGATCCATACTAACAAGTTCTACCGGCAGGAAGAACTTCTAGGAAGGCCCGCTCGACTTATCCGACGGTGTCGGCTTAGGCGCCGCGGACGACGTGACGGTACCTCCGGAGGACGCCTCCTCAGCCTCGACAAGCTTACGGAGCCTCGCCTGGAGGACGCGAACGCGGTCCTCCGTCCTCCGGAGCTTCCTCCACCGGTAGGCGAGGTAGGATCCAAGAACACCGTAGACCAAGATGTAGGAACCCCACAAGTAGGGGTAAGTCTCCGCGTGCTCCTTGATCCTGTTCCATTCGCCCACCACTCTTCCTTGCCATCCGGCCGTTGCCTCACTCGACTCGTCTCCGCCTCCGCCGCCGCCGCCACTTCCTTCCTCGCCCGCCATCGCCGCTACTCTCCTGTTTAGGGCAGAAGAATTGGCTGTTTAGGGCAGAAGAATTGGGGAATCGTTGGATTTGTTCGGATAATTTAATTTGGGCGGCCCCCTACTTATTGCTCGCCCGTTAACTTTTTCATTTGACCCCACTAGAGTTTAGTAAATTACATTTCATCTTTCAAGTGTTGTCGGATATAATTTTTTGGATAAAAATTAAAAGAGGTCTTCTGATTATCAAAAGACACAAATACTTCAATCAAAAATATTAAAATATTTTTAATTAAATTAGAATAATTTTAACTATAAAATTAGGTTTTAACCGTACTTTTTTAAAATCAAAATTATCATGTTGTAGCATTGGACCAATTTAGCAAAAACATATTGAAATAACTTTGACTAGTGTTAGGATTTACATCAGAGCAGCCTCTGATATTGTTATAGGTTTTGGTGGAAAATACTGCAATAATATTGAACAATTTTTTAAAATAATTTAATTTAATATTAAAGTATTCAACTGTTTATGTTATAGATCCAAGGGAGCTAGGTATAAGCTTCCTAGCACTTCTTATAACAATTGCCTCCAGAATTATGACTGAACACTCTATAAGATGTCAAAGGGTTCTTAAGAACCTCATATAGTGTACACTATCTAATTGATCAAATCAATTGTGTAGGAGAATTCTGGTTCCTCGCAACAACATTGGCGGTCGGTCCTGAGTCGGAACAATACAGTCTCGGTGTTCTGCCAGTGTTTCAAGTGTTGGTGTTTATAAGTTTCTTTCCTGTTGGCAACTTGATGCAGCACAAGATAAATTGATTGTTCTTAGGTTTGTGGAGTAGAAAGCTAAATGGGAGCTTGATTGTTTGAAGGTTTGGTGGAATAGGAATCTGAAATTTGGGGTAAAGAAGACTAGAAAGCTTATAAAAATTTAGGCATCAACAAACTGTAAGGAGATTACATCTATAATATAGAAAATATAAAAGATTCATAAAGACTAGTCTTAATTGATGCTTTTATTTTATCTAGTGAATCGAATAGGTCTCTACATCAATATTTCTACATCAAACTATGTAGATTCACCATTTACTGAGCCTTGAGTAAGAATTCTTACCATGTCTTCAAGCAGCTCATGGATTTGCTTCCTCGAGTGAAGGGGAGAAGGGTAGACACAGGCACAATCTAATTTTCCATCTCGGATTGTGTCAAACACCGCAATCGATGGACCGACTCCATGGACCGAAGCACAGCCTAAGTAGTCGTCAAGGCCAACCTCTTCTTGCAGCTTGGATGAGTCATGGACCACAGGTTCCTCGAACACACTGATGAGGGCGGTGCGTAGGGATGATGAAGGGGTAAATTGTGGGTTTTCAATGGCTCGGCACATCAGGAAGTTAAGCTCGCCGATGTCCTTTAGATGCTTCTTGTTGTTCATGGCATTGGAGTAGGAATCTTGGCATCTCTTGGCTACCTCCCACAGGCCTTCTCCTTCTTGAATGCTGTGTGTGTTGATGATTGCTGAATGATAAAACCCTGCAAATTACTTGTACATATATAGTTAGTCATCCTCCACTCAGTCAAATTGCCAAGGCAAGTGAGCTACTCACCGATATTGTGATCATGTAGAACCGGATCCAGATACTTGCGGCAATCAATAAGGGTCACAACCGAGTAGGTCTCATACTGATCATTCTCAAATTTTTTTGATGCGTAGGTAGCAAGCATAGCTGCTGCCAAAATGGCTCCACACAGTTTGATTGCTCTTTCTTTGCATTCCTGTGCATGATTCCCATTTCTGAGTCTTAGAATTTTTGATGTGGAGACAAAGTAGACTAGAAAAAATTCAGGGAAGATAAATTTATAGTCTGTAGTTTACTAAGAGAGAAAATGAGGAAAGGAAGACAGTATGAAAGATTCACACACTAAGATAATAATATTCTTCCTCTCTTCTTCTGATTTCCAATTTCCATTATACTAGTAAATGCAAGCAAGCTTTAACTTGAGAAATCTAATTATGTTACAAGCTTGAAGCTTGATAAGATCATCTTTTTTCCTTTTTATTTCAAAGTTTGTTTGTTAATCAAGGTTAACTGATTGCATTGCTAAATCTCATGCATGAACATAACTGTTTTTAATGTTTAGGTGGAAGAAAAATAAGAGAAAAGGACTAAGTGGATGAGTTCTTTGAGGTTCATGTTCTCTCAAGTGTCTACGTCACAAACACAAAAGATGGCTCATCATCTCTAATCATTTTCGGCAGGATTTTATATATATTCTGGACAAAAACAGTGATACAAAAAATAAATTATTTTATGTATTTAAAAATAATTTTTTTAAAAAAATAGTGAGATAATAGTAGAAAGCACACACCGTGAGAAGTTTCTCGGTGTCATCGGCGCCCAGCACCAGCCGCGCCACCTCCGACCGCCGCAACTGGCTGCTGGTGTCTTCGAACCGGAGAGTCGATGTCCTCAGGGCGTTCAGCGAGTAGCCCAGTAAATCCTTCCCCCGCGCCCAGAACGGCTTCCACGCGTCTTGCCTCGGTATCAGCTCCTCGATTTCCCGGTTCAACCCCTCCTCCGGCCCGCCGTCGCCGGCGCTCGACATTAGGCACAGGAGCTCCTTGAGCAAAGCTGCGGCCGCACTCCGGTCGCAGACCGCGGTGTGGAAGCGGAGCGCGACGACAGTCCGGGCCGGATCGGGCATCTGGTAGACCGTGGCGAAGAGGAGCGGGAGGCGATCGGCGCTCGGATCGGACCACGGGTTCTGGTTGAGCTCGTGCTCCAGGACGGCGTGGAAAGGGGAGATCCCCTCCTGCGGCGGAGGGAGGTCGGAGGCGTTGAGGGAGAGGAGGGAGAGAGAGGAGGGATCGGTCAGGGAGAAGGAAGGATGGGCGGCTGAGGCTGCAGTGAGGTGGGCGAGTAGGAGGGGGTGGGAGGCTTGGAGGCGGCGGAGGGCGGAATGGAGGAGGGGGAGGCAGACGGGCTGGGAGAGGAGGAGAGCGAGGACGGTGGTGCCGGTGCCTCCGGGAACAGCCCGGATCCAGCTGTACTCAGTACCGCCGACTGGGCGGCCGGCGGCATCCGCCTCCGACATCTCGTGGATGGAAGAGGAAGATGAGAATCACTTTGCTTGCTAAAACGCTATCTTCTTTCTTCCTTTTTTAGGATAATGTTAGCGATTTTTGTGGTTTTTCTAATGAAGAAATTAGAGCGAGAAATAGCTGTAGTCAGATTAGCTTGTTTGTTTCTGGCCAAGTGTTTAAATGAAATTTCAAACCAAAGATCAACATTATTCACTTACAATAATATTAAGAAATGTTTTTTTACCTTATTCTAAAATCATTCTAATCTCATCTAAAAATGCTTCTAAAGTCACATTCTAATAAATTTATCAATTTTTCTTCTACATGAATATAGACTAGAGTTAGTTTCAAGTCTTTTAGGTTTTAGATGCTCGAGCGGTTGGACATTTGGGTTTGGATTCTTGGATCCTCGAGCACTTAACGCTCGAACAATCTGCACTCAACTCCTTGGCGCTGGACACTCAAGCAACTACTACTCGAGCGTTTGGGTGTTCGGCTAGTTGAGAGCTCAGCTCGGTCACTTGAGCACTTGGGTGCTAGGCCGCTCGAACACTCGATACGATGACTAACTATCTCAAGGGCATATCCTACCGACCTTAGTATGAAGTATAATTACTAATATTGGTGATGCAACGGATCTCTTATGGTTTGACGTGGCAAGAGGAGAGTCAATAATCCATTTGATCTGGCAAGTCAAGACTCAAGAGTCAATAGTCAATGGTCAACAGTTAGACCTTATATGACTAGTCCTGCCTCGACTTCCATGTTTCTTGGCGATCTCGGACTTCCTGTTGCTCGGCCACACCGGCCTCCATGTTACTTGGCAATCTCGGCCTCTCCTCTGCTCGACCACACTAAACCTCTATGTTACTAGGTCATCTCGGGCTCCCTACTGCTCGGCCACATCGACCTCTCTGTTATTAGGTCATCTCGGCCTCCTTGCTGTTCGGCCACATCGGCCTCGCTATTACTAGGCCATCTCGGCCTCCCTGTTGCTCGGTCATACTGGCCTCCATGTTGCTTGGTCATCTCGACCTTCCTGTTGCTCGATCACACCGGCCTTCATATTACTAGACCATTTTGGCCTCCCTGCTGCTCGGCCATATCGGTCTCCATGTTGCTAGGCCATCTCGGCCTCCCTACTGCTCGACCACACCGGCCTCTATGTTACTAGACCATCTCGGCCTTCCAGTTGCTCAACTATCCCGGCACCTAGTTATTTTAGCCTCACAAAGGCAGGCTCGGCTAGTCCTCTGTATTAGTTCATCTTGCTTGCCCCTGCCTTGATAGATCCGAGCTCGCTGCGCCACTCCGCCACACCATTTCACCATTGTCCTTATACTTTCCTTATATGAAGACAGCAGTATGGAGCCTCGCTACAAGACACGCACACATGCGAGCCTCACCATAAAAGGAGGACGGTTATTAAGCTGTCAGACTTCTACCTGCTCGGGTTGCTATTCCTAACTAAAGTACAAGGATGATTCACACCCTCAAGTCACCTGCCGGTTACTAGGCCCGTAGGTTTTGTCTCCTAGATACTGGCATCTCCGCGCACTTGTTAGGAATGTACAGAATATGTCCCCTCAAATGCCTCGCCTCACTGCCATCTATCCCCGTGAGTATATAGACTTCGATAGAGGTATGAGAAAGCGTTCTGGAATCTTCTGCATCTTCAAGCTTTACTGCTTCTTCCTCCTCTTCTTTCTGGTACTGACTTGAGTGTCAGAGTAGCCCCGCCGGGAATCCTGACGGTCAGCTAATCCCCTTTGGTTTAGTGTCTTTCTTTCCCAGGTTCTCTCGATCAGTAAGGTTTATCGTGGTCTAAGTAACATAATCTTTGCCAGGTGGCTTGACCGTCTCCCATATCTAGCTGGAACAATTGGTACACGAGTTAGTGAAATACGATGAATAATATTATTCCACTGTCATTTTTTTAATTGGATTTTTGAGTTTCTAACCAGACTTGATCATGCCCATTGAGTGATCTGAGGAGTGGATGCAGACCAGACTTCTACATCATCTATCAGCAGATCGACGTCCATTCTAAATCGGACGGTCAAAAACAGCTCATCTGAACCGGAGAGCTTTACGAACCCGATCTGCTCTTTTTATATTGTGGCCGTCTGATTCTTTATAATCGCACTGATCGTACGGATACGAAGCCTCGATTTCAAACTCCGTTTCGAATCCCGCCTTTTCTCCGATGTGCAAAAAGCTCAACATATTTGTCATCTTTTTTTTGTATAAATTTCATTCCAATCCCCGGTCACTCCAGCGTCGCCGTTAACGGGCCTTCGAATTCTCTGTTGACACGGATCTGCCGGAGATGGGATCTCGCCACGAGAAGGACAAGGCGGTGAACGTTCAGGTTCTTCTCCGCTGCAGGTAGGGGGAGGAATCGCTCCACTTCTCTCTGTTCTACTCGATTAGGGTTAGCGGATGGAATCTATGAGGGCCGTTTGGCGATGTGTTTTGAGGCTGTAGTCTATGATGTTGGTTTATGGTTCTGAGTTCTGACTTTTTTTTTTTTTTTGCTGATCTGAAGGCCCTTTAACGAAGACGAGCTGCGAAACAATGCGCCGCAGGTGGTGACCTGCAACGAGTACCAGAGGGAGGTCGCGGTGTCGCAGGCGATCGCTGGAAAGCAGATTGACCGGGTTTTTACTTTTGATAAGGTGTGCCTGCGTTTTTTTTTTTTGGCGATATTTCTGGGTTTAATAAGAATTATTGTCACGACTAAGTGCATTGTATGTTTGAAATCAGATTCAGTGAGTAATTGCAGTGGATTTGTCATCTTTTATTTAGAGTCTGAGCAAAGAATCAGAGGTGCCTCTAAGTCTACCTCTATTCAAAAGCCAGTAGGGATAGAAAGAAATTTGTTCAACTAATGAAGTTTCTATCCAGGAAACAGAAAAAAATCAGCTGGGTTATTTGACTAATTTCAAACTAAATAAAATGGTAACTATTAAGGTTGGAATTTATCCTTCTGCCTCGTTTGTATTTTATAAATCCACCTATACATATTCCTGCGGTATCCTATAAAGTACAATTCTCTATTCTGTTTTTTTCCTCGAGTGAAGTTAACTGATTAGTTATGACGTGAATGCTTGAATACAACTTGTCAGTTAAACATATATGCATTGAAATTTTTTTGATAAGAAAATGAAATTTTTATTTTCCTTTCTAATTAATGTTTATATAATCATTGACCAGCTTCCTCGTGGAACTAAAGTGTATCTAATTCTTTTTCGATAACTTACTTCATGAAGGAATGACTAAGCCCAAAGTCATCAATTGTGCTGTGACATAATATACAAGTTAATGAATTTGCAGTTGTACTCAAATTTTGTCCTCATAGGTGGAGTTTAGATGATGCCATAACTTAGCCATGATTGATGGCTTTGTGAAGTTGAATGTCTCAACAGATACATTGGGGGGGGGGGGGGGGGGGGGGGGGGGGGGGGGGGGGGGTTCTGAAAGATGGCATCCATATGAGGATCAGCTAAAGCTGCGAGAATAGCATTTTGAAGTGTGGCGATTATATCTGTGTATTGATCATTTTTCAATCTTAATAGCTAGTGAATAATGATTTAGAATTTATTTATACTTTATTCTGATTTTATTTTGAAATTGATTTGTATTGTTTGAGTTGGTAATCTTTAATGCAGTTTCAACTATATCACTTGTTTCATTTAAGAAAGAGCAAATCCTCCATTCTTCAGGTGTTTGGTCCTTCAGCAAAACAAGCGGATCTTTTTGACCAAGCTGTTGTTCCAATTGTAAATGAGGTTTTAGATGGTTTCAATTGCACCATTTTTGCTTATGGGCAAACTGGAACTGGAAAAACATTCACAATGGAAGGAGAATGTAGAAAGGCTAAAGTATGTCATTTCTTTTTCAATGCAAATTTTAGTTTAAGTTGTGAATCAATACCTTGCTTACAAAACTTTCAATAATTTGAAATGAATAGTTTGCTAAGGTGATAATTTAATTGTTCCAGAGCGGCCCAAAAGGTCAATTGCCTGCAGATGCAGGTGTCATTCCTAGAGCCGTGAAACAAATTTTTGATACATTAGAGAGTCAAAATGCTGAATACAGTGTAAAGGTCACCTTCCTGGAATTGTATAATGAAGAAATAACTGATTTACTTGCTCCTGAAGAGTTATCTAAGATTGTTTTAGAGGAAAGGCAAAAAAAGCCACTTCCTCTCATGGAAGATGGTAAAGGCGGGGTGCTTGTAAGAGGTCTTGAGGAGGAGATAGTAACAAGCGCTGATGAGATATTTTCTCTCCTAGAAAGAGGTTCAGCTAAAAGACGCACTGCAGAGACCCTCTTGAATAAACAATCAAGGTTAGGTTGCATACTTCTTTAGTTTTTATTCTTTTTTATTGGAAAACTCTTGTTATTTAATGTTCTTTTCCCATTTTTTTAATATTTCAGCCGATCACATTCTCTGTTTTCTATTACCATTCACATTAAAGAGGCTACTCCAGAAGGGGAAGAGCTAATCAAATGTGGCAAACTGAATCTAGTTGATTTAGCTGGATCTGAAAACATATCTCGCTCAGGTGCAAGGGAGGTAAGGTTCATATTGTTTGTTACTCCTGCATGAAATGATATCAAATATTAGTTGAAATATTTAGCATTATACAACCTTTTTTGGTTATCTAAGTGATCATATTCTACTGGTTTTATGTGAATAATAATTGAGAAAAAAATTGTATTTTGTGCCAACAAGATGAGCATAGATAAGATATCAACAGATTCCAAAAATATAAAATCAACATGGAATTTGTGTCATGGCACTTCTTTAATAATGAGGCATTCTTCATGTAGAATTCATCCCTTGCTACTTCAAAAGTGCAGCCCTAGTGATGCTCTGTCAATAGCTTGTTACAATGGATTTTCCTCGTTTGATACTCCTCAAATATCCAATGGTCAAAAACTAGGTAAAGCTATATGCAAGGGATAAATATTTTTCTCCCTTCACCCATCCATATATTGGTGAAAAGTAAAGGTCTCCTCTGCAAATGTTGCAAATTAATTTTCAATAAACATAAAATTATATCATTAACAATGATATGAATTTTACGCAAACCTTGCACATGTTCATCAGGACTTAACTTGTACCCCTTTTATGTGAGAAATTCTATCCCCTTTTAGGAGCAGATGTTACAAAATTTTGGTTATGGTATGTAACTTTGATCAACTTTTACTAGAGCAAAACAAGCTATGCTCGTCCCTGCTCGGATTAACATTACTCTGAATCATTCTGATTTCTGTATTCTTTTGTGTCAAGGGCCGTGCAAGAGAAGCAGGTGAGATCAACAAAAGCTTGCTTACTCTAGGTCGTGTTATTACTGCTCTGGTAGAGCATCTTGGACACATACCCTACAGGTTTAAATATTTACCTTAGTCTTTTCAATGTTTTATAGCTTTTGATCTTTAACAAAGTTCTATATGTGATGTACAGAGACAGCAAACTTACACGTTTACTTCGTGATTCATTGGGTGGGAGAACAAAAACATGCATAATAGCTACTGTTTCCCCTTCTGTGCATTGTCTTGAGGAAACTCTTAGTACACTGGATTATGCTCACAGGGCTAAGAATATTAAGAACAGACCTGAGGTATCTAATTTTTACCTCTTAGAATATTTTGTTGATTATCTGCTCACGGTCTTGGCAAATAAGTGAAATTTTCTCCCCTTTTCTAATGCCTTTTTTTGCATCAAAAATATTTTTCTATCTGGGAAAAATTAAAAAATTTCAAGGTGTTAAAAGACAATTTAAGACAGTATGAGCATCTTGAATATGATCAATAGGTATTATTTAATTAATTGCTGTCCAATTTTTGTGAAATCAAAATATTGGTGGTAATGATCTTATACAGTAGTTTAATATCTGTATAAGTAACCATGCAAAATTATTCTTATATGGTATCCTTCTAAATGCTTTTGATCTGATTTTTCACAACAGGCAGCAATCTAGCTTATGTGATAATTTGGGTAAGGCATGATGATTGATGAGGAATTAATCTTTCCCTCTCTGTCAGTCTAGTCTATGAAACATCTAAATCATTTAAATTTGTGTTAAATAAACGTTAAAAGAAAGATCCCTTCGGAAAGGAACTTTTGTAGATTAATGGCAATGCCTTACATTGTTGTTTCTTGGGGTTAAATTTTAAATGGAAGAGAATAAAAGGGCAGCCCGGTGCACGAAGCTCCCGCCATGCGGGGTCCGGGGAAAGAATCCATTGTACGCAGCCTTACCTTGCCTTTGGCAAGAGGCTGTTCCAGGATTTGAACCCGTGACCTCTAGGTCACATGTTAAATGGAAGAGAATAAAGATAAAAATATTTGATGAAGCGATGTGTAACGAGTTGGCAAATTTGCTGACTGAAATTGCTGTCATGTCAACATTCAACAGCAAGATTTTTTCACAGGTTTTGAGAAACAGGTGAAACGTCTATTTTTCCTTTTACTACTGCGATTTTTATTGCATTAGGAAATAACTATCTGGGAAAAACTATTTGTAATCCGATCAATATCTTTAGATGGCCCTTGAAATTTGTGAACTGATTATTCACAGGTAAACCAAAAGATGATGAAATCAACATTGATCAAGGATCTTTATGGGGAAATTGATCGCCTTAAAGCTGGTATTTCTATTTTTTGCCAATAACTGATTGACTTTTTTTGGATAGTTAAATTAATGATTTCATATGTTAGAGGTGTATGCTGCTCGTGAGAAAGTTGGTGTTTATATTCCTAAGGAGAGGTACTACCTGGAGGAGAGTGAAAAGAAGGTATAATTTAAGGAACAATTTTGAATCTTTTATGCCATATTCATTGAAAAACAAACTTATGTCTGTCAATTTTAGCATTCTGTATTTAGATTGAATTAGTTTTTTTTTTGTTTAGTGGCACGGTTTAAACTTCATCATTTTCAGTGTCTCTATTCCCAATACTTTATTCTTATCTTAGTTAAAATTTATTTTTGGAAATTCTTTAAAACATTCACTCAATTTGTTCTCTTTCTTGCACGAAGGCAATGGCAGAACAACTTGAGCAAATGACATTAATGATAGAAACTAATCAAAAGGTGAGAATTAATAAGTTTGGTAAAGCATATAATCAACTCAATCTAAGTTGAACATGTTTATTGCAACTCATTCTTTTTGTTTCATCAGCAACTTGAAGATCTCCAAGGGAAGTACAATGCTGAACTTCAACATTCTGCAGAGTTGACCCAGACACTTGACAATACGGAGGTTGTTAGATTTAAAAAATTATTCTTCTGGTTGTTGAGTTCGTTTAACTGATTTACTGCAATTGTGATGCAGAAAAGATTGGATCAGACAAGCAAGTTACTAGCTAGTGTCACAGAAGATCTGAAGTGTGCCCAATATGCTCTTAAGGAAAAAGAGTTCATCATCTCAGAACAGAGAAAAGCAGGTATTTAATTACTTCTACAGTCTTGTAAAGCTTGTGACGTTATGCTAATACTCAAAATATTCAAATCAGAAAATGCATTAGTCCATCGAGCTTCTGTCCTGTCTTCTGATTTGGAAAAATCTCTTCGTGATAATGCATCGTTATTCTCTAAGATAGGTAATTTTTGTTCTGTGAATATTTTTTTTGTTTCTAAATTATAGTAGCTTTCTATGCTATTAGCTCATATCTTAAAAACTTCACAGCTAGGGAAGACAAACTGGGTGCAACCAACAGGTCTGTTGTCAACAATTTTCAAGCTGAATTGGCAGTAAAGGTTGGACTTCTTTGCAATACTGTTATTTCATCCATAGATGAACAGAATGAATATCTTCTCTCTATTGAGAAGATGTGCCAATCTTGCCTTGATTTTAGTGAAAAGGTATGTGTTTTTAGAGTCATTTCATTGCAGTCGATATTTTTTTGTTGTATGATTTATCTGATTGTTCTCTTTGCTAATATAATTAATTCAGGGTGCGACCGAACTGAAGAGGAAAGTACTAGCTTCGAAATCATTGTTTGTATCACATATGGAAGCTGTTCAAAATGTTGTGAGGCTTCATAAAGCTGGTAATACTGCCAGCCTGGAGGAAATGTCTGATCTGGTTGCTGCCAATTGTTGCTCTCTTGATCAAGTAAGTAGCTAAATGGTACCTATACGAGTTCTTGAAATGATCTAGCAGTTTTTTTCATGCTTCCATTCTTTGTTTAACCATTCATCTGCTATGCTTACTTATGCAACAGTTGTTATCTCTTGGGGAGATTGAAGCTGATCAGTCCTTTAGTAATTTGCAAAAGTTATTATCCCAACACGGAGGAGAAATTGCAAATTTTACCCATGAACTTCGTGAGGTTTGCATCACATTATCAACATTTTGTTGTTTAATCAATTTTTTTAATCCTAAGCTAGTTGTACTTCATGCAGAGATTCAATTCATGCATAAATCTTGTGAAAGAAATCTCTGTGTTCACAGACAGCTTACTCGATACATTTGGTCAGAAAGCAGAAAGGCTTAGAAGCCATTCAAATCTGCTGCATGAAAGACATGTGATGTGCATACATGATTTGCAGACGGCGTATGAGGTATAATTTATAACTCTCTTTCTACATAGATTTCATTCTTATTCAATAATCTGATTTTGGTCCATTGATATTTTCCAACAGGAGCAATCCAAATATGAAGAAGAGAAGCTTCTTTCAGAGATAACTGATTTAGTATCCAGTCACATGCGTCGCCAAAAAAAGCTGGTTTGCTCAAAATCTATATATGAAGATGTAAACTTTTTTCAAGCATTACAATCACATGTTTTGCCTTTAAGGTGGATGAGAGGCTTGCTAGTATGGAAGAAGTTGCGTTGGTTGGCAAAGAAAATGTACAAGAGATTACAACGACATTGGACGTTTTGACCACTGATGCAAAGAGGAAATGGGAAAACTTTTGCAAGGGTACCGAGCATGATTTGAAGGATGCCTCCAACTTTTCTGCAGCAAAGCACTGTCGTATAGAACTTGAGCTACAACAATGGTCAGTGCAAATCGGATTAAGTATACCTCTCCGAGCCTGTCTTTAACTAAATTTCTTTTTGATGCACCATGTCTATCTAAACAACTTTCAGCATCGACAATGTCCATGTTGCTTCTCAACAATGGAAGAAGACTCTTACTTCAGCCAATGAGCTGAGCAATAAACATGTTGCTGAGTTGGATGTTCACATAAGGTTTATATTTCATTTATTCAAATTTTGTTTTTTTTCCCGATACAATGACTTGATAAAATGCACAAGCACCTTAATTGCAGGTCTGCTATAGATAGCAACGAGCAACATGACATTGAAATTGCTTCTGCTCGAGATGCTGCTGTTGATGCTACTTCAAATAGCAGTACAGATATAATTCAGGATCTTGAGAGTGTGTTCTTGCTTTGTATTTGAATCCCTGCTTTCAGAAGTAGTGATACTGAGATTCTACTTTACATTTTGGTTGCCTAACTGCTAAATTTTCGATCAGGTACGTTAGAACATGAACAAGATCGTGTGAAACAAGTGATAACTGCAGTAGAACTGCATGGCACTCATATACGAGAGTTGCAGGTGTCACATGCAGCTCATGCTGCTGACATCAACAGGCATGCGGAGGAAACGTTCCAAAACAATTACCAGGTAAGCTCATACATATTATTCGATTTTAGTCATATTTCACAACCAGCTTAGATGGGAGCATTCAAATTTAGTCAAGTTAATAGTAGCTTATTCATCTAACTTTATAAAAAAATGTCAGTTCCCACTCATTATTTGGAACAAACTAGAGTGTGGCACCTCTTTATTTCAGCATTGTATAGGGCTATATTATCATTCTCAAATTTGTTGTTATCATCTAAGTCTGATTCTAGATTCAATCTTTTTCCCCAGGATTACGAGCCAACCGGGGAAACCCCCATGAGGTCTGAACTAGAGGTTCCAAGCAAGGGGATGATCGAATCTCTTCGAACGATGCCAATGGAAGCTCTGCTTGAGGAATTCCGAGAGAACCACCCTGATGATACTTCCAAGCAGCAGCCTATCAAACAATCTCTTATTCCACGGTCTCCGTTCACTCAGCGTAATTGACACCCCAATCTTTAATCTCTCTGCATCTTGTAATGTGGCCACATGGTTACTTGTAATCTTATTCGTTTCATGCTCACGTCCCGTGGGGATCAAGCTTAGATCCCCCTCTGATTTTTAATTTGTAACATCATCCTTGTGTTGAAAGAAACGTGAATCAGAGTACATCAAACCATTTGGTGTTTAATAAATTAGAGGATCTTAGTTTTCAGCGATTTCATATTAATTCGGTTCCATATAAATAAATAAATATCAGATAGGATTTTATTATGTTTTTCTATATATATTCTGTTGATTCATGCAACAGCTTAAATTTCTGTCTGATATTATACCATGTCAATATAATGTTAGTATCTTAATCTGTGGTTTGATGTTGCTTATATTCTTACGAAATGTTCTACTTTACCTCTTGTAATCCTAAAGTAGTTTTAAAGATATCGTGAATTATTATTATTTTGACATTTCAATTTTTATATTGCTACTTGACATGCTCTGGCTCAAGTTTCGTTATATAAAAGTTAGATCAATAATATAAGTTTTACTTCTCAAGTTATGTAAAAGCTTTTTTTTAAATATTTTTAATTAGTACCATCTATCCAATTCTCTTGATTAATCCTAGAGATGAGTTCTATGAAAATTTACTTACTCAATGTGATTCTATAAAATTTTTATTAATCATCAAAATAAATTTATGAAAATCAATTGAGGGTCTATGTTTTTAAATCCGTTTTTTTACTAGAGGACAAATTTAATTATTCAATTGAGACTTGAGTTTAACCGCTGTACAGTTGTCCAAAACAAATCGTCCTTTGATTTGTTAGAAAATTAAATATAAATTTAAGGAGCGGAATAATTTTTTTCTCAATAAAATATTTAATAAAATATCTGTCAAAGGTCATTTGTTATTCCTTTCATCGGCGACGAGCGAGAAAGCGCAGAAGGAGAGGATTCGATCTCGCCTCTTCTAGGGTTTCCCGATCGGGATCGGAGATGAAGATCACTGCCCTCCTCGTGCTGAAGACCTCCGGGGCCGGCGACACCTCCTCCTCCTCCTCGTCCGGGGCGGATCCCGTGGTCCTCGCCAACGCCTCCGACGTCAGCCATTTCGGGTACTTCCAGAGGTCGGCCGCCAAGGAGTTCATCCTCTTCGTCTCCCGAACCGTCGCCAAGCGCACGCCCCCCGGCCAGCGCCAGTCCGTCCAGCACGAAGGTCCTCTTCGACGCCGCGAAATTCATCTTTTTTTTTTTTTTTCGATCGTATCCGGTGTATATTGTGTATCGTTTCTCCAATTTGAGAAATTGGTGGCGGATGATGCGCAGTTTCTTCTTCATATGACTAAATTTGCAGTTTCTTCTTTTGTGCAATTTGTCAATTCCGCGTCTTGTGAAAAGGGGTCATCTATAAGTTACTAGTATGGCATCAAACTAATCAAAATACTCTCCATGATTGGGTAAATTTTGTTTCTGGATTTTACTAACAACGTGTGTCTAATGTAAAACCAAAAGTTGTCTATATAAGTTCTCAACGTGGCATCAAATCAATCATAATATTTTCATTTTTCTCTGCCAAGGTAGATGTCTTTTGTTTTATTATGGCTGATAGTTAATCTCCTTCTTTCTTTGATGATTTTCAGAGTACAAGGTGCACTCCTATAACCGAAATGGCCTTTGCGCTATGGCTTTTATGGACGATCATTATCCAGTGCGAAGTGCATTTTCTCTCTTAAACACGGTAATTACATTTTTTTTCTGGCATACGACGCATTTGCTTCTACCTACAACAATGGTCATCTTAAACCACGTCTATGTTGCTGTAAAAAATATAGTTAACTTCAACTTGTTCCTCGCTTGAATCAGTTCAACTTAAGTTGTCTCTGTTCAGGCTTGTGCACATATTTAGGTTCTCCTTAAGGGAGCTTTAATGTGTAAATTTGCACTCAATGTACACTACTTGCCCCTGCAAAAGTAGCAATTCTGACAAATTTCCTTTCTATTCTCTGTTCCCAGTTCCATTTTTATGCATCCATCATTCACAGGTATGCTCGAAGGACATTGAAATGAGAGTGGACAATAAAAGAATGGGCAATCTGAGTAACCCAGTCACCTTTATTTTTAGTTTCATATTAGGTTCTCCCATTATTCCCAATGATAATACCAAACACTTCTTTTGTAAGATGTACCCTCTTACATAGAAAGGCATATTGAGGAAGGTAAAGGTTTGATGGGAACGTTGTGGAACTTCTAGAGTTTTAAGTGAAGGTTCTACCACTTAGGTTACCGCCTGTGATACATAATCTATTTGAGTGTTTGTCAGGAAATAATACACACAACTTATTGTAGCCAAGATGAGATGCTAAGATAAATCAAACATGTTGTAGTTAGGGAACAATTGGGTGCAATTTCAGTAGTCGGTAAAATTAATGTAAAATAGAATGCAAATGCTCAAATATGATCAACAAATTTTGTTGTTACACAAGATGAGTCAAAGAGACACAGAAAACGTTAATTACTGTAATTAGAAATAATTTGGAAGATTTGAAGACCACTAATCGTATGATTTTGCATTGAGTTACAACGAGGAATAGATCCTTGTTACATTGATTCAAGATTTGATATCCTAACCTTCAATTTATTTTGTTCTTGATGCAAGCTAAATCTAGCATTACATAGTATCAGTTTCAGAAGGTATCTTCTTTTGCTTTTAGAGAAGTTTCATAATCTTCTTAGGCAATATCCTACTGAGGAAATTTATGCTGTTTTCTTGACCTTTATCATCTGATCTGGGTCTTATGATTGTAAATTGCCTTTTATTCTTGTATCCAGACTATATTCAATCTTGATAATTACATAATATATTCTGAGAGGCTCTGACATAGTATTATTGGTTGCTGATTGTAAGCATTGTTTTGCAGACTATACTTCCTTGTAAAGGGATTTGGAGTTTACACTTCCTTAGGTTTAAGTTTTTCCTAATCATATTTCAGGGTTCAACTTTCTCTAATGTTGGGTTTTATGGGTATATATACTTGGCTACTTTATGTCTTTCAAAACTCTAAATCTGTTTAAGTACTAGATGGAGATCAGAAGACTAATTTTTCTGGGTTCAATGTGTTCTAATGATACTTCAGGATTCACATCATTTCAATTTGGTTCTTGTGGGTGTTATATCATAATTTTGTTGAACTTGTTATTTCAGAATTTTCTATTTGCATTAGAGTTACATAGTGTTTATATGCTCAAGGTACTGGATGAGTATCAGAAAACTTTTGGGGAGTCTTGGAGAGTCCAGCAGACTGATTCAACTCAACCATGGCCATTTCTAACTGAAGCATTGACAAAATTTCAGGTTTGTCTTGATTTTAATTGTGGTTTTCCACCGATGTCAGCATTTGGTTTAATTTAACAACTTCAATAAATTTCATGATGGAAATGCACAAGATATCTCTTTTATTAAAGTGATGATTTTTCTTCGTCCTTTTGTTTGTATTGTTCTGATAATGTGATAAATTTTCTTACATATTGCATATCTTTGTGATTGAAAATTGTCAAAAATTGAAAATTGTTTTGACACTTTGCCACCCTTATTTCAATCGTTATTTTATTAGCTTCAATGAATAACTTTGCTCTTATTTCTCTTACTAGGATCCTGCAGAGGCTGATAAGTTGCTGAAAATTCAGAGGGACCTAGATGAAACTAAGATTATTCTTGTAAGTATATACTGGGTTTTTTCCCTCCACCTTTTTACAACTCTTATGTTTTGGAAAAATCCATTGTTTTGGTTAAAAGACTAATAAAAAAAACAAAGTGAGCTTATGCTTGCTGTTCATTTATCTACTCAACTTATCACGGTAAAAAGTAAAAAATCCTCAGTAGAGGAGCCATATATAACTATTTTGGACGCTTTGACCCTTTTAACCATTCCCTGTTCCTGCTCAGAACAGCTAAAAATTCCTATGTTTCAGGTTCATTCTTCACCAGATGATAGTATGGGCTGCAGAAATTGTGATTTTTTACTGCAAAACATGAATATATAACTTATGTCCCTTCTCATTTGGACTTCACTTGCGAGACTGTTAGATTTCCATTCTGTCAATGCTTAAATGATTGCACTGCTCATGTCAAATTGTCCTTCATGAAATGTAGGCATTTTCAGTTTGGAAATGTCTTGGAATGTTTTCTATTTCATTTTAAATCTTTGCCTAGTGATCTTCTGAAACTTCTCATGTGATTGAAGTTGAAGAATGCGGCATCTGTCTCATGTTAAAATTGATGTCTTCTTTGCATCTCGCAAATATTAAATTAAATTTGGCAAATAAATGGTTTATCTGACAAAATAAAACTAGAAAATGTTAACATTTTATCACCAGATGAGAACTTATAGTGACTTTGAGTAGCTTTTACTAATCATTGTCCCTTTCTTTGAAATTTCATGCAGCATAAAACTATTGATAGTGTGCTCGCCCGAGGAGAAAGGTTGGATAGCCTAGTCGACAAGAGTTCAGATCTCAGCGCAGCATCACAAGTAAGCTAAACTCTGCTTTAGGATATAGTAGTTCAATTTAATGGTTGATAACCATGCATGACATCTTTTCAATACACATGCTAGAGAACAAACTTATAAGAAATCATTAATGTTTGCCTAAAGAATAAGCAACAAACCTGAAAATCTTTCAGAGATACAGTCAATGAAAAAGCCAAAATTAACAAGAACCAACTCCGGCAATTAAGTTATTATACTTGAAGAAAGCTAGTGAACTCTGTACTGGAAAATTGATTGAGAAAGGGCAGAACATATGTAGATATATGTAAGATATAATTACATAGAAAGCGTCTAGTGTATTCCTATGATTGTACCCCATTACACACATATATTATAAGTCGCATATGTAAGTTTTAAAGATCTAAATCACCGTTAACATTATTTATGACATGTAAAAACTAAATAAACAGATAGATTTTTTAGTAGGTCATATTTTAGCTTAATTATCAACTAGGTTTGCTGACTAACTTTTCGAGTAATTAATACTCCCCCTGGGTAACAACTAACAAGCCAATTAGTTACCTTAAGTCACAATCCGTGTATTAAGGTAGCCTAACGTCCTAGGGTGACTTTTACATAGTAAAGAGGCATGTACTGGTGTGCATACATATCTTCTTATAATGCGCACGTGCATAGTTGTACTTTATTACGTGCATGCAGTTGTGCCATGTTTTTACTGTACACCCAAACGCATAGCTGCACCTGAAGTGGAAGGGAAGAAGCAGTCGTTTAGCATTCGAGATTATCATTAGATGGCTGAAGCCGAGACTTTCACTTCGATAAGGGCAAGTCTAGCACCCTGATAGCTGAATTCTGACTTATGGGCGTGCTTGCTGTTTATCGATATAATATGACGAACACACTGCCCTTTCTAATCACCGCTTCCTTCCAAGATCCATTCTGTTCAAAATTTAACACCCGATGGACATTCTACCTTTAACAATTTTTCATAGTTATGCCTAATACGGTAATTTTGTTTTCGATCCAATCTTTATACCATTTCAGTGCCCTGAAATCAATATAAAAGTAGAACCAATCATTCAACATGCAAATTTTTTCATATCTGTTTTTCTGTCGTTCCGTTTGACTCTATGCAGAGTAATTTTAAGCCTAACACCTTGCACTGATTATTATTATTATTATTATTATTTTGATCCTATGGTATTTGTTCATGCGAAGATGTTCTACAAACAAGCCAGGAAAACCAACCAATGCTGCACCATGCTGTAACATTGCCAGAGGAGAAGAAATCTTGGTATCAAATTTCATTGTGTGTGCATTCTCTGTTTGGATAGTAGTTTACATAAATACGGTTCCATCAAACATTTCAAATATACCATTCCCTACGATGAAGGGATTGCTCCTTCACTATCCTGCCAATTATAATATCTTCTTTTTTCTCCCTTAATTTCTCCATACTTTTTGTGGTGTTTGTAGCACATTATTAACCTGATGTCAGTAATGTTGGTGGTCTTGCGGATCACTACACGATAACGTGATTACTTATTCATTTCTCTATCTCATTCACTTGGTCTGTACTCTTTTGCATGGCCTGGCTCTGTAATGCTTCTTCAAGACTAGTAGTGTTTTTATGATCTGATTGGATTTGTCGTTGCAAATGGTCGATTTGAGTTCTGGTTAGTTTGATACATTTTGATGGAATTGGAACTTCATTCACCTCAAGTAGCGTGTATTAACTATAATCGAAACTTTGATAAATATAGAACTAACTCTAAAAATTCCTTACTATCAAACGATCAAGATTGAGGATATCCACATTCAGTAGCAAATGGACGGTGCAGATTGCAAATAAGGTATATCTCCTGTAAACAAAAAGGCACCGCACCCATACTCTCCATATATATCCAAACTATACCGAAGAAACCATGAATCTCTTGCTACGTACAGCATGAGATGGAGATGGAGATGGTTCAACTTCCACAAGCCATGCATTCTTCGCGGTTTTCTAAAGCACAGGTAATTTCATCGCCTTTCTCCACTTGCTCAGTTTTCTACAGTAGGAAAGCGCAAGCCACAGAAGATTGTGAGCAACAACGATACAAAAGTCGAAACTTTGAACTAAATCAAGTGCCCTTTTACCCCAAGTGCAGAAGTGTCTACGGTGAACTTGATCGCGTCCGCAGCTGCTCGTGAACGAAGATAGTACATCCCAGTCTTTAGTCCCTTTCGAGCCACAATTCAAAAACAAGAAGGCTTCAGCATGCATTTGGCAGTGAAAAGATACAGTAGTTGAATCTTCCTTATTAGTTGCAGACCTTAGACCAAGCATAGAAATGCAGTGAAGTTAGTTTCCCGAAGTTAGGTTGATCCATATGAATGTTAAGACTCTGGCTCTGATCAATATAACACCCGCGGTCGATGGCCATGTCAACCAATGTCCTTTGCTTGATTTCCCAGACAGTTCTAGCACCAGGAAGGCAGTAGTATAAGTAATCAAATAAGGAAATCCTAGACATCAGCTATGCAAATGGATGAACCATACTTGTAAATTGCTTTCAAGTCATCTGGAATCTCTTGAATGTTAAGAACTGAACCATCTTGATTGATGATCTTATTCTTTAAATCCAGCGACCAAAGACCCTTTTCGGTCAAGTCATGTAGTAGATGCTTGTTGACCACAACAAATTCTCCACTGCAAAAACAAGTGAAAGATTCAAGGGAATTAATCACAAGCTACGGATTCGAATCATCCAGGTGAGTTCAAGAATACCTCAGAACTCTGCGATTGTAAATATTAGATGTGTAGGGTTCAAAACATTCATTGTTGCCAAGAATCTGACTGGTTGAGGCAGTAGGCATAGGAGCAACAAGAAGGGAGTTTCTGATTCCATGCTTCAAAATCATTTCCTTTAAAGCTGTCCAATCCCATCGATCAGATGGAACTACATTCCACATGTTGGGTTGAAGAATTCCCTGCGGATAATTGTAAATGTCAGTACTACTACATTATCTCAAACAAGATATGAGCAGACACATAAGTCGCCAAGCGCGCTATAGCAGATAATGATGAACATATATATACAACAAACCTGAGTAAAAGAAGGGAACTACAAGGACATGTACACTTGGATTAGCCAATTTTTTGTGTTCTTAACGAAATGTGTAAGACAAGTTATGATGTTCAGTAGAAGGAAAGGCATGAACCTTGCTTACTGGACTCCCTCGATAAGTCTCATAGGGGCCTTCCTTGACTGAAATTTCTGAAGAAGCCTTCAAAGCGTGATAGTATATAGTCTCAAATATATCCTTATTCAGCTGCTGAGCCTGGAGAAGCAATGAACTAGAGTTGACAAATGCACACTGGAAATCCATAACCCATAAAACTGAATTGATCTTAGCAATTACCTCAGGTGACTCAAAAGGCATGCCAAGTAATATGAAAGTGTCGGCCAAACCCTGAACCCCAATACCAATTGGTCTATGCCGTAGATTTGATCTCCTTGCAGTTTCCACTGGGTAGTAATTAACATCGATAACTTTGTTGAGATTTGCTGTTACAATTGCAGTAACCTGTAAGACAAATGTACATGATTGTTATAGAATTAAGTTCAAGTTCAGTACAATTTGTTTAAAAACTGACAACTGACCTCAGCAAGCTTGTCAAAATCGAAGTATCTGTTCTTTGATCCGATGCTACCAACCAGTTTGGATGGATGAGACTCAGATGAGACATCCTGGAAGAATATAGCAAAAATGAGTACACGACAAGAACATCAAACTTAATGCAGGATATATACCACGAGCAAAACATCAAAATAACATACTTTCTCCTTCACAAACCGTGGCAAGGCGATAGATGCCAAATTGCACACAGCAGTTTCAGTTGGGCTTGTGAACTCAATGATTTCAGTACATAAGTTTGAGGACTTGATTGTTCCCAGATTCTGTTGATTGCTCTTTCGGTTGCAGGTATCCTAAGGATGCACACAAATGCCAAATGAACTGCATTCATTTTATTATCATGAATAATACCAATTAGTACCTTAAAAACCATAAATGGTGTTCCAGTTTCTATCTGTGATTTCAAGATTTCAAACCAAAGGTTTTGTGCTGCAACAACTTTCCGGGCCTTGCCCTAAAATTGCATTAAGTGCAACCAGCAATAAACATAAGTGATATCAACATTCAAAACTTGAATTTTCTAAAATAATTCTACCTCTCTCTCATACTTTGTGTAGAGATTTTCAAACTCATTGCCCCAACATTCAGCTAATCCAGGAGCTTCACTGGGGCAAAACAAAGACCACTGGCTATTACTCTTTACCCTGTCCATAAAAAGGTCAGGAATCCATAGGGCATAAAACAGATCCCTGGCTCTGTGTTCTTCCTGAAAATTAGTAAAAGAATAAATGCTAATTGATAAGTAATATATGAGATGTGACAGATAAAAAACAATTTTAATCTAGTGATTAACTAAGTGTACGATGAGCATTGGTCTTTCCTTCACAAAAAGAAATAGTTAATAAAAAATTGATGATTGGCGAGACCAAATTTATTGCACAGAATTCATTCAAGATAGAGCTGGAGAATGTGGACTCTTCATCAACGGCAATCAAATTAATTAGATGGATGTTCCCAGTTGCAATATTCACATAAAGCTTCTGGGTGATTGCAACATAGTTTGTGGTCATATAAGCAATAAGTGTTTTGAAGAACTAAAAAACAACTCGGAACAATGGAACATTCAACATACAAATAAACACATAAAAAGACATACCTTTCCATGATTCTTCCTCAAATCAAGGAATTCATATACATCCGCATGCCAAGGTTCCAAATACACAGCAAATGCACCTAAAGTTCAGTAATATATGTGCACTTATCTACAGTCATAAATCATATATAAGTGCTGAGAATAAATCATAGTCACATTACCTTTTCTTTTGCCTCCCCCTTGATCAACATAACGGGCAGTAGCATTGAACACTCTCAACATTGGAATGAGGCCATTAGATGTCCCATTTGTTCCGCGGATATAAGTGCCTGTAGCACGAATATTATGAATGGAAATGCCAATTCCTCCAGCTGACTTGCTTATGACAGCACACTCTTTCAAAGTTTCATAGATTCCCTCAATGCTGTCTTCTTTCATGCAAACCAAGAAGCAGCTACTAAGCTGTCAAAATCATTCACCAGCATAAACTAACGTACAACCAAAAAATACCTAGAACATAGATCGTGATTAAAATCCAATACTTGAGGCTTTGGAGTGCCGGCATTGAACAAGGTAGGAGAAGCATGGGTAAACCACCGTTGGGACATCAAGTGGTAGGTCCTGATAGCAGAGTCAATATCATCCTTGTGAATTCCAACAGAAACTCTCATGAGCATGTGCTGAGGCCTCTCCACTACCTTACCAGAAACTCTTAGGAGATATGATCTCTCAAGAGTTTTAAATCCAAAATAATCATAGTCAAAGTCCCGGTCATAGATAATCGCATTATCCAGTCGCTCAGCATTCTGAAAGTGATGTGACAAGAAGAAATTGTGAAGCGAGCAAGGTTTGTGAGTGAACTAAATTTGTAATATTTTAACCAAATGATCCTCCAAGTAAACATTTGTTCATATCAGAAAGAAAAGATCTTTGGGAATCTCATATGCTCTAAAAAGAACTAAATGATGCTCTAGGGTAAACATTTGCTTTGATCTGAAAAAAAAAATATCAGAGACTCCCTATGCTTTACTAAAAGTTATGGTACTAAAAAATAAACATAAACAATGTATCAAGGAAACAACCTATAGTGACAGCAAATTTTCCATCACAAGAAATCATAGCAAGAATAAGGTCCTTAAAAGGCAGCTCACTTTGATGACGATCTGATAAATGTCATCAGCAATCAAAGGAGCCTCCTGCCCAGACCTCTCGTTGATGTGATTATACATCACCTTGATCCTGAATTAACAACCATCAAGATTCCACAAACCAAAATTGCAATAACCAAATGAAAGAAAGAGTTCCGTTAAAACGGAGAGGATTGTTACGTCTCTGAGAAAGATTCCAGCGTATTTTTGTGGAGATTTGACGCCGCAATCCTGGCAGCAAGCTTACAAAAGAAAATCAAAAGATTCAATCTTTCACACCAAGGCAACGATTGAATGACAGATCGAGGGGCAGAAAGCTTTAAACATACCAGCGCGTAGTCAGGGTGGCTAGCAGTCATGGCGGCCGCCGTCTCCGCAGCCAGTTCGTCGAGCTGGCTAGTGGAGACGCCCATGTAGATGCCGGCGCACACCTTCTGCGCGACCAGCACTGGGTCGCAGTGCTCCTGGCTGAGGCCGTAGCTCAGCCTCTGGAGCCGCACCGTGACCTTGTCGAAGTGAACCTCCTCTCGGCCGCCGTCCCGCTTCACGACGTACATCTCGGTCGGGAAATTCGTCGAGCAGGTGGAGGGGATCGCTCGGGAGTGGGCTTTGGGTGGAAAAAAAGAACGAGAGCGAGCGATCGATTGGGCGGAGAGAGAAGCGAACCGAGCTTGCAATTGCTCGATTTCGAATTTGAATCGTCTTCCTTGGAAAGGAAGCAACCGATCTCTCTCCCAGTCCTTTCAGGGCTCAAGAATCGGCGTCCGCAGCAATCGATCCATTTATTATACAACTGTTTTGGCGCCTTTCTTCCGACGTCGGCTGCCGGGCTGGGCATGCTATCGGGTCGGATCCTCTTAAATAAACCCGATCCACACAGTTCGGTGGTCTAAGGTATTCCCAATTCATCAGTAGGTTTGCGACTAAGCAAAACAACGACTGTATATAAATTTATTTATTTAATTATTATTGAATTAATAAATCAAATGTATATCATTTTTCCAATTCTACATAATAAAAGATAACTTTAAATTATAAAAAGTTGTAGATAAGAAATTATAAGTTATAGAAATCTGTACACTAGTATTTTCCCTTTATTGTGTATTTAAATAAATAAAATTAATAAATTGCTTGTGTGCTTCATTTATGAAAATTAGTAATTGAATTAGTGAACCAAATTTGTTCATTTTAATATATTTTATATTATTAAATAAATATAAATAACTACACAAATTTTAGAATTTTGACACTGAACATCATTAAAATCCGCCACCCGATTCCACATCACAATTCATTGAGGAGATAAATTGAAAAATTACAATTGACTACTTTGGAGAAGATATTATTTCAATTTCGTCGAAATTCAAATCCTTGTTCACTTCAACAAATCTGCACCACAATAACTAATTTAATCTCGTGGAGCTACCGAAAACAATAATGGAGAACAAGTTGAACCTGAAGTGTTGTATACAAGCACCAAAACCTTAGGCATATAGAAGATCTTAGGAGACCAAATCCAAGTAAAAGAGCAGGCAACTCATAGATCTTAGTTTGTCAAGGATGGTTGCGATCGAGGATCATCAAGGCTTCCAAACTGTAAGGACTTGTTGAAAGAGTTCCAACAGCAGTTCTCGATCAGCATGGTGGAAGAAGTTGCTCATCTCGTCCCTCACGTCGTATATCTTCCCGAAATCAAACAGGTAAGACAAGCAGGCCTTCTTCAGTTTGTTCAGCTGGTAGAGCCACGACTCGTGAAGCCTCTCGAGGATGTTGCTGGAGCTGATGTCTTCCAGGAGGCTCTCCTCGCAGCAGTTCTTGAGGTCCGCGATGTCATACTTGTTCGCCGCGGCCAGCAACGACAGGCGGTGCTTCCAGAAATCTTCCTGCTTGATGGTCCCGTAGATGTAGGCGAGAAGAGCTGAGCATGAATCCATCGACATGTCCTCGATCTTTATCGTGGATGACTCCTTCTCCTTGAGATCATGCAGAAACATGCTCTCGAAAACGGGTGAGCTTGAAGCGAGGACGGACTTGTGGGCCTTGAGGGCACCATCCAAGGTTTTGATTGTAACATCGGCATGAATGCCCTCCTGGAGCATACGAGAGACGCATCGTAAGGTGCTTTTGCTCGAGAGGGACAGCAGCAGGCCCTCATTCGGCCATATTGAAGAACCTTCAGCGCCCTGTGAATAAAAATGGATTGTTTCAGTTAAATTCTGGTGCAGTTTCATGTTGATGTCCTTAGCATCTAATGGAATATCTATCGAGAAAAACAGGTTCTCACGTCCAAGGCAGATATCTTTAAGTCCAGAAATTCTACATCAATTGTAAAACGCCCATGGAAAGTCGAATCTATAGGCCAAACAAAGTCTTCATTGGTCCGGATCAGCTTCTCATAGACTGTAAATAAGTTAGTGAGCCATTGATAATGAGAAGAAAAGGTTCTTGGCATGAACACACAAAAAGCACATGAATCCACCAAAGCTAAGATGCAATTTATAGCTCAAAAATGTTCATCTCTAGTAAAGAAAGTCAAGATTTAGTTTTATAGGCCATTGGATTGTTGGAAAGAGTTATTATTATGAAACAAAGAAAACATTGATAAACTGCTTATATTTATTCCCTTCAGGAGCACAGATTATCACTATTTGTCATTCAATTGACGTTTCTGAAGGATGGATGCTGAAATGTCTCAAGTTTAAGCTTCTCTGCTCCGATGATCAAACAGCACATTCATTTCAGTGATCCAACATACATCAGCCTGATGGTAATTGTCACTGAACTCAGATACTTTAAGTAAATACCTGGGAAAGTAAAAATCAGCTTTGCTAGAGAATGGAAAGGGATCCAAGGTCACCCATGGCATAATGGTTGGCATATATTTTATCACAGAAGATTTTCAGCATCACAAGCAAGAAGTTGAAAGTGGAGTTCTCATCCACCTTAGCCAGAAAGAACAGAAGATATTCTTCATTGGCCAAAAAATTGGAAAACCTGTAATTCGTCCTGATTTTCATTCAACCACTGAACTAACTAATCCAGTTAATTCGTTTCTTTGAGCAACTAGCCCAAGATAGCAATGGCAAGAATGATTATCATATTGCACTTGCCTTTTTTCCATTATTTGAGATGTCTTAAACCGTCCATTGAAGTCTAACTCAGAGCTTATATCTCCAGTGGGACAATCCAATAAGAAAGAATCATAGGAGCCTGCTAAGGATAGATTTGGATAGAGAAGCAGATATAACCCTGGAAGGTCTTCAAGTAGTCCATGACAGATCCTATTACAAAGTCTAAACTCGTGGTTACAAGTTCAAGCAAAGTGATTAACTCACACTCAGTCGATATCTGCCCGAACTCTAAAATTCAGATGCTTCGCCTATCTATCTGGGTTCGAGTCTGGAGTCCTTCTTCAGTTAATGAGCGAAAAAAGAAACATTTTGGCCACAGAAAAAAAAGGGGGGAAAGTTTTCCCACTAGATTTCAGTTTAAACTAATCGATATGCTTGTTTCCTTTTCCTTTGACAAACACATTTATCAAGTCTCATTTTCCCAATTTGCAACCTGAACATGCAACGTCTAGAGTAATAATTCAAGCTGATTATCATAAAAACCATTCCTTGACAAGAAAATTGAACAACGACGAGAAGAGATAAAACTAAGAGTGCTAAGAAATAAGACAAGTTGGAACAAGGAAAGGAATAAAAATTCGATTGGTGTCGCTTGAAATAACGACATCGTCCAGTCATTCATCAAATCCTTGATTCAATAAAATTGCAAACGATTTTCACAAAAAGAGGCGTTTTCAGAGAGGAGGAATACCAGGGGAGACAAAGCGGCGGCGCACGGGACCAGAGATGGTGACACGGATCACGAACTTAGCGAAGGGAGGCTGCTCCTTAGAGATTCGAGCAGGCTCGGGGAAAATCCGGATGTACATATAACGATTTTTCTCGACGGACAAGTACCTGAAGGTTGTTCCAAACACAACCCGATTCAAAATTTCAAATTTCGACCGAGGAACGGAAGAAAAGAACGAAGAAATCCAGAATCTTTGACCGAAGGGGGTGCACGAACCAGTTCCAGATCCCGACCTTGAAAGCGTCGGAGCGGCGGAAGGAACAGGGTCCCAAGGTCTCGATCCTCCATTGCGCAAGCCTGGATATAGTCTCCACCTTCGATTCATTCGCGACCGCACAACCGCAGCTCATCTCTGCTCTCTTCTGCTTCTTCTTCGATTCCGACGATGGAGTGGGTGAGGTACAGGATCCTGCGTCGAGAAGCAGCGACGAACCGGAAGCGAGTGGCCAAATATTATTTTGCGATTTAAATAATTTATGCTAATCATTTAGGGTAATTTTCAAAAACACCTCCAATGTTTACAATCTGCCCAACAACACCCCCAAGATTTGACTAATGTTAAAGTACCCCTTAAATTTTTTATTTCCAGCTGTCCAAACGTCAAGAAATACTTTTTTTTTTCATTCTAAATTATCATTAAAGATATTAGATTTTGTGATGGTAAATGATCAATTTAATTATTTGAATGGTTAAATATGCATTCCTCCTGTAAATTGATATTGAAGAAAACAAGTTTGTTCTAAGTTGGATCATTCCTTCAGTAGTAGAGGCAAAGTTAGCTAACTATCAAGAGCCCCTCGGCTAGTCCTTGTAGAGCTCAAAATCTTCGAGAACTAGCACCACTCTAAATAAACACAACTTCGAAGCCATAAACTACTACAATAACAGTAGATGAACTATGTCATAGCAATCTGCTTTTTCAAAGGAATGACTTGAAGAAAAACAAATTGTTCAAGGCCATAGTTCATCAACAGAACAGGATTACAGAAAAGTTAAAAAACAATGATCTCATAAAAGAATAGTAAGTACTCATTAGCACACGAAGAAGACTCGATGTCTCTATCGTTGTACATGAGCGGATGCTCGGTTATCCTGATTCAATACGATCCTACAAACAGAAGCATTTGTCAACTGGAGCCAAAAGGGGAGGAAGCAAATAATTTCTTTTTCTTTTCCTACAATTGGTATACGATAGTCAGTCGAATCAGAGTGGTGTTTGTTTGTCCTTTCAAATAAATCTATCTGTATGGGTGACTAGAAATATCTTTTGAGAAGTCTGCAACTTCATTGCATTGCTGTTGAAGTCCTTCAATTGCCTTCTTCCATTGCCATGCCCGCTGTTTCGGGTCCTCAAAAGAACTCACCTTTTTCGGCTGAAATGATATCACATTACAATCAGGATTATATGGACAATATTAACAAAGCCTGAGTGGAGAAGCATACGGTGCAGATCTTGAAACTCGAGGAGCTCGCTACTTGGACGTTGAGTTCATTGGGGTCGTTGGACCAAACTATGCTAGTTTTCGCAGTCATTCTGGATGGATCCACAGAAAGCAACCTGGGATTGTCAGTAAGGATGAGCTGCACTTTCTTGTTAGTCAATCTTCGGATTTTCTTCAGCTTCGAGGTCATGACAATAGCCTCGTCGGGCTTCAGAAACTCTTGCCTGACGATCACAATTTTTAGAAATATTATGAAATGATCAACAACTTCTGAAACTTTACACTGTACAAAAGAATAAGAACAGAAACAACAAAGCATAAATTGGATTGACCAGAGGTTTTCGAAAAATTCATGAGAACCGGATTGAACATGTCATGTGGAATGCGAAAATAAAATTCTATACGATTGATATTTGTGACATGCCTATTACAAGTAGACATTGTTGGTGGTAATAAATAAATAATGAGTAGTATAAGATGGTATAGAGAGAAATTGTTGTTGTACCATCTAGAGTCGAAGGAATCAATTGAAGCCAGACGAGAAATATGAGACTGTGCTTCAGAAGAAGAGGCGAAACCAACATTTGTATCGGGTATGTTCGTAGCATCTCCAATATGTGCAGTGTTCCATGGAGTATCTTGAATGTCAAAATCCACACTGATCTGTATGGAAAAAAGGTAGCTATTTGAATTTGTGATCATTAATCAAACGTTAGTAGTGTAGCAAAAGAATAAGTTGTTACTTTCTTCTCTAGAGCAAGCCTTGGTGCTGGCAACTTCCGCAAATTCTGCCAATCGATTCCTTTGAAAAAAGGATGATTCTTGAGGGGATCATAGCCATCAGGTCCACCACCTAGTCTTTTACTGGGTTCTGTATCCTGCCATCAGAAGTAGAGCCAGCTACAATCTATTCGGATATCTCAAACTGGAGTAAACACCAGAAATCTTTGCAGTTGAAATTAAAGAGAAGAACGATGCCCGATTATGCACAACCTCTTTAAGCCAAAAGTTGAATTAAAGGTAGTTAATTATAGTCTTACTAATGGGATAACTAACTTTACTATAACTAAGAGGCAGATTTATCATGAATTTACTTTTTCATTGGTTTAGTTCAATATTACAAAAGATTGGAGTCACTAAATAGCTCACTCATACCGATTGGAGTTATTGAAATGCAACAAAAAATAATTATTTATCCACAGGCACTCTTGTTCTAGAAAAAATGAGGTTTATGCACAAATCAAACAGCTAATTTTCAGAGATGCATATATCTGACCAGAAACGGTATAAGTGTATACAGGATCAATGGAGAAAGGTAAAAGAAAAGACAACAGACAATAAGAGAACAAGCATGTAGGATTCTTTTTCAACAGCTTATGATTTCAAAGAAGGAAACAAATTTAGCAAATTGGAACCATGTGGAAGATGTTACATCAATGTTGATCATATAATTGAAGGCAAAGTCTTTATCTTAAAGACATTTGATGTCAGTTGGTTCTTAAAGTTTAGATGGCACAAGAAGCTAATACTTGAATGCACTGAGAATATTGTGGAAGGAATAGGGAGAAATATAATGGTTGGCTTGAGACTGAGTGTTGCTTACCAATAATTTATCTATAAGGTCTCTTGCTTCATCTGAAAAGTACCCAGGAAATTTGACATCTCTCGCTATAATTCTCTGGAATATAAGCCATTCACTAGCATCTTTAAACGGAGATGAACCAGAAAGCATTTGATATATGGTGCATCCAAGGGCCCAAAGGTCATTCCTGAATAATTAACATATCAGAGAATATTGCAAAAGAAGGGGAGCCTTGGCGCAACGGTAAGGTTTGCAGTGACCTAAAGTTCAAATCCTGGAAACATGCCAAAGGCAAGGTAATCTGGATCCTTTCCCCGGATCCCGCATTTCCATTGAGCAAAAAGATTTGCAGTAAAAGTTTTGTATCTATCTTTTCCATTGAGCAAGTATTTTGTTCAATCTGTATCACTGCATCTCTTACAGAATTTCAACTAACATGCCTCCAAGAAAAGGCGTGCTCTTACATGGATAGATATAGTAAATCATATGTTTACAGTAAAATTAAGCCATGGTAACAGTGTAGTAGATGAGAAAGTTTCTTGTTTAACTCAGTATTCTGTCATTGAGGTCTTGAAGCTTATTCAAAGGTTTCATGGAATAGCATGTTTAATATCTAAAATATGACACATCAGAACCTCCAGTGGGTATAACTGTACCCAGACAATGAGGTGGTTTTCAAGAACTTCAACTGTGTTTCTTATAGCGCAAGCATGTGCTGTCAAAGCACATACTCAGAATCAGCATTTACATTAACAAATATGGATCCAACGTATAATGGATCTCAAATAATATATAGACAAGATAATGGATTCTCACATTAGAACCAGCACAGCATTGGATAAGATATGTTTCTTATGATTGCTGACCAACTTTGCAGAATGCTAAAATTTGGAACGAGCCAATCCTATTGTTGACTCAGTGGGGTATATGGTTGAAGACAATTTCATGCTAGTTCAATAGGTGAATGACACATTTATTTTCAGCAAAGACTTAGTTGCCTCTCAAACATATGCGTTATACCACTCATTGAGGCATGCTCTTGTCTTCATCTCAACTTTTCAAAATTAAACACTAGTTCTGATATTCACGAGTTTCTAAATGCCAACCTCTATACTAACCATTTAGTGCTTACCTAGGAGTAGGATGATAGAAACGACCAAATTCTTAAAGGCAATTAACAGAAACAGGAAAAGTAAAGTGGCAAAGTGATTGTTTCGCATAGATAGGAAAATTGAAATATATATACTAGTCAATTTACACAATAATTTTTTTTAGAGAGAAAAAAGTTCCATATTTCCAGATATCTATTGGTTATGAATGCCGACCACTCAGAATATTCCAAGCAGAAGCATAGTTAAAAATCAGTAATTGGCTGGTCTGAGTTATATTGCAGAGATAAAAGAAGGTAACTACGAAAAGTTGAAGATTTTAGTGAGAAAATTCAGATTTTCCTCGTAAGCAATTAGTTTCCTTACGTGAAAGCTGCTGGAGCAGAATTAAGAACTTCTGGAGGGATGTAAGCAGCTGTTCCAACAAAAGTGCAAGCCTTTTCATCTAGCATGCAAATGTAAAGATTATCTTTTAGTGTTTCCCTTTGATATTCTGGAAAAGAAAAAAGGACTTCTCCAATATATACTTGCTGAATTTGGAAGAATCGTTATCTGAGCATGCCTGGTGGGCTTCACACTACCAAAATCAGCAATTTTAATGTGTCCATCAGTAGTCAGCAGTAAATTCTCTGGCTGCAACAAAAGAATACACGATAAGCAATTCTACAGAGTTAGATTCACATATTCATTACTTACCTTGATGTCCCGATGAATTATTCCCATGCTATGAATATATTCCAGAGCATCAACAACTTCAGCAGCATAAAAGCGAGCCTCATCCTCGGTTAGACGACCTTTCTGTAGCCACCCAACAAAATATTTAGAAATGAAATAAAAATAATAATTAAAAGAAATGTTAAATCATTCTACAGTTACCCGGGTTATTTGATCAAATAGCTCTCCGCCTTCACAACACTCAAGTGCCATGTCTTCCAAGTAACATCAATATGCAATGTCAAGATCTTATCAACTAACTTGGATAAATTCAACACCGGGTACAGACAAACAGATGACAATAAAATCTGTGGCTGAAAGATAGACTTACAAAGAGAGTAAGTATCTTGGAACGTGAAACAGAGCTTGATTATGCCAGGATGTTCCAACTGATCAAGTAATATACGTTCCATCTTTACATAACATACTTTGTTTTCTTTTGCAATGAACTTCTTGTCCATAATTTTCAAAGCATAGACATTTCCTGTGTCATTTTTTTTAGCTTTGACAACCTGAGATGGTAGAAAAGTCCATTAGTATGATTATCTTTATCATTATTATCCAATTAACAACGAAGAAAAGGCATGCAACAGAAAGACACTGCATTTGATGTAAAACTATAAAAAATTATATGAAAAATTAAATTGACTAGTATCTTGGGCTTTAGTTCATTGTTATTTTTATGAATAATAACCATTTTACGTGCCTAGGACCAGTGACTTTAATTTTCCATCAGCCTATATGTCAAGCACAAAGAAATAGAGAAAAAATGGCCTTTCGAGGGAGACATTAACCAAAAAATGGACAAAACTCTGAGTGTTTTTTTAAGTGAACAATCTGTATTCTCCTTGACTTATCAAACTATAATGTTTTGACACAGAATCAAAGTTTTAGTTCTGACCATTACATATCATGCAGCATAAATAGGCAATAAACTGAGGCAGCGAACATAAATATAAGTCTAGCCAGTATGCAAATATTGATACCAAATTTTGCTTGATGAACAAGAACTAAGTGTGAAGATTGAAATAATACCAAGATGAAAATTTATTGAGAAGGAGATTTTGGAGTCTCAACTTTACCTTCTTTTTGTTTTATATAGGTAACATCTTTCCCAAATGTTTGTTGAATGAGACTGCAATATGTTTTAATCTGGTGAGATCCAAATTTCTGCCTGTCACAGTGTCACACTTGTGGTTAAGAAATCTAGAACTATTTAAGAGCTCACTATTAGTATGCGTTATTATGACTCACTACTTGTTTGCCAATTGCCCCTCTTTTTGTTTGGCAAGGAGGGCCGAACTCGTTTTTCAGGAATTCACATCTAATTTTCCATCTCAATTCCCTTTACATCTTCAAGATTATAGGGCCTTTCACAATGACACAATATCACAAGCATACCATATGACAATGGCAATATCTTCTTTAATTGCATTGTTCACGTTGTTTCTAAACGATTATACTGAAAACCCCGCTGGTTTTGTATCCCTTTTAGAGCAAAAAACGAGGTAATAAAACCATAAATAACAAAGTGGTAAATGGCGACAGATCTAACAACAGCAAACTGGCGGGGGAAAAGAAAGAACAAATGGATAATGAAAGAGATCAAATTGGGAGAGGAAAGATCTAACCTTTGAGTAGGATCCGGTGCCCAGGAGTTTTCCCAGCTCGAAGTCATTGACGGTGAATTGCTCCTGTGGCGCCCTAAAGGCAATGCTATTGGTCCTCTGCACCGCCTTGCTCCCTGCAGCCTCTCCGACCGCCGGCTGCTGCTGCAACCGGAACTTCGTCTCGAAATCCCTCTCCATCTCTTCCTCAACGCCACCGCAGACGGACGCCACCAGCTATCTACCCATCCTCACTTCTCGAGGCGAGCGACGATGGCCCCTCACGACCTCCGAGGACGGAGGGCGGTCAACGAGAACCCGCGAATTATCTCTTTAGCCCACCTTTGTCAACTCCTCCGCTGATCAAAGGGAGGAAAAGCGAGGGCTTTGCCTGCTACAGCCGCAGCCTTAAACCGAATCTTTAGACGTTCCCGAGGAGGCGATTACAGGTTAAAAATCACAGCGTTTGCTCGCGGTTTGGCCAAAGATTGCAGATTCTCGATAGTTGTTGGGCTACAAACAGGGATGTGGCGAAGGAATGGATCGATCGGGGAAGGAATTGTGGGGCGGCGTCGAGAGAATCGAGAGGGAGCTAGGGGCGACGGGAGCGTGAAATATTCTCGGTTAAAATTAATTATTATTCCTTTTATTTTTCCCTCTTCTTTGTGGGGCCCACTTAATCTAACCGACACAACGGCGTGTAAACGTATGATTGGAAATGGGTAAATAACAGACTTCTTTTTCATTTCTTTTTTTTTCTTTTAAAAAGCAAAAGCCATAAATAATCCAAGAACATTAAATATATACCCACTTCCAAGAACATAAATAAACAATCCAAGAATATATTTAATGTTCTTGGGTTATTTATGGCTTTTGCTTTTTAAAAGAAAAAAGAAATGAAAAAGAAGTTTGTTAATTACCCACGTCCAATCATACGTTATTACAGTTACAGGAGCATTTCTATAATATTTTATGATTATATTGCGTTTTTATTTAGGGAGAATAATACTTTATTTTATTTATATATATATAATAGCAATCTGATCATCTTCAATCGACTAAGCGGCGGGCGGCGGGCGGCGGGCGGCGGGCGGCGGGGGATATCGAAGCACCGGAACCAGGCGGAGCTCCTCCTTCCTCACCACGCTCGCCCCGAATGCCTTTTCCATGTCCAGTTCCTCCGCCTCCGTATTCACTTCTCCTCCTCCTGGAACCTTCCAGTCGAAGTGGAACAGCAGCTGCGCCAATACGAGTTCTACCGTCGCCATCCCGAATGCCATCCCGGGGCAAATCCTCCTCCCGGCGCCGAACGGAACGAACTCCAGGTGGCTCCCTTTGTAGTCCACCTCACCTCCCTCGAACCTCTCGGGCCGGAACCGCTCGGCGTCGCCGCCCCAGTAGAGCGGGTCCCTCCCTAGCGCCCACGCGTTGATCAGTACCCTCGTGCCCGCCGGCACCTCGTAGTCCAGCACCTGGCACGCCTCCTTCGCCACCCTCGGCAGCAACAGAGGTACCGGCGGGCGTAGCCTCAGGCTTTCCTTGATCACTAGCTTCAGATAATGGAGCTCGCCGATGACTTCCTCGTCGAAATCCCTGCTCGTCCTTCGCATCATCGTTTCTCGCACTTCCGCCTGTGCCTTCGCCATCACGGTAGGGTTCCTGATCAGCTCCGACATCGTCCATTCTACAACCGTCGACGAGGTCTCGGTCCCTCCGGTGAAGACGTCCTAAACACAATTGGGTCAGAAATTCCCCATAATTTATTGCGCAAAAAGTCAATTTTTGTGGAGTTCGGTTACCAAAATCACAGCTTTGATATTGTCGAATGTGATCGGGGTTTCTAGGCTTCCGTCGTCTTTTAGACGAAGTAGAACGTCGAGGAGATCCTCTTCGTCGCCTTCGCTCTTGCTCGATTGGTGCTCTTTGATGGCCGCGTCGAGAAGCTCATCCACTTTTCGGTGAAGCTTCTTCAGCTTGGAGGCGAGGCCGGAAATCGAGGCCACGAACTTCAACGACGGGAACAGATCCGCAACGCAAAACCCGGACGCGAGCATCATCACCTCCTTCATGGTCTCGATGAACGCGTGCTGATTATGGCATTTGAAGCCGAAGGAGGCGCGGCAGACGATGCTGTTCGAGAGTGCCGTGAGCTTGTGGTTTACGTTCATCGGCTGGTCGGCTGCCGCTGCCGCCGCGGCATCGCGGAGGAGCTCGGCGACCTCTTCCGCACGGATGGCGGAGAATGACCTGACGCGCTTGGCGCTGAAGAGTTCGGTGGCGCAGATCCTGCGCATCTGGCGCCAGTAGTCGCCGTAGGGGGAGAAGACGATGTCGGAGCAGCCGTAGCAGATGATGGAAGGGACCAAGAGCTGGGGGCGGTGTGCGAAGTTGAGGTCGTGGCTCTTGGTGACCTGAAGGGCGGCATCTCGAGAGGATACGACGGCGAAGTCGACCTGGCCAAGGCGGAGGAGCATGAGTGGGCCGTGGACGCCGGCGAGGTCGCACAGGACACGGTGGGGGAGGCCTCCGCGAAGTTGGTGGAGGTTGCCAATGACGGGTAGCTTTGACGGGCCAGGCGGGAGGCGAGCGCCGCCGGAGTTGGAGAAAAGCTTCCTCTCTGTTCCGATAAGGAAGACGGCGAAGAGGAAGAGGAAGAGGAAGAGGAAGAGGATAGGAGTGAGTTGGACCTCCGCCATTGCTCTGTTCGTGTTGAGGGCAGTGTAAATATGATGTTGGTCTGTCTCTCCTATATAAAGGGAAAAAACCTCCTTTAATTAAGTGTAATTAAAGGCTTTAAACTCTTGTGATTAACAAATACTCTTTCTAGAAAATATTTAAACATTTTTATAATTTTTTCAAAGAAAAATATATGATTTTTCTGAAACAATAGCAAAAATATTTAAAGGATGCATATCAATATCAATAATAAAAATCAGAATGAAAATAAGACAAATTAATCTGGCAAATCGGAATGATTTTTAATAGATTTTTTAATATTTAATTTTCTTTTAAAATGGAATTAATGAACATTCTTAGCCTTTAAAACTATAAATTTGGATAAGTCATTGATCCATCCTGTTAAATAATTTGAATCAATTGAATTAATATTTTATCAATCTATTTTAAAATGAATAAGTTTGCCTCAGCTTATCACTAGCATGGGGTCGACCTATAGTGGACTTAGATTGATCGTGGATTAAGAATTTTTTTCTTTCAAAATTTAAATAAAAGTGAAAATTTTAATAGACTCGTAAACTTAATTAACCCATCTAATCCACAATCAAATTTCAAATTTTCAATATATATATATTTGATAGGCACACCAATTGAATCGCTTAATTTGTTACTTGTCTCTTGTATTGAATTAGGTTGGATGGTGCTCCCGGGACATACCTGAGTTGGTTATAATGGAGCAGAATTACTGAAGTGGACAATGGTCGACAGCTTCTTGATCCTCTTCATAAATAGTTGTGGGACCAATTGTATTTGTGGGACCAATTGTATGACACTGTTAGGATGACAGTTTTCATCATTTAATTTGCTGAAGTGAATTAGGTTGGATGGGAGGTTTTCTACTATTAATTGGCTCCGTCCCAGGATGGAATTTTGATAGATGGACCCGAAACCATCGCCTTCAAATTAATGCCTAATTTCAACGCTGCAGTAGATCATTAATACATTCCAAACCACAATAAATATATTCTATGTAGCATATATAATAAAATAAAATAAATAATGAGAGGTTGAGCTCTTCTAGAAGAGCCGAGCCGACGTGCCGACACACTCGATTCAGTTAATGGCCAATTTTAAGTGCGATTAAATCCTTCAATTTGACCGAATTGGTCAAGTCAACCTATTTGACTTCTTTCCCGCCAACATGAGGCGGCAAAACATGAACGGTTATTCCAAATTTATATTTGACCGCCAAAATATAAATTTATGGCTGATTTGACATTTGTCTCGCGACTTTTTGACATTGAAAATATTGTCTTTCCTCCTCAAAGATCCCCAAAGCCAAATCTATTGGAAGATATCTTATAATTTATAAATTATTAAATTTGTAACACAATTAAATAATTTTTTTACGAAAATATAATTACTGTACTTTAATTTTTTCAATGTATTTAATAACTATGTTACATCTTTATATTATTTTTCTTTTTTAGACTTGAAAGTCTTAAATTGTTTCTTAACCTATATTATATTAAATAAACACCTATAATTAGTAATTAAAATTAAAATATTTAAACTAATTCTTCTGTATAGCAATCATTGTTATCTCCTTTTTCGACCTCTTCTTCAAAATTTCCTTCAAAAATTGAGATGATAAAAGTATTCCTATAATTATAAAGACTTTTGCCACATCCTATCCTAGTCTTTTTTTTAAGTAGCAATTGGTTCAGGATGAGGATCCATTATAGGATCGCTTGATTCAACCTGAATGTTTTGATTTCCTACGATTTTAAATAATTCTTTCACCCTTTCATTAGCTATATATTCTCCATAGTTAGCTCCTTGATTTGGTTTTAATGAACAATAATATAGCTAAGACATTCACTATCAAGGAGTTTTGCTTTTATAGCATGTAATGATGATGTCTCTAACAGTGTAATTTCAATAGAGGTAGGAACTAAATCAATAATAACCTATCAAAATAGAAATAATTATTTAGAAATTGAAAGTAACAAAAAGTTATGTGATAGACTTAATATTTATCTCTGTTAGTACCGCATAATGGTATGATATTGCCCACTTTGGGCCTAAGCCCTTATGGCTTTGTTCTTGGGCTCTCCCCAAAAGGTCTCATACAAATGGAGATACTTTCCATCCTTTTAACCCCATGATCTTTTCTATGTACTTTAGATGTGGGACTATGTTTGCACTCTTGTAACCCAACAATCCCCTCTCAAACAAAGGACCAAGGCCCCCCTCAACGTCGTTTTTGATGTCTGAATCCTCGACCCACCAGGACTTTTTGCCCCTCGGTCCATCCGACCTACTAGAACTTCTCACCTAACCGCAGCTAGGACTTTTTGCTCTACCCAACCTACTAGGACTTTCCCATCTAGTGGCAACTAGGACTTTTTGCCCCTCGGTCCACCCGACCTACTAAGACTTCTCACCTGGTGTCTGGTCCTCTTGATTCAGACACGGGAGCACCCACTTCCTTTTATTTTAAGGTTCAAACCACATGGTTAGATCTGGATCATGGCTCATCCGACGGTTAGTCCGGTGAAGAGCGGTCTCGCTCTGATACCACTTGTTAGTACCGATAGAATCAAAATATCTCCACAATAGTATGATATTGTCCACTTTAGGCCTAAGTCCTCATGGCTTTGTTCTTGGGCTCTCCCAAAAGGCCTCATACCAATGGAGATATTTTCCATCCTTTTAACCTCATGATCTTTTCCATATACTTTAGATGTGGGACTATGCAGGGGCGGATCCAGAAATAATTTTTGGCGAGGGCTAATAAAATTTTTTTTACAATGTACAGTATAGAGGAATCAATAATTTTTTTTTTAAAAGTAAATGTGCGGGAGGAAAGATCCTGATCCGAAAATCCAAAAATACATATCACTCAAAATGCAGATCACTTAGCCAACTATCTCTTATCCTCTCCTAATATCAAAACGGACAGAATCTCCCCAGTAAATTGGGGGTATAAGAGGTATACATAATGTCCCTGTCCAAATACACATCACCCGATCCGACTTTGCCAAAGTCGGATTCGACTACTAACCGCTTCTTGCCCACCACCCGATCCAACTCCTCAACGACTTTTCACATGACGTCAGGTTGTTCCAGCAAGTGTGCCAACAGTCACTCCGTTGTGTTTGAGGGATTGTCCACGGCGACATAAATTAACTCCTAAAAAAAAAGAAAGAAGGAAAGTAATTATTTCTTTGTTAAAAAAAAGAACTTTATAATTATTTTTATAAAATATAATTAAACCTGTTATATTTTATATAATTAAATGTTATGAGCACATAAATAGAAATAGAAGATATGAGAATTATAAAAATAAATATATGGATGATAGACAAGATAAAAAATATTATATGCATGGTCATTTATGCTAAATGGATATTACGAATATATTTTTGCATTGGGCCCCTCCAGCCCCAATGTCCCTCGACCTGACAGCCTCCGCTATCGCCTCCGCTATCGCCTCCGCCAGGCGGTCAGGAATCATGACCTTCCGGCGTAGCCCATCCTTGTCGACCTTAATGAGACCCGCCAAGCCGCACCCCAACAGGGAGAAGTCCTTGATCGAGGAAGACCTGGAAGGGGGCGCCGACTTCCGCGGCGGAGTCGAGGACGCACTCTCGCAGTCGGCCATCGAGGGCGTGGATGAGCAGGTGGTGAGGGAGTCGGCATCGTCCTCGACTAGGTTGAAGGCGCGGTACTCTTCGTCGTCGCTGGCCGTCGTCGTCGGGGCAGTCAAGGAGATCGCCTTGGATCGATCGGAGGAGGAGGGATTCAACAAGGTGAGGCGTACATGCTTCCAGAATCGAGATTTCGATCGAGGCATTGATTCCTCTTCTCTTCTCTCCTCTCCTCTTCTCTCCTTCTGCCTCGACCTGGTGGTCGGCCTCCTCGGCCCGCGCTGCCGCCAGCCAGCGCAGCCTCGCGCTGCTCAGCACCTCGGACGCGATCACGCGCCGCATCTTCTTCCACTGCGGGCCCAGCGGGCAGTCGCACTGGCGATCCTGGCGAGGGCTTCAGCCCCCTCCAGCCCTCGCCTGGATCCGCCCCTGGGACTATGTTTGCACTCTTGCAACCCAACAATCTCTTCGAGTGAGACTGATCCAATAAAATCCTCACCTTACTAATATGTAAAAGAGTAATCCTCTATTTATTTATTCATGCTCCTTTAGTATTGTTTAGTCTCTGAATTGAGACATGCTCTAGAAATCATGCCAGCTTCATATACAAAGTAATCCATACATATTAATATCCATATAAAAAATCAAATAAATCAATAAAAAGAAACTTACAATTAAAAGATCAATAAATCATTTTAGATAAGGAAGTGAGATGGTTGTTCATATGTTTTAATTGATGAAAAAAAATCATAAACGATATCTAATTGTGGACCAATAAATTGATGGATGACTTCAACCAAATTAAATCTATCTAGATTGTAACATCATTTACAATAAGATCTATATAAACTTTATATATATTGAAGAAAATATCACATAAATAAATAAATATAAAATATTAAAATATCTTCATCTATTTTAACTCCCTAGAAAAGTATTTTAAGCAACTCCTCAGTTGTTAATCTAGTATGTTCTTTTTTTTTTAGAAAAACAAAAAAGAAAAAAAAGTCTCCTGATGCATTAATTAAAGTTATAGGAATAGAAACAACTTTGTCTGCAATATTAAATAATAAAGACATATCTTCTAGCGAAAAGAACATTTGAACAACTAAAGATTCCCAACAGTGAATATATTCATCAATAGTCTCTAAATTTATTAAATATCTTCTATGTCTAGAAGAAATAGTAAATGGAGAATGTTTAATGATCTTTTTGTATATGTTATGTAAACGAACATAATCACATTGCTTTCCTTTACTTAATGGGCCGTTAAAAAATATTAAATTAAAGTACCCTAAAATACTAGTTCATTGGAGTTTTTTCCCAACATCAACTCATACCTACAATTAAAAAAAATATAAATTAATATTGATGGGGGATAGGCGCCAACCATGTGGCATCTCAAGGATGATCAAAAGTCAAACCAAGGTGATGATCAAACCTAGACCAAGCTCAGATTAAACTCAGAGCGGCCTTACCAACTTCATCAGCTCCATTCGATTTTATGGACCACATCAGCTCAGGTGGGCATGCATGTTCGGCCTTGCTGACCACATCAGCTCAATGAACAACTCTGCTCAGCCCTATCAACTCATTAGCTCAGTCAGCTCTACTCAGTTTTGCCGACCTTATCAGCTTAACCAACTATGTTAGGCCCTAGCTACCGACTTCATTAGCTTAGTTAGCTCTACTCGGCTCTATCGACGATGTACCCTACCAACCTCATCAGCTTAGCCACCTTGGCCATACCAATCCCCTTTATATTGGTTGCCTTAGTTGGGCGTGGGGGTGACATGACCCTCAAAGCATGAGATGACATGTCCAAAAGACATGGGATGACATGATCTATTGAACATGATGATGGAACATCCTCCTTCACGAATATGAGGTGGGAGGGCCAACGAGATGTAGGATGATGTGACCCTTAGAACATGACAATGGGACCTCCCTATGCTTATAGGCGGCACCCCATCAATCATGACGTGGAGAACGTAATCATCCCTTCTCACATAGAAGGGAGGTATAAAAGTCGGTTCACATGAGCGAGCAAAGATATGCACATCAAATCATTCTTCAATCACTTCTCTTTTAGTTACTGTTATTCTCCTCCTCTCTACTAGCTAGAGATCTCATTTGAGCGTCGACGTGACTGAGCTAAGAACATTTATCAAAAAATAATTTCATAATTTTATACTTCTGATCAACGGATGGGATCACACCCTCTCTTACACCATTTATTCCCTCGTTCTCCAAATCAAAGCTTGAGTTGCGCAGGGATTAGATTTGGGAAGTGTTGTTTGATTTGGTCCAAAGGATCCTCCTTTAGCTTCCATTTTATATATCCTATAGGCCCTTTCAAAAAAAAATCGAGCAATACATATCAATTAACTCTTTAATTATAAAAATAATATCATTTATCTTTTCTCTTAGATAAATTCTATAATACCGGTAAAGAAAATTAATTGCTTTAAATAAGATAAATAAATATTTATAATTTATAAATTATTAAACTTGTAACGCAATTAAATAACTTTTTAATAAGAATGTAACTACTTTCTTTAAATAACTTTTTAATGAGAAAGTAATTTATGTTGCCGTGACAACTGACAAAGCTCTTTATTCTTTAAACTCTCGTGTTGATCAACAAATATATATATTTTTATAATATCGCATTTAAAATCCTAAGGACACTTAAATAAATTCAGATACTCTTTTTAGAAAACATTTAAACATTTTTATACTTTTTTCAACGAAAAAATATATTATTTTTCTGAAACAATAGCAAAAATATTTAATGGGTGCGGCATATCAATGCCTAGTTCAAGGCTGCCGTATATCATTAATGCATTCAAAAACCACAACAAATATAGCATATATAATAAAATAAATTAATGTGAGGTAATTGAGCTCTCCGGCTAGGGATGGCAACGGGTTCGGGGGTTCGCGGGGAAGTCTTCTCCATCCCCGTCCCCGAAACCCAAACCCATATACCATCCCCGTCCCCATCCCCGTCGGGTATTATAATTTAAATACCATCCCCATCCCTGTCGGGTTTCGGGTATCCAGCGGGTTTCGGAGATCCCCGCGAGTTTCGGAGTTGGTTTTCCCCGCGGATATTTTCATGGATATCCCCATACCCATACTCATACCCATCCCCGTCTTATTTTTTTAAATATTAATTTAAATAAATAAATAAATATATATATATATATATTATAAAATCCTTACAAAATAATATTATAAAACCAAATATTAAACTCTAAAACAAAACATTATCTCTAAAACAACATCCAACTAATGCATAATCGATACAATAAGTTTGAAGTTCTTCTATTCTTCAATTTTTCAAAATTTTGACACCACTTATCCTACAAAAGAAAAAAAATAAAAAGAGTTAACTATAAGATGGGTCGGGTTCGGGGATAGGGACGGGGAATATTTGGAATACCATCCCCGACCCATCCCCGTTTTCCGAGATTCGGGGATTCCCATCCCCATCCCCGCTTTCTCGGATTCGGGGATTCCCCGGTCAAAATGGGTTCGGGGAACGGATTCCCCATCGGGTCCGGGTCTAATTGCCATCCCTATCTCCGGCAAGAGCTGACCTGACCCGATCCGACCCGATGTGCCATCACAATCACACTCTTCTGCAAAAGGTGGAATCCGCCATGCCTTAGCAGCCCCACACGATGGGTCCCACGACCATTTGTAAGGAGGTAAATCGAGAAACTACAGTTGATCACGACGGTCACAACCACACTCGATTCAATTAAATAGCCATGCGATTAAATCCTTCAATCTCAATATACAACAATCTTCATCTAAAATAAAATTATTTTAAATTTCAAAGTTTAAAATATGTTCAGCTCTTCAAAATCAAAAAAGAGAATGAAATAAAAAAATTCAAAGAGAAAAAAATATTTTGAGATTTTTAGTGATTTAGAACGAAGAAAAAAAAGGCTCTTTTATAAATACGAAGAGGCAAATAAATTAGAGTCAAATAAGGAAGTATACTCGTTAGATTATTTCATCTATTTTTTCTGTTTACAATCTTTCTATTTAGGCTAAAAGTGATTTTTTGAGTAAAACCAACCTAATAAAATTAGAAACTGATTAAATTTTAATATTTGACCTTAAATATTCATGTCAGTAGATGCCTCTAATTATTATTGTCAGTAGATTTTATATATATATATATAGATTTGATATACTGCACGACGAAAAAAAACGCGATCCCGTGCGCGATCGATCCACGCCGTCCACGCCCGATCGCGATCAATAGCAGCCGTCCAAAAATCACGATTGCACAGTGTTTCTCCTCGGACCTTCGCCGCTTCTCCGCCACTGTTCACCGCCGTCCGGCCACCTCCTATATATATATATATATATATATACGGAGTTGATATGCCGCGCGACTCCTCTGCGCGACATATCCGCGATTCCGAGCTGGCATCGCGCGGAGCCTGCCGACGTGGCTGGGAGCGTGGCAAGCGGAAAACCCTAAAGCACTCGAATTCTATTCGCGCCTTCGCTTCCCCCAAAAGCGCGCCTCTCCCAAAATCGCGGCCAAATCGCCGATTCAAGCTGCCGAAGCCCCCTCCTCGCCCGTCGCTCCTCGCCATCGTGCCCGGCGTCGCTGCGTTCGGCCCGCCATCGCGTCCGGCGTCGCTGCGTTCGGCCCGCCATCACCCTGCTCGCCCGTCCCTCTGCGAGCAGCCGGCGTCGCTGCGTTCGGCCCGCCATAGCCCTGCTCGCCCGTCCCGAGCAGCTCCCTCCTCCACCCATCGCTCCTCTCGCCATCGTGCCCGCCGTCGCTCGTCCGCCGTCGCTGCGTTCAGGCCCGAGGTTAGGTTTCGCCTCCACCATCGCTTCCGCCGCCAGGGAGGTCATCGAAGCACACCGCCAACGCGTGAGCTCCGTCGCGTGATCATCTACCCTCTCGCCCTCGCCCACTGCAGCCGCGCCCTCTCCTCCATGTGCCCAAAGGCGGTGCCTTCGAAGACCTTGATGGTGGTGGCTCACCGGAGCGGCTCCACGCTGGTGCTTCTCAAGGTACTCTCAGCCTTCTCACGGAGGAACATCAAGGCTTCATCCAAAGAAATGGAAAGGTGATTCTCTACCTACCTCCACCCTTCTTCCTTCTGCAGGTCTTTTTGCCATAAGAAACACGCCCAGAGCAGACCTAGTAAAAGTGAAAATAAGTATAATCTGTGGATGTAAATTGAATGGGATGGGGACATTCTCAACAAATATTCTTTTTGTTGAAATGCACTTTGAAATATTCCCAAAAACACACACACACAACTAGATATCTTCAAAAACTTCACTAAAGCCAATTTTACCAAGGTTTGCTAATGTTGTCTTTCTTCTTGTATAATAAGATTCCAATAGATGCACCAAAATTCTGATAAATATATTGTCTTAATTGTTTTTATCAGAATTTGATCGCAATGCTACATTTAAGCAAATACCTATTTACTTTTCCTTTGATCATGTTGGTTGGCATTTTTCACAAAGTAGATACTGATTCTAGACGAGACAGATAGACTTCTGGAAATGGAATTTCAAAAGCAACTCACTTATATAATTTCTCATTTACCGAAGCTCCGAAGAACTGGGCTTTTCTCTGCTACACAGACAGAGGCTGTTGAAGAGCTCTCAAAGGCAGGATTAAGAAATCCTGTGAAGGTTGAAGTTCGAGTGCAAATCAAAGCACATGGTGAAGCATCAACACAAAGAAGTTGCTTCATCAAAAACACCTTTAGGGTTACATATTGAGGTATTATTATGGTCTTTATTATATTTTGTCTGATGAGATGCTGTCTTTGCATTTCTTCATGGAAAACTCTTGATCTATTCTATCACTGATCATTCATGGAATTGGATTGTACCTATTTTCCTTTCCCCAAGAAATCAATAAAAATCAAATTCTGAAAAAAAGGGTAGGAAATGGCTTGATTTGATTTAGATGCACATATTCTCACAATATTTATGGGTAAATTTTATTTTCATTAAATCAAACTTCTCGATGCTCTTTTTTATGTTACAGTACATGGTATGTGAAGCACAGAAGAAGTCTACCTACCTTGTTGATTTCTTGGCAAGAAACATGTCAAAAACGATGATAGTGTAAGCTTTATATTCATTTGTAGTGATAATTTACTGATGTTTCCTTTGGCATTATATTGTGTTTCCTTGATGATGTATGATTAATTTGTATGACCCATCAGTATTCAGTAGAAGTTCATGGATTGCAGATACTTCATGACATGTGCTTGTGTTGATTATTGGGGTGTTGTTCTTCCTCAACTTACTGAACTGAAAGGTTGCCTAATAATTTCACTTCATGGAAGAATGAAGCAGGTAGTTGTTGGCTGGGTTCTTAAAAAAATCTGCTATGATATATAATCTTTTTCTTTTGCACTATTATCTTTGTAGACAGCAAGGGAGAAAGCATTGGCATCTTTTACAGATCTTTCGAATGGTATCCTTCTATGCACTGATGTAGCGGCAAGGAGGTTGGATATTCCAGGTGTTGACTGGATTTTACAGGTAGGTTTATTTAGCTAGCGAAAGTAGAAATTTTGGGAGTAATGATTTGGTACTTTGATTTTTATATATGTTTCTCTTGTAGATGCATTATTGGAGAGCTTAGAAGCCTTGGTGAATCCCATCACAAGGCCCTTGAAGCTGCTCAGCAGCTCATGATGGTAAGGTTTGTCTGTTTGATATTCTTCCTCACATACCACATTGGTAAAAATAAGTTTCTTATCTTTCGAGAATTCTACATATTACTAGTTAAAAGATTGTTGCTTGTGATTGTATCAGGTGCGACCATGAGAAGAGAATTAACGCCATGGCCTCTATTGAGTCAGTTGTTGGAGAGGCAAACTCAGAGCATTTCTAGATGCAGATTTGCTATTTTATTTAGATTTTATTTGATGAAAATTAAGTTTTTGAGTGATTTATGTAATCAGGTTATGTAGTGCATTTTTATAGATCCAGATACATGCTTCATGCAGCTTACCAGATGGTAATGAAATTGAACCTATCAATACGGAACCAACAACTTCAAGACGAGAAAAAAGTCATCAGTTTGGGAGCCCTTTACTATTGAAGAAGTGTCCGGAGGATGGACACGAGCTTGTTGCAAACTGTGCAAGCAAACTTTTGCTTACAGTAGTGGTTCAAAGATAGCCGACATTAGCCACCTCAAGAGATCAATATGGATGCAAATCTTTCTTTTCAAGTGTTTCTTTGCACCAGAGTGAGAAAATAATAATTCTAGAGATAACAACAACTCTCCAGTTCATTTTGCAACCAAATGAAGGAATAACTATTCCCATAAAATTTGGGAATGTGTAATTTTAGGGATTTTCATGATAATGAAATGGATACAATAGGAATGGAAGGGCTATTGCTAGAACCCCAAATGAAGTGATTGTACCAAAACTCCAAACCGATCTAACTGTCCATCCCATTTGACCACCATCTATTAAGCAATAAATCACTTAAGAAATTAATTTATACATTTATAAAGAGATTCAGAAAAATATGAGCCTAGGTATTCTTCAAAGATGAAAACAAGCTCATGTTACTATTCAAGCGACTTTGTGCAGAAGAGCAGTGGAGTTCCTGACAAGAAACAGAATTTTATGCTTTGGACATCATGTAATAGAAAATTAAATTAAAAAACAATGATCGTGCACAAAAGAATAGCAATAGTGAGTGAATAATATGACCATGATATGAGAACAATCAAAATGGTTTAGCAATGATTGTGCAATTGAGCACCAAAGAGTATCAATAATACAACTGTTAGGCCGTTGCTGCCATCAAGCTCATAGTCTACATAACAGTACAACAGTGAATGTATTTTTCATTACCTGGCGAAGGCCTTTAGCATTGAATGGTGATTGGCGAACAATACGGCGTGTTCCTTTCTCCCCTGACAGATACCCGTAGGTATAACGACCTTCAATTTCAATTGAAGCTGATTTAATTCCAGCTTCCTCTCCAAGAGATTTCTCAACCACCTTTGTCAAAGACAGACTAAACACATTGGCCTAAACCCAACACATGGACAACCCTTTCCTCGTCAAATCGAAATCCAAATTTTCAAATTAATGGACCGACTTGATGAATAGAAATGCGATCTTGGTCCACATTACAAGCTTCGGGAAAAAAACCAATTTTCTTGTAACATCGCAAACCGAAGAGGATTTTACCTGGGTGGGGAAGAGAAGGTTTCAGAGGTTTGGAGAAGAGAGACAGCTCTGCCGTGAGACTCGGGGTGGGTATTAGGAATACCCGGAGGGATCTGCCGCTGCCGCCGCCGTTAGGGGAGAAAGATAAGGGAGTTGGAGGGATCTTGAGCGCCTACTGGAGCATCGGCCTCGTGGTCTCCATGGACGGAGGGAGTCGCGCAGCAGCGACGACGGCGAGCGGCGCGACGGACGAAACTCGCAATGGAGAGCAGAGCGTCGGACGCGATGGCGAGTAGAGAAGAGCGGCACGCCGGACGTGATGGCGGGCAGTGCCCTGGACGCGCAGAGGGAGACGCGGCGGACATGATGTAGAGAGGAGTGACGGGCGGACGGGCGAGAGCGGGACGGGCCGAACGCAGCGACGCGAAAGGCGCGGATAGAATTTAGGGTTTTCCTCTTGCCACACTGGCAGCCACGTCGGCACGCTTCGCGCGATGCCAACTCAGCGTCGCGGATGCTTCGCGCAGAGGACGTCGCGCAGCATATCAGTCTTCTCATAACTCATATGTGAAAAAGTAAAATGTAATTAAGATAATAGTATTTTTGCAATTTATCTATCTAGAAAAAAAAAGAGATTTACGTACGGAGATATATATATATAATCAACCTTACAAATTATCAAAAAGAGAGGAAACAATTGATATTTTTAAAAAAAATATTTTCTCCACTTAATCAATCATGAATACAAGAATTTTGTTTTCTTGTTCATTTTTGTTTCAGTATTTGGGAAGCTAGTTATTTCCCCTAATTCTATCAAGATTAAAATAAACTCTTTTAGATAAATTGAAAATTCTCCCAAAATGAGCCACAGAATAGCTAGCAACTAATACTCTGAAGAGTTCATATCCAACCAAACATTAGTTTTATGCTTTTATCTTATGAAATATAAGAAAAATAATTTTCTTTTTTTTCAAAGGACAAGAGGTAGAAATTTCGATATAGGGAAGCTGATGGCTGCTTCATTTCAATTCATTATGTAAAGATAATCTTTCATGGAATACTCGCTCCCTTGCTAATTTTGCCTGAAAAATAAGATCATAATGAGACAATAGCATCTTGTATATGTAGTGCATTGTTTGAATTAAAGAGTTTAGATTGAACAATGAAGAACTTACCTGGTGTTCCCAATTTGTGAAACTTGTTATCACCACAAGGAGTAGTGACTGTGTTGTGGAGCCACACACAATGCCCACCCAAAGGCCTTTCCCTCTCAAATGCAATGCAAAACCAAGTAAAATAGCAACTGGAATCCCGACCAAATAGAATGCTCCAAGGTTCACATAAACACCTAAATGCTGCCATCCAGTCCCTCTAGCAACCCCTGATATGGTTTGGGTGTTTATTAATTATTATACGATATCTTGAGTAAAGTTTAAACATATGAGATGATTCATAGTACTAGAACAATTAGTTAGAGAACCTGAGAGAATCCCTTGTATGTTGTCTATGACTACTGTGAGGCACAACATAGGAATCATCCCGTAGACATAGTTTACGACCTCTTCCTCGTTACTATATGCATAACCCAACACACGGCGCAGGGCTAAGAGAGTCGCAACCACAAGAGCAGCCTCCAAAACAGCGAATATCATGGATAAAAGCACAGCTCGCTTAGCACCTTTAGGATTCGATGCTCCTAATTCATTCGAGACTCGAGTACTAGTTCAAAATGAACATGACATGTTAAGGTGTATCTATGAGCAAGCAAATAAGCATTATGGTTTCAGAATACCTTGCTGCACAACCAAGCCCATACGGTATGCAATATAGTAGTTCAACACTGTTGAGGCTGTTCAAGAATGCCAAACTGAAGAAGTCAGTGTGATCAAGTACGCCGAGTAATCATTGTTTACTTTCCATATTTACTTACCAAATTGAGAGGACAGAAGTTTCGAGCTTTGGATAAGGCAGGAGACCAGAGAGCAAAATAATCAGTTCATGAGACCACCATTCAATGTTGTGGTAAGGTTGAAACCACAAGTAAGAACTAATGGAAAATAGTAGAATCAAAACATGTCAATTACCACATCATCAGTGCTGATGGCACCGCTACTCGTAAGAACTCGTTAATGCCTTTAAATGCCTCCTTTGTGATCGAGGAACGAGTTAATCTGCAGGACTATCTGAGTACCTTATGTACAGAATCAGTATAAGTACATTCAACCAATACGATATACTTAGTGAAACAGCAGCTCCAACATTATACAAGCTTGACTTGAACACCAAAAGCCAACAAAGAAGAACATGAAGGCACAGTGTTGAAACTGAGCCAAGGAGCATAGGAAAAATTAGGCTTTGAGATTGAAGGAACTTCATTAGGGGTTGAATGATTGCGTCGGCGAAGAGGCCAGGGTATCAGCCATATAGCATATCGCCCGGCTTCTTGAGATATGGCAGGGTCTTGACCTACTAAATGGAGAAGCTTCCCCATTGAGGCCCACACAAAGGAGATAGGGAGGCATACCATTAGAAGAGAACTTATTGACACCGCCGGTGGAACCAACCAAGAGCGGAATGTGAAGCACCGAGAAGCGCGGATTGGGTGGGGTGTAATTCCACTGCTCTCATCATCGAGGGGGTGAACTTACCCTGCGCAACCAGAACCGGAAGGAAGAGGACTTACGAGGACGCTGAAGCCGGAGACGTTGGCGAGGGAGAAGGCGATGGCGGCGGCGGCGGCAAGGTCGAGCTCGCCGAGGTTGCCGACCACCATGGTGG
>NC_133876.1:9465867-9599974 GCF_044706935.1 Curcuma longa
GGTGGCGAGCCAGGAGTGGTTGAGACACCTCAACTTCTAGACACCCAAAAAGCTCTAGGCGCTCGGAGATGGATAAAGCCCGGCGGAGTCAAAACTGATCCGGTAACCTCCACGTCAATATTCCAGGCGCCTAGAAGGGATATAGGTGCCCGGAGATGCTAAGTCAGCGTCGAGAGCGGATTAACGAGATAACGTGGATGCGCTCGAAAGGAGTTCTAGGCGCCAGGATCAACCTATAAAAGCAACTACGAGGGGAAACTCTAAGGCATCCATTTTACGTTACCTTGACGTCCATTCTACGTGCAACTGAAGCACCCGAGATGCTATTGTAACGTTGAAAAGTTGCACCGACACACAATCTTCCTATCTATATCGTTGATAAATTTGTTATTTATTTTCGTCTATATTTTGTAATTAACTTACTAGGACGATAAAGGTTTATCGATACTACATCATGTAAAGGTATGACTCTTTCTCGAAAGAGAAAGAGTTTTATAGTGGATTGCCCAATGTAAATGATTAAGGACCGTGGACCTTGGAGTAGCAATTAGTGGCTATGAACCAAGTAAAATAAACGTGTCAAGTTTGTGTGTGATTATATCTTCCGCTATGTTATATTTACTCGATTTACGAAGTTTTACGAAAACGTGAAAAAACAACAAACGTTCTATTCATCCCCTTCTAGCGCTCACCTTCGATCCTATAGGTTTCTCCACCTTTAATTTTTGTTTGAGAAGGAGAAAATTTAGTAGAAGAGGATAGTGAGGAGTGGACTCTTAGATTAGTCGTCTGATGGATACCAAGCAAAATTAATATAGTAGCTTGGTCGTGTTGTGGTGTGTCTTCGTTTTAAGTTTCCGCTATAAAATCTTAATAACGAAGCGAAGTGAGCTATTTAACTCTCTTCTAACTTGTAAGATCCTAACATAATTAAGAGGATGAAAGTTTGAATTCCACTAAAGATACATATTTTCAATATACATAAATTGTACTTCAAAGAGGAAGACTCTCTACGAAGTCTCTTAAGATACTTTTGACCCAAAAAAATAAGAGGAAAAGATATTTTAATATATCTTATTTCATTGTATGTCTTCATATTATCTTTCTTAGATAATTCTTAGTCATCGATAACACTTAGTCAGACATGTTTTCAATATCGAAGAATTGTATTTGAAACTATTAAGAGTGACACGGACACTTGTACTGTCAAAGAACAATAAAATTGTTGTGATAGTGATTTAATCTATTTGCTCATAGTATAAGTGTTCAACCATTGGAGAAGACATTTGGAGCTTATTTGTAAATTTTCTTTTCCTAAATCCTAATATATATTTTTATTTTTTTCAAAGGGATAAAATATTTTCCAATGTAAAAGATAATGGACACATTTTTTTTGGTAATTTTCACCATGAAATAGATATTCATATTATATTAGATATAATGTGAACTATTATTTTTTATAAGAGTTACATAGACGTGAAACTATTTCCTATTTAATGACAATTTGAAGGTTAAATTATTTCTGATAGTGTCATTATGCAAATTTAAGCCTCTCCCATTTTATTTAATGAGTTATCGGTGTCACCTCAACTTCAATAACAATAAATTCCTTTAAAAAAATTCCAGCCGAATAATTGATTAAAAATAAGTAAATAAACATGACAAAGAAGTATAGAAAGACTAATGACTACCATAGCAATAAGCCAAAACCCTTTTTTTTTTTTGTGTGAAAAATAATGGATTCGGAAATATGGCACTATTTTCTTGTTCTAGAGGCAGACAAATTAGACTTGTGAGTTGCAAATCAATTGGAATTCCAACCCTAGTTTTTAATTTCCTTACTCGTCACCATCTAAATTAAAAGCTTGACCAAGACTTGTCAAGATAAGCACAAATTTATCAGCTTCTCTTTTTCAAGGTTAGGGTAAGACTTGGAACGTTTACTTCGATGATGAAGTGATATGAAAATTTATAGTATGTTTAGTGTACGAGAAGAAATATACAATCAATATAATAAATAAGGAATAAATTAGTTATTCCAATGAAATAAAAAATAGTAATGAGCCTTTAAGTAAAATTGGTGCAACTAGATTTATCATACGATGGCGAATACCATTGTCTTGAGGGCCATAAATGTCTCGTGATTCTAAAATCCTCTAGAAGCTTCTAATATAATATAATGTCCTATATCACTCGATAATATGTGGCGTTATAGTCTTCTTGAGAAGTTTACAACTTGGACTTTGTTGCACATTGAAAATTCCACCAATTCATTTTCTTTCCTCCTCATTTTTCCACACTATTGCCAAATGTTTGACAAATTGTCCCAGTCAACTTGATGTTACTCTTTATATTTTTAGCTTAATTGACCCAACACTCTACATGATAAATTAAACAAACCAACGTTGAAGTTTCAGAGTTTGGGTAATTGCCTATATTGCCCTAAGACACTACCTGTTAGCTATATAAAGAGGGGCTAGCTTACTGCCCTCAACACATCATCCCTCGCTCACTCTTTCTACTTCTTAGTATCTAAATTCCCTAGCAAAATGGTTGCCAGTTCTTGCATCGACGAGATCACCCTCAATGTTTCAAACTCAAGGCTTTGGAAGGGAGCGGTCTGCGATGCACATACTTTGTACCCTAAGCTCTTGCCTGACTTTTTCGCCAAAGGCGAACGTATTGGAGAAGGAGTTGGCTCTATTACCATTCTTTACTTTGGCCCAGGTCTATTTATATTTATATATAGTTGTTTTCTTTTACCAAATAGAAGGCAAATAGCCTAACAAAATATATGTAGAATACATGCTGATTAAAATATTCTTTTCGTTTTGTGCACAAAAAATTATTGCAGGTTCCAATATGCCAATAGGAAGTGTCAACAAGAGCAAGGTAGAGAAGTTGGATGAGGCAACATACTCAACTAAGTATTCGGTCATCGAAGGACCCCTTGTCGGTGTGGTTTTTAAATCTGTTAGTTATGAGAGCACATTTGAAGCAACGGGCCCCAACAGTTGCATTGCAAAGATCAAGACTGTTTATGAAACACTCGAAGATAAGCCTCCTAGCGAGGAAGAGTTAAAGGGCATTAGAGATGGATCGATCCATGTGATAAAGGCCATCGAAGCATATTTGATTGCCAACCCCGATGTCTATGCATAAATCCATATATGTTTTGCATCCAAAAGTACGTACTTGTTTTCCATCCTTGACTTATATGATAAGTCTATATCTATGGTGCATCCAATAGTTATGTGTCGTTAATAAATTAAGGATGGTTTATATAGAGTGCATCAATAAAGGATGATGGTTGTGCACTTGTTCGTGTAGAAAGATGGTACACAATCTTTCATCTTTTGTCTTGTTGTATTGTTATAAAAAAAAAATTGATGGGAGAGTTTCATTATAAATGGAACCTATATTACATATACATTTGGTGAGTTGAAATTGGTTTTGACAAAGAAAATATGTGTATTTAATATTTCTTTTCCAAGTATGATCGTATCGGTTAGATCATGCTAACTACATAAAATGATAAACCTAATGAACATATTTAGATATTTTAGTGTAAGTATTTTTTTTCAAAAATTACATTGCATTTATTACACAATTATTGAAAGTAATCAAATACCCTTCATATCTCATCCTGAATCTCATCTTTATATTTCACATAAACTCTTTGCACATGTATGCTTATCTAATGAATAATTCAATCTCGATACTCCTAAAAGTCTTTGTCTCTTTATGATTTAGTCAAACACTTATAATATTTAATATTTTATTTTTAATACTTTGGTATATCCATCCGAGAACATAAGACCATGCGGAAAGTTCCGTCCGAGAACATGTGCACAGTTCGAGAGCATGTCCTATCCAAGTTAAATGCCTTGAGGATAAAGACGGAGCCACGTGAGGGTTGTCCTAAGCTATAGTCTAGTGTTTACATGGTCCAAAATAAATAAATCTCATGTAACTTATTATTATTTATATTATATTTGGTATTGAATTTTTAACAAAATAAATTAATTAATTAATCGAATCATCGAACATGAAATGAAGGTGTTAGATTAAAATCGGATTGGGGTCGAACAAAATTCATCAGGTAAGTGCGAAGATAAGAAATATATTGGTCCAAACTGGAATTTGGATCTGATTTGGTCAAGTTATGATTGACGCAAGTTTAATTAGATTAAATTAGTTTAATCGATTTAAAACCAATTAGGGAATTTTTGAGAAAAATAGTGCCTCGCTCCCACCGCCTCATAGGCAAGCCTCCATGCACCGACTTCTTCTTCTTATCTTCTTCTTTTCTTTTAATTTTCTCCTTCCTCCTTATTTTTTTTCTTCCTAACTATAACTTAATTGTTTTCCTCTTCTCTTTCTCCTATAGCAGTTTTTTTTCTTTTTTTTTCTTCCTCTTCTCAAAAGTTGTAGCGCTCATTCATCCCTTTCTTTTGTTGTTTTTCCACTGACCAACAACCCTAGTCCTTCCTCTCCAACAAGAGCAGCCCTTGTTTTGTCTTTTATTATCATCGGAGCTACCTGAAACCATCGAAAAAGAGGATAAAACTTTTGTTTTCTTTTCCTTTCATTCTTGTAGTTGTTTTTGTTATTTATTTTTTTTTCCTTAGTCAGTTTAAGCAAACCAACAATAGTTCCTACTATTTGATTTATCTTTTAGTCTTTTGGCTTACTTTATTTCTAGTCTTCGGCCAAATGCCAATAGTGGGAAGAACAAGTCACCATAGCAGTTTTTCATCCAATAATAGAAAGCTCTAATTTTTATTTTGTCTAGCCTTGTTGTCCTTTGCCCTAAGTCTAGCAAACAACAAATAGTTTATTCGATAATAACAAATATTAAATAGTAATTTAGAATATATCAAGATAGTGAGATCAATATTCGATAGTAACAGATATTGAATGTCTGCTTTTGGAGAAGACAAAAAGCAGTCAGCTTTGCCGCCTACCAGCAACAGTGAAGTGAGAAAGAGGAGGAGAGTAAGATGTTGCGGTGAAAGTAAGTATTCCAATCAACTCTAATTCAAGCCTCCCCCGAGTATAATTTCTGGATCCATCCTTGCTTGAGGAGATGATACATTGAGGGTTTACACGGAATTCTAGCTGTGCAACTCACTTTGAGAATATTTTTGAATCATATTACATAGAACTCCAACTGTGTACTCACTTTGAGAACATTCCTGAATCAGTTTACATAGGACTCCAGCTGTGCACTCCAAACGAAAACATTTTCAATCAAAAATATCCCAAAATAAGTTACACAAGACTACAATTGTGCATTCACTTTGGGAACATCCGTGAAATATATTACATAGGACTCCAGTCGTACACTCAATTTGGGAATATCTCCAACTGGAATATCCCCATAAATAGGTTATACTCTAGGAGCATCTCGACGGAGAACGTCCTCAAGTCAACGCACTTACGTCGTTGAAACATCTCTGACCAAGAATATCTCTACCAAGCCTGACCCCTTTCAATCTAAATGCCTAACCAGTGCAGTTCTAACACAAATCTGTCAAACTCATGATGACCATTCAAATTGTGTTAAATGTATGATATTAGCGCTGCAGCTGTCAAACAGGCTAACCCATGGTGGAACATAACAACTTGTCATAAACCCATCATATAGTGGGGTAGGGCGGGCTGACCTACCAATTTGGCGGGTTAGAAAATCTCCAACCCAATCCAATCCAAGTCGGGTTGTGAGTTAGGCGAACCAACTCACAAGTCTATCAAAAAATAAAAAAGTATAGAAAATATTAAAATTTTTAAATTTAGATTATAGTTTAAATGAGTCAAGTTGAAATTTTTAAGTTTATATTATGATTTAGACGGATTAAACCCACTAGTTCATTGAGTTTTCTACTTTAATTTTAAATTTTAAAGAAAAAAATAAAATTTTTCAATCCGCGGGTCAACTCAAGCCTGCCATGGGCCAACCCAAGCACACCACAGACCAACCCATGCTGGTCGCTGGGCTAGACGGGTCGACTCACCTGAATCCACCTTAAAATGAGTTGATAAAATTTTAACCCAACCCGCTTAAATTGATTGGGGAGGAGGGCGGAGGAGGGGGGGGGGGGGGGGGGGGGGGGGGGGGGCTAATTCGACGGACCCAACCCAAATTGATAGCTATAGTTGGCGCTATACCTCTGACACCCAACACAACTCCATACCTCCAACAGGTCCTCGGTGGATGTGGTGTCCCATGTGAATAACGAGGCTTGCTAGTATAAAAGGGTAGGCGAAGGGGGTTAAAGGTAAACTTTTTCGCAAGCAGATATACTCTCATTCATCTTTGTTGGGATACAATCAAAGTCCCACATTGAAAATACAAAAAAAAAAATCATGGATTTATAAGATGGATGATATCTCCATTGGAATGATGCCTTTTGGCTTGAGCTCCAAAATAAAATCATGAGAACTTAGACCCAAAGTGGACAATATCATATCATTATGGAGATATATGGATTTCATTAAATCCTACAATTGGTATCAAAGTCATGGTCTATGTAAAACCATATGGAAACCTTCAGGAAAAACAAAGGAGGTAGGATAATGGTAGCGGCTGCTCCCTGGTCTCATATTGAAAATATATAGAACCATTATGGAGATATGTGGATTCCATCAGGTCTTACAATCTTGTCTATTTTTCTTATTTTTAGTCCATTATTGATTTGATTGTCGGAGGGGTCATGTCAGCCACGTCAAAATCTACTGACACATGTTGACGTGCAAGCACAAAAGTTGCTCTGGTAGAAGGAATTAAAGGCTCTACCAGTTCAAACCCGTGTAGGAGGATGACATTATATTTTGACGTCTTTTGTGGGAAAGAAGTAAAGTCTAATGAGACCAGTGACGTCGTTAGAGGGGATAAATAGTAATTTGTGATTTTTATTTCAAGTAATCGATCATGCTTGTCTACAAAGGATTAGTACTAGTGAAAATAAAGAAACAAAACAGAAGCACAAGACCTCAATTTTATATGATATGAATCTCTCATTTTCTACTCCACAATCTAGAGTCCAAACGATAGCACCACTATATTTTCTCTTTTTTGAATGCCTTAAGAGGTAGAGAAACCTCTTACAAATTAAGTTTTTATGAGTTGCATCTCAATGGGAATTCCACTAATTTTAAATTTCCTTACTCATCACCATCTAAAAGCTTGACCATGACTTGTCAAGATAAGTGCACAAATTTCTTAGCATCCCCTTTTCTATCATACCTCTAAAAAAACCAATCTCTTCATGTTTAGGATAAGACTTGGAATATTTACTTCGACTAAATACTGACATGGGAATTTATAGTATGTTTAGTGTACAAGAAGAAATATACAAAATTATAATAAATAAGGAACAAATTAGTTATTCCAATGAAATAAAAATAATAATGAGCCTTTAAGTAAAATTATTAAAGGGTGCGACTACATTTATTTCTTTTAAATGATGTGTTCTAATTTATAGGTACCCAAAAGATGCCATGTATGTCATAAGATGGCAAATACCATAAAAGAGTTGCTTGTCTTGAGGGCCATAAATAAGTTTGTGTTCCTACCTTTATCCATTTTCCATTTCTCGAGAAGCTTCTAATATAATTTCCTCTATTACTTGATAATATGTCTCATTATAGTCATCTTAAGTTTACAACTTGGACTTCATTGCATATATTGAAAATTCCACCAATTCATTTTTTTCTAGTCATGTTTCTACATTATTACCAAATGTTTGACAAACTATCAATTGATGTTACTCTTTATATTTTTAACTTAATTGACACAACTCTTTATATGATAAACAAATCAATGTTGAAGTGTTAGAGTATCAGTAAATGCCTATATTACTCCAACACTGTACATGTTATGCTCACAAAAAAGATGGATCTGTCATCTCAACGATCTCTTAAAGTCGATCCCACAGATAAAGAAGAAGTGATCCCACGGATAAAGAGGAAAATAAATTCAAATACACAGATAGGAGATACATGGTAGAATGAATTTCAACTACGACTTCACAACTGTCTACACAATGTCCTACAATCATCTATACAACGCCCTAGGAGCTACATGCTATACTCACAAGATCTATATATAAAGAGGTGCTTACTCCCCCTCAACACATCATCCCTCGCTCTTTCTATCTCTTAGTATCCAACTTTAGTATCTTTCCTACCAAAATGGTTGTCGGTTCTTGCATCGACGAGATCACCGTCAACGTTTCCAACTAAGGCTTTGGAAGGGAGCGATTTGCGATGCACCTACTTGTACCCTAATTAAGCTCTTGCCTGACTTTTTCGCCAAAGGCGAACTTGTTGGACAAGGAGTTGGCTCTATTAACATTTTTCACTTTGCTCCAGATCTACAGTTGTTGAATGAGGCAACATACTCAACTAAGTAATTCGGTCATCGAAGGATGCTTTGTCGGCGTGTTTTTTAAATTAAATCGGTTAGTTATGAGAGCACATTTGAAGCAACGAGCCCCAACAGTTGCATTGCAAAGATCAAGACTGCTTATGAAACACTCGAAGATAAGCCTCCTAGCGAGGAAGAGTTAAAGGCCATTAGAGATGGATCGATCCAAGTGCTAAAGGCTATCGAAGCATATTTGATGGCCAAACTCGATGCCTATGCATAAATCCATATGTTTTGCATCCAAAAGTATTGGTTTTCCATCCTTGACTTATATAATAAGTCTATTTCTATCGTGGATCCAATAGTTACATGTCATTAATAAAGGATGGTTTATATAGAGTGCATCAATAAAAGGATGTTGTTTGTGCACTTGTTCGCCTTGAAAGATGGTTGATGTTGTCAATTTCAAAATAAAAAATTTATAATTTATCAAATCCCTAATTATTGCTTTAAGTAATATAGTAGAGACTCGGATCGTCTCTTATGGACTCAATGATGGAAGTTATCCTGGACATATGGTGCGGAATTTTTATTTGTTGATCATCATTATTCATTTCTAACTATCCAGAAAAATCCATTTATTCATAATTAAATCCTATAAATTAAAATCAATCATACTCCCTAATTACAATATTAATCCTATTTCATATAAAATACAACAACTTTACAAAAGCCAGAATATGTTCATTATTCAATTAATGGCAACCACAACAATCATTCACTAATATAACACTAATTCAACAACAACATTCTTAATAACATTACACACATCAAACATACAATTATACAACAACTTGTTCCATTCACAATAATAACAATTTACTACATAAATTTCATTCATACAACATACAACATGATCTTCATTAATACCACAAGTACAAACATACAATAGAAATTTTACATCATGCATCATACAACAATTATAAAATACAACATACATCTTACAATATCGTACAAACAACATAAAACATACATCTTGAATTACTACAAATCTTACAATCATCACTAAACTCACCACTATACTACAAATCATGCAATTGACCAATATAATTAAATCCATCTGATTCAATCATCACAACCAACTCATTCATATTAGAAGATATACACAACAATCGAAACCTAAACATGTTCAACATGAATTCCATTCATTATACAGCACTTAGTTCATGTGCACATGAATCAAACAACTAAAACATTGATTTCAACCAGCTACAAAATCTTCATACTATCCAACCGAATCATTTACAATTCAAGTTCAACAATGCACTGATTAATAACATTCAATTGAAACAAGGATAACATTCCAATTTATTGCAAATCAAGTTCTCAAACATTCATCCAACATCTCAATAATAGAATTAGTAAAACACATAAGGGTTCTTTGATTCAATCGGCTAATACAAATTCAATACCATCACAACCGAATTAAAACAACCTCATTAACACTCATTCAAGTTGAATCAACAAACAAGGAAAAAAATAGGGGGATTTGTTTAACTGGATGTAGCTAACAGCAGCTAAAGAAGAGCAATGAAACTAAGGTAAGGGTTAGAATTAATGACTAACCTCAATTGGTATCGAACTGAGGAGAAGAGGAAGAGGATGGTGGATTCCCGATCAGATCAGAACAGGGCAACTGGAGTTTGGTGGATTTCACGCCAACCGGATGAAGATCTCGTCGGAGCTAGACCACTCCGGCGAGGGTTGATCGAAGAAACCAAGATCTGGAGATCCTTCCTCTGCCCGACCCTTGCTGTCCACAAACGAAGGATTAGACAAAGAAATGGAACCCCTTACCTGACTTCATCGGTGGAGGAGAGACGATCGGAACTTAGAATAGGGGCTTCCCTCACGTTCGCAACCACGTCGACGAAGGATTCCACTGCTCGAAACTCCGGTGAATGCGGAAGGGTAGAGAACTCGCCGAAGCAACCACTCACACCTTGCTCTCTATTGTGCAAAAGGGCCGTCAGCTGCCAATCGCTAGAACTGGCCACTCTCAGCGATATTCTGCGACTGACGAGGACTAGGAAACAGTCGCATTCGCAACGGCATCGACGAAGGCTCCTTCAGTTGTGTCGGCGATCATCGACCACAACTGCCACTGCCTTTGCGCTGTGCTGATCGAGAAGAAGAAGGTGGAACCGTGCGATAGAGCTTGGTGGAGAAGAAGAAGAATGCCACACGTGAGAAGCTACAGGGAAACCTAGGATCGAGCCCCCTGCGATCTGAGCCGATTTCGCCTTTTTAACTGCGTGTGTTGAACCGGGCACTGATTGAACCGAGTTGATCGAGCTTAATTGAATTGGATCGGGCTGAACCACTTTACTGGACCGGTTGGATTGGACCGGGTTGAGCCCAATTTGAACCCAATTTTGATTTGAATCCCTTTTAAGCCTGATTGAGTTAGATCTAAATCCAAGTTGAACCCAAGTTGAGCCAAAACCAATTTTTGAACCTTAGCTTCATCTTAATTTCCTGAAAAATTAAATACACAAATTAATATCTATAAATACCTTAAATTAATAAGAAAATAGAATGAAGATTAAAAATTAATCAAAATATAAAAATACGCTAGAAACCCAATTTATGACATGAAATATGATCAAACCAATCCAATTTAATCCTAATTAACCCTGTCAAATAGTCACTTATCAATGGTACACAATCTTTGGCTTGTTGTATTGTTATAAAAACATGGATGAGAGATTCTCATTATAAATGGAACCTTATATTACATAAAAATTTGGTGAGTTAAAATTGTTTTGACAAAGAAATTATGTGTATTCAATATTTCTTTTCCAAGATAAAATGATAAAACTAATGAACATACTTAGATATTTTAATGTAAGTATTTTTCAAAAATTACCTTATAATTTTTACACAATTATTAAAAGTGATCAAATATCCTTCACGTCTCATCCTTTTCAATTAAGTAGAATCTATCATCTCAGCGATCCTGCACAATCAGTCCTATGATTATTTATGAGAAAATAAATTAAGAAGTTACAGTTGATCACAACGAAAGAAGACATTATCTCAACTTCATCAAAATTTAACTTTTATCCATTTCAATAATTCTACTCTATCATAATCAACTCTTCATGTCTCATCCTGCATCATAGCCAATCCTTCACGTCTCATCCTCCTGAATCTCTAGATATTGTGAATAAATTCATCTAGATATTCTCCTAAAAATCTATGCCAAACACTGATAAGATATTTTATCTCTGAAAGTAGTACAATAAATCTATCTTCAAGTCTCTCAATTTTCACAACTTAATATCATTTTAAACCTTTTTAGTACATCATATTTTTAAACATCCTTATTTAATTTTCAACTTTTTCTCCGATTCATTTTACAATAATCATAGTGTTTATTTTCTTAAACGTCATTATATCTATCTTATTTAGTCCTCATCCTATAATTATTCACATATTTCAAATTGCTAGCCCACTAGAATAATCTTCACAATTAAATAATATTGTCCTACAATAATACACAATTAAAAGACCATAAAAACCATATTAACAATAATATATGCAATTGAAGTACGTTTATTTTTAAATCAGAAAAGAAAAAATGGAAAGGGATGGGGTGTTGCGAGAATCGAACTCGCGACCTCTCGCACCCGAAGCGAGAATCATACCACTAGACCAAACACACTGACGAATGATGACGTGATAATAAAATATTTATAATATTTTAAATTATTTATGGAAAAACCCTATAACACCTGTGTAACGAGCGAGCAATCGCAGTTCTCCGCGATGGCCACTTCTCAGCTCTTCTTCCGACTGCGCTACCGCCGCTTTCCTTCTCTCCTGCCCCCGACGACGGCTAGTCCCATCGCACCTTTCTTCCGATCAAACTCCACCTCCGCCAACTCCGAGGCGCAGCCTCCCGATCCCCCTCGCCGCCGCTTCCCTCCGCCCCGGCCGCACGAGTTTTCGGGACCCTCCGATTTTGTCGGTAGTTGGAATCCGACTGACGATCCTCGCGAGGCAAAAATTAGGCTTGGGAGGTTGCATCGGGATTACAAGAAGCATATGAAGCAGATCCGCGCCGAGTGCGCGCACGAGATGGAGCTGTTGAGGATCGAGAAGCAGAAAAAGGATGAAGCCCGCCGCGAGGCGCTTCGCCTTGCCAACGAGGAGCGGAAGAAGGCAAAGGCGGCGGCTGCCGAGATCCGCGCCGCGGAGAGTAAGGCCTTCCAGGAGGAGCTCCGCCAAACCCTCGTATGCTTCTTTCTTGCGCTTCATTTTTCTTTCTTCTTTCTGATAGTCTTATGATATCGATGTTGTTAATTTTCATTTTCTTCGTGAATTCCGAGTTGCTAATATATACACGAAGTACATTTTGAATTTTATATAAATGCCACAAATTCCGATAGTTTAAGAACAACCGGTTTCTTATTCCTAATTTGCTAATCTTCGCATGTCTTGAGGGAAAATATAGAAAACCTTATAGTACCCAATTTCGAGAGGTGATTTTTGAGTTATGGTTTTGTGAGAAACTACGGGGTTTTTTTTTTTTTGTTTTTTGTTTTTGAGTGACCATTGAATGATTGATCACAATTACTTTGTCATGTGTTATTTTAGAAGCATATCGATCAATTTCATGCTCGTTCTGCTCAGTGAAACTTTGGCACCACTTAATCAACTCTCTTTCCTGCTGGTTAATCAACTCGACATTGGCTTCAGTAAGGTATTGCAGCCTTATATGCATATCATATGGATCAACAAGTTCATGTTGACCCACACAACAAAATGAAGGTGTGATTTCAAAATGAGTGTTCCAAGGGCAAGAACTGCTGTTGATGGGTGACAATCAAACCATGATAACTTCTTATTCTGCTCGAGTACAAAGGTCTCACTTCTATCCATGCAATAGGGGCATGCCAATTTTCAATGCATGCTTCATCCACTCAACATAGAAGGTTGGAATATTAATACAACATTCAATGCAATTGGGATACCTTCTTATTATCCATTATAATACTACCTGCATTAGAAAATTCTCCTATGGCCATAAAGGTTAGATTTCTACTATACCGCAATACTTTCAACTTTATCAATTAGTGGTCCCAGAAACACATCAATTTCCATGTTGGGGCGGCCGAGGGGGGGGGGGGGGGTGCAAATTGTAGACCAAGAGCAGCACTAGCCAAATTGAATATGACATTACAAAGTGCCCGAATGGATTAAAACCATTTGTATATAACCCTGGTCTTATTTTGCTCATCGGCAATAAATTTTGGAAGATGTTATAGCAGGGTGTGCCATGACACAAATCTCATCTCTATGCATGTCATGTTATGTGCCTAGTAGTCTTCAACAACATAAACAACCATTGCAGGTTGGTGTTACAAGGTAAAACACCTTGTGCTACACATGTTTATTGTAATGGGTCTTCTCAAACCTTGCAATTACATAGATCATCATTTTTACTATAATACAACATTAAGGTGTTCAAGCACAATAGCACATATCAATCTTGACATATTGGAGGCATAAATTTCTTAACATGTCTCTACACCATCTCAAATTTAGCTTCATGTCATTCAGATTTTGCAAGGTATCCTTGAACTGTTGAACACTTGTAATTTTTTATCGAAACACTGTGTAGTTATGTTGTATTCTCTAACTTAGTTTCCATTTCTCATGAGGTGAATGAAAGCTTGAGTGGATATATCCCTCACACAATGATGTGTCTGAAATGTTCAAAAGCTCATAAAACGTAGATGTTGATTCATTTGGTTCTTCATGTGATCCATGATCGTACACGACCTTAACATTTTCACATTGATACTAAATTTGAGGGAATACCTAGTACATCATAGTTCTATAACCATCTAACTCTATGGAAGGGTTATTTAAAGATGATTTGCCATATCAGGGATCAGATGATGGGTGTATAATTAGTGGGTCATTGTGAGAGGTTCAATTAGTATACCTAGAAATGAAACGCCATCTGGGTAGGTGAAAATAAATAATGTCTAAAATTTCTAATTTATGCACTGTAAAAAGGACACTTAAATTTATCATAGGCAAATAGTATAAATATTTGAGTCCCGATGATAAAATTGGGATTCAACTACCCATTAGAAATACATCTACAAGACATTCAACTTCGATCTCTCATTTGATTCGATGTTCACTAACAAAAACAAAGTAAATTAGAAATATAGAAATTTAGGTTATTCATATATACCTAGTTGAACCTGACACAAGGCATGGTTAGGTAAGAGGTCTTATTCCATTCAGGCATCATGAATTTTAATCATTTTATGTGTCTAATTCTTAGTAATCAAAATTAAAATTTTCGGCAATACTTCCTAGCAATTCTCCAAGTACACATATCATCTAGTCGCGTACTTAGAGAACATATTAGAAGATTGTTAAAATCCCTAATATCATTACACTAATTGTATTAGGGATGCTATTTGCACATAGGCGGTAACAATTTGACGATGTACAATTTCGAGTTTAGAATCAAATACAACAATACTCACTTAAATTACATACATAATAGAATATATGTTTCATGGCTAATATACTCTCACTTAAATTACATTCATCGATATCCAAAAACTTCATGCCTAATTACCCTAAAATACAGGTATAACGTATTGTCTAGATTTACATGAGGGTAAAATATTCCACAATTTAAGTGCATTGATTAGATTTTTGATATGGTAGATGAATTTGTACGTTAGATTGACTTTCATTATTGTCTAAAGTTAGCAATGCTCCCTAATTCATAATTATATTTACATCTTAACCAAATTAATGTTCGGTTAGACTGACTTTCATTATTGTTTACACTTAGCAATGCACCCTAATTCATAATTATATTTACATCTTAACCAAATTAACACTCACTAAATTTGTTTGCATTCACAATGTTACAAATCAATTTATGATTAAATCAATTAATTAGCACTATCAAATACATTTAAACCAAACTAAATTAGTGCTATCAAGATTATATTAAAATTAAAATTTATTATAACTAAAACTTACAACATTTTAGAAGATGGAGGGACAAACTTACAAGGTATTAGAAGATTATATTTTTGAGTTAGTTTAGTTTAGGTTAGGTTAGTTAATGGGTTCTTGGAGAGGAGTGGATGGCGACAAACCTGAGCTAAGCATCCAGTGGCAGGCAACTAGTGGGTGGTGTTGGTGCAATCAAGTCTAACTTGGTTCTGATAGATCAACTATTATATTTTGATGTTTGGACAATATGTTGGCACAATCATATTGTGGAAAAGTATTAAGTTATGATTGATATATCAAGTAGGTCAATATTAATTGACCTTTTTGATAGTGTGATTTGTTTTTGTTATTTTATCTGATAAAGCTTCATTAAAAGTATTGTCTAGTTTTAATATGTTTTCGATTATCAAATTCAAATGTGAATATTATTTTAAACAACAATTCATACATTAATTAACATCTTTTTTCATATGCAATAGCTTTTCACTACATTACATTTGTCACACTTATTTCCTTATTGTAATTGAATTTGATCTCTTGTCATTGGAAACCTTATGGTACATACAACAACAATAACTACAACCAAGTCTTATTCCATTAGGTGGGTCGATTATATGAATCCTCTTACACCATTGGACTCTATCTCCTTTTATATCATCATTTATATTTAAATAAATTTTATCTTTTTTTTATCGTTATTAACCATGCCTTCTTAGATCTTCTTCTTTCTTGTTTAATGTGCGTATTTGCCATAGTTTCACATTACCTAACTAGAATAATTATTATTCATTTAAGTATATTTCTGCACCATCTTAAACACGTCTTTTGGAGTTTTCTCTCAATAGGTGCAATCTCGACTTTATCTTTAATATTTTCATTTCTTAACCTGTTTATCCTCGTATATTCGTACATCCACTTTAACAAATTCATCTCTATGATTCTCATCTTTTGCTTGTGTATTTAAGTCATAGTCTAATATTTAGCTCCATATAACATAATGAGTCTAATCGTTATTTTGTAGAACTTCTTTTTAAGTTTTAAAAGTACTTTATGATCACAAAGAATACCTGCCACTCTTCTACATTTCAATTATCTTGCTTATTCTATATAAGATATGTCTTTCAACCCCTCAATCCTTTTACAAAAATGATCCTAAATACTTAGAGCTCTCAGTTACAACTAACATATCGTCTCTTATCTTAACAATTGTCTTACTACATCTAATATTACTAAATTTAAATTTCATATATTCTATCTTTATTTTATTAAATCTAATTTTTTTTACTTTTAGTGTTTTTAGCCAAGATTTGAGTTTAACATTTACTCATTCATGTGTCTCATCTACCAAAATAATATCATCTACAAATAACATGTACCATGGTAATCCGTTTTGGATGTGTCTAATGAGTTTATCTATGATTAATGTAAAAAAATAAGGGCTTAGTGCTAATCCTTGATGTAACCCTATCTTTATAGAAAATGTTTCAGTTAATTCGCTTGAAGTTTTCATTCTTGTTATTTAATCCTCATATATATTCTTAATTATTTCAATATGCGCTATACTAACATTTTTTTCTAAAATTTTCACATAATTTCCCTCGAGAATTGATATCGGGCGGGATAATGATTATCCTGCGAGCAGTATTGATTTCATTGGTTCGACTGCGAAGATCAGAAATAATCTTCTAAAACCTGCTGATTTGGAAGATAACAAGGAAATAGGAAAATAAATATCACCGTTGAAAATTTTTATTAATTCAAAAAACTTCTCATAATATCAATTAGACAATTGATTAAATAGACTCAAAATCCTAAGATATAAAAAAAATTCTTACAGAAAGGAAAAATATTTTAACAACTTCAAAATCCTAAGTGGACTCAAAATCTTAAAATACAAAAGATAGAAAATATCTAACATACTCTAAATATCAAAAAAATATCAAAAATAATAAAAAATAATAAAAATATCTTTGGATTCTTCTTTATCAGTTATCCCGGGTTGAAAAGAACTCGTCCTCGAGTTTAAAATAGCGTAAGGTGGTAGCCTAGGAGAAAGATCCTTTGGCATCAACTCGGTAAAAGTGAGGGGGCTGATATTAGATGATGTTGCTAACTGATTCCGTTGCAATAAATGAGATCCATATGTACAAAAGTTCATCACCCGATGAGGAGGCATCATATTTATAATTTTAACTTTCTCTTCTACTTCGATCCTTGAATTATTGTCCACTTGAAAAACATCCTTTCAACAACATTGTCTTCCTTTTGATATTTATCATCCATTTCCATTGGGGAAGGTGGGATTCTGTTAAGTGTGAGAAGCAGCTGACTTGTTGCTTCGAAAGTGGTTAAAACAGACTGAATGACACCATGTCCAAACAAACATTTAAGCATAATCGGATTGGAAGATTCTGGCCTGTCTAGTAGAATCCCTAATAGAATCCTGTTCAGAAAATCAATAACTTTGCCAAGATAGAGACATTTTGTACACACAGTCTCACTCTTTGAAGTGCTTGCATGCCACCTAAAATTCAAGTGTCTTAACAGAATTGAGAAAACTGTGTTACCAACAGATACAATAGATGGGGAGATATTTATAGGATTGCTCTCACGGCGCAAAGTTAGTAGCATTGATTTTTCCATCTCCATAAAGAGATGGTTTATATGATAAGCAAGTGAACTCATCAAGTCATTATATAAAGAAAAGTAAGATCTCTGCTTGTCATCTTCTGTTCTACTCACAAGAGAGCTGTCTGGAGAATTAGAAGACTGGGATTGGTAGCCAGAAGCAACTCGCAAAGTTGAATAGCTATCTATACCCTGTCTATGTAAACCAATGGCTGCACGTCCAAGATCTCGATATATGTTAAATAAGTCAGAAACTTGAGTCTCAAAAGTCCACCCACGAACTCTTCTTCTCAGTAATGGATCAAGATACTGCCTGAAAGCACTAAAGCGTTGCTCTTCAGGAGAATCAACCACATGGTCCACACCAGGATCCACATGCACCTCATTAGAAGAATCATCTCTTTTAACCTTTGAAACTTCAAGTAGGGCAATATGCCACAGGACTTCACGATGGATATGCCCAATGTCTAACATCCCTGCTAGAATCTCCGAATTCAGTGAGCAATGCATTAATCCAGCGATTGTCTTTTGAAGCAGCAAGGAAGAGGAGAAATTTGACTACAAAGAGACACAATATATTCCACTGTCCTCTATAGACTTGGAATCCTGCAAAGATAAACCAGCAAAGGAACTGAATTGATTCATAGAATTTTTCAAATGCTCCCTAAGCGGGGAAGAAAAAGCACACGCAAGCGATGCAGAATGATGTTGGGTAAAGCCCTTAAAGACAACTGTGCTATGCAAAGCAATTGGCATGGCATCCGATGACTGAGTGATGCTAGGTCATTGAAGAAGTTTTGACAATGTTTCTATACCACTCTTCTTAACAAACATTCTATAAGTTTCAGAATTTTCCATTGTTCGATGAACTAACACCATGATATGAAAGATGGATAACTGCTCATCACGGATTCCTTCAACAGCCATATCCATGGCACTCGCCAAATCATGCCCTTCATTTGCCTTTTCTTCACGATCAATTTCCATGGCAGTGTTCTCATCCATATCAGCATCTTTAGTTTGTTTTGCTTACTCCTCAATGTGAAGATCCATATCAATTTCATCGACAATTTCATCTATCTCATCATCGTCAAAAACTAGATCGTTAATCACCTCGGACTCATCTTCCACATCTTTCTTAATCAACTGGTAAAACTCCTCTGTGTAATCATCGACCGATTTTGCATCGTGTCTCAATGTCTGATATTGCTGAAACATGGTCTGAGTGTAGTCGAAAGGAAGAAAGTGACTCTTCATCTTCTTCTTCATCTTCTCCTAGTCATTGATCTTGGCTTTGCCTTGTTTGTCTCGTGAGTGTCGCAATTGCTCCCACCATGTTGATGTTCGACCTTTGAGTTTGATGACAACTATTTTAACTTTAACACGATCAGACACTTCTTCATAATAAAAATTCTCTCAACTTTGTTAAGCCAATCAGTGAATTCTTGATCTTGAAATGTATCCGAAAACTCGAGAAGATCAATTGAAAATCCAATATCTCTGTACCATTCCTCTTGACCATGGCTTTTGTGATTGTGATAGGGGTTTTGATAAAAGTGGAATCAGAATTAGGATAAGAGAACTTATAACCTTCAAGATCCCGCGCCGCCAGACGTTGAGGTAATTTTGTGATTTTTCTCTATAGATCAAGAATCTCGTCTTGGGTGCTACGATCACAGTGCAAGGCTTCCTTAGCCGAACCCGCCTGTCACGATCACGACCACGACGACCATCCATAAGATCTAAAAGGGCTTTGATACAAATTGACGTTGGGCGGGATAATGCTAATCCTACGAGCGGTATTGATTTCATTGGTTCGATTGTGAATATCAGAAATAATCTTCTAAAATCTGTTGATTCCGAAGAATAAAAGGAGATAGGAAAATAAACGATACTGTCGAAAAATATTATTAATCCAAAAAACTTCTCATAACATCAACTAGACAATTGTTTAAATAGACTAAAAAACCTAAGATGCAAAAAAGAAAAAATCCTAACAGAAAGGAAAAATATTTTAACAGATTCAAAATTTTAAAAATCCTAAACGGATTCAAAATCTAAAATACAAAAGATAGAAATTATCAAAAATACTCTAAATACTAAAAAATAAAAAATTATCAAAAAATAAAAAAAATAAAAAAAAATAATAAAAATTTTCGGATCTTCCTGCATCAAGAATCTATCATAAGATTTTTCTAAGTTGATGAATACCATCTGTAAGTCTTATTTTTTTTTTGATATTTTTCAATTAGTTGTCTGAGAAGATGTATAATTTCTATTATTTCACTTCCAAGCATAAATCCAAATTAATTTTCGATCACTATTGTTCCCTTAGTATTTTTTCTATCACTCATTTCTAAAATTGCATGGTATGGCTCATCAACTTAATGTGTCTATAATTCGTATAATTTTGTACGTTTCTTTTGTTTTATATAAGAGATTAGCGTACTTACCTTCAGTTGATTAGACATTTCTTTTGTTTTCAATGTCAAGTTGAATAACTTCGTAAGTCATTCAATACTTGCTTCTTTAGGCATTTTTATATCTCTATCAGAATATCATTTGGTCTAATTATTTTTTTTTTATTTTACATTTCATTTAAAGTCTGTTCTACTTATGAAGTTTGAATTCTACGATAAAAATTTAAATTTTTATACTCTTCTAACCTACTTCAATTATTTAAGTTAAGATGGTCGTCTAAATTTTCATTAAAAAGTTGATGAAAATACCTCTTCCATGGCTCTTTTATTTCTTTATCATTCACTACTATCCTATTGTATTTATCTTTTATGCATTTTATTTGGGTAAGATCTTTTGTCTTCCTTTCTCGCTTTAGCTATTTTATAGATGTCCCTTTCCCTGTCTTTTGTATCCAACTTCTAGCTATCGATATAAGTATTCGAAAGTTTTATTATTGGCTTCATTCACTGTTTTCTTGGCTATTACAAACTTTTTAAAATTTTCTTTGTTCTTACTAGCCTATAATAACTTATTGGTAGTTCGTTTATCCTTTACTTTCTCCTATGCTTTCTCATTCCACCATTAAGATTCTTTACTTGTTGTGACATGTTCTTTTGACTCAATAAGTACGCTTTCAACCATCATTTTCAAATTTAATGTCATCTTATTCTATATCGTATTTGAGTTGTCATATATGTTTCCTAATAATTGTACTTTTATTCTGTCCTTAACTATACTTTGCTTCTCCTCTTTTAACATCCATCACTTGATTTTAGGAGTCGTGCACATTTTCCTTCAATTAATATTATGCTTAAGATATATATATCCAACACTACTATTTTATATTGGATAGTTAAGTTTTCTCCAATGTTGAACTTATAATCTTTTATAAATCTTTCTATCCTTCTTTCTTGATCGTAAGAAAGTTAATTTGTGACTTTTTATTTTCATTTTTGAATGCAATCTTATAGTATATGTGGCCATATATTCGTTAATCTCTAAGTTTCACACTAAGATTATAACAATCATGGGTTTCAAGGCAACTTAAAGCTTGCACTTTAAGTTGAAGAAAGATAAATGGCCTAAATAATGTAATTTATAATGCAAGATAAAATTCTTTGGCTAATTTATGTAATAAGGGTGGAAAAATAGTTAAAAGATATTCTTAGAACAAAATGAGGTACACTTGTTTCTAGCTTGAGGTGAAGTCCTTTCAGAAGCTTTATGTTTTAATGATCTCTCAACTGACAAGATCTAATTTCACTCGTACCATAATGGTATTGAACCGAATAAACACTACTTGGTGTAGAGCAAGAGAATTGAAAGAATGTCATGTGCTTTCAACTTTGGAATGATGATTATGAAAATATTGAAATTACAATTGATTCACACCCTAAAGAAGTATTGCAGTCACAATTTTAAATGCTGAGTTGGTTGGCATACAACAGGTAAATATTTGCACTGGCAAGGTTGCATGGACATCTCACTGGCATGTTTTGACTCCTATGAAGCTTTCCCTCCTCTTTCGCATCTAGGCATGAGCGAAGCTTTCCTATTGCAAGGTTTTGTTTCTCTTTCATGTACTTAATCTCCTCTATGTCCTAGCACAAGCAAAGCTTCTCCTACCATGAGCATCTCCTCCTTCACGTCTTGAACCTCAAGGTAATTTCCTTCTTATCTCTTTCCCCATTCTCCTCTCTTTCCCCTTATCCCCTCCTTGATACCTTCGACACTATGTTTTGGCATGCTCTAGTATGGCACATAATTATTTCTCCTTCTAACCAAGGATCAAAACCCTGGTTCGGAATGAAATTTCAAACCATGATTGCAATTCATTTACATTATTTTTGATGTCTTTGCATGTCCTAGTGCTTCTATTATTGGTAGCTCGGGGACATGGATACTATGATTGCGATTCATTTACATTATTTGATGTCTTTGCATGCACCCAAACTTCTATTATTGGTACCTTGGAATATTGATCCTTTTTGTTTTGTGTACCTTGTAAGACACACTAATCTCTTAGGTTCTAAACTAAATATAATTAATTTAAAATAATTTTTTATTATGAGACATTGGTATCTTCATATGCACCCATTATGTATCATGCTGTGTGAACATGCAATCTACATTCGATTTTGAAATTTTTAATATAAAGTTGTATTGGAATAAGATTTTATACCATAATTAATTCTTTAAGAAAAATACTCTAGTTTAATTGTTTTGAAGTACATAAATAAATTTAATTCCAATCAATGAACTACTACAAATTTAAGATCACAGTGGCCAGTATACCTTTTTTTCACTCAAGTTATTCTTGATTGTTTATGCTTACTTTCCTTTTTTTTTTAATCTTGGAGACGTCAATGATATTATAGTTATGAGTTCAGTAAACCGTGTCCATCCACACTGTGCCAATAAGAGATATTTGTGTGCAATAGCACTTTGAACTCATCACCTTCAAGCATTCTCATAGTCACAACGCCGTTATTTGTGACCGAAGTAGAAGGTTTTTCTTTAAAACATGTTATCTGTCATTTCATATTAAGACTGGAAAATTTGAAGGTCTAGCTTATTGACTTTTGAGAATATACTGATCACCGTGATATCTTTGCTTGTCTCTTGCCTAGGGCCGCTTACTTTCTTTCAGATGACTTTATGTATTATGTAAAAAATCGTATAGAGGCTACCACTGTTTTTTGTGATACATTTACATTGTTACTTGATGTTTCTTTTGTTCAATGGTCTTGCTAAACTGATGCAGTTGAAGGAAAGACAACAGAAGTTGGAAAGTTGGAGGGCAAAAGAGAAATTATTGACAGAAAAGAGAGCTGACAAGAATGAGCTTCTGCGTCGTCAGAGTTCAGAATGGGTTTCAGAGGATAAGTTAGAGGACAGGATAATGGAAGCAATTATCGGTACCACCATCCTTTAATTCATTCTGTTCTTTGTATTATGGCAGGTTTGCTCATATTTTCAAAGTCAGAGATTGTCCTGTCATTCGAAATTCTTCAGTTCAATAATGTAAACTGATAATCAACTAATAGTCTGAAGTTGCTTTCTTCAGTAGTTTTTCATTTGTCTTTCAACTTAATCAATATGGCTTTTAGGAGATGGCACTATAAGGTTTTCCAGTCACTTTTTTCCCTAGCTATTTAAGCGATTGCAGTTTCTATCCTGTTCTGTGTAGTTCTAACTATTTTTGCTCTACTTTTTTGTGCTATTGGGACTGTTAATTGTATGCTTCTACTTTTTGATGGTGACATTTTAGGATGTCAACATTTTAATTTCAGGAAAAATTGGGATGATGCACAATGAAGAGTGTGATGATTTATTATATTTCTGTTATCTAATAAATTGTGACGATTTATTTTTTCCAATAAAATTTATTTAATTTCCAATAAAATATTATTATTCTAATTTTTTGGGCCAATAGAATAATAATTATCTGTGTACGGTAGAGAGGTATTATTTCTCATTTTAAGTTAAGGTGGCAATTACGTCAGGCCTTCATGACTCAACCAGACTGGCTTTGGCTTTGCTTGGTATAGCTCAAGTGTCATGTTGACGGGGTGAGTCGAGTGAGGGTGGTTCAGCCTGTTAACTAGGTAGCATTGTTCGATTTTGGAGCATGCTAAGCATAACACAAGCTTGGACTAGGTTTTTTCATATTGTATTACTTTTTATATTTTATATTTTTATATATTTTATTTTAAAAATTAAGTCTTATCGAGCTTAGACCAATTATATTAGTTTACTAAATATCGTTAGCAGTGTAATAATTCTATTTGAAAAGATGCTCATTTGTAGCAGTACAAATCAAGGTAGTTGAATTTCCTATTGATCCTTCAAGTTCTATTGTTTGATATGTATTCCAGCAAAAGGCATAGCAATCACAAGTAGGTTTTGATCAATACTATGAATTAGTCATCGTTTTCAATTTGATAAATGTACTTGCAAACAAATGTATGTAGAATTTGGTATTCATCTAAATTTTAGTATCATAAGTATTTGTTACCTTTAGTCCATCATTGCTAATGGGTTCTCATAGCTATGTGAGATTATTATTTGTTCAGGATTAGTGGATAAGAATTTTTCGAATCTAATTTCACTTATCATTATACCAAACTTTGGTTCCTTGTTTGTTGTTTTCAAATAATCGATGAGCCCATTCGAAAGATTCAAATGAATGTGTTGAATTATTTGAAGAATTCAGTAAATCAAATATGGAAGTTTTTAAAAAGGAAATGCATGTAGGTTTCAAATAACTAAATTTTGTCCTCGTGGTTAGATTACAAACATAAAAACAAATTTTTTTAATCGATCAAACCCAACTGTTCAATTCCCTTTGAACCAAAAATGGCTCATCTTCTACGCCTGAAAAAAAAGGGGAATTTTTTCAGTCAAATTAATAAATGATAAAACAAATAATAAAAGATTACCAACAAATTGATTAATTTAATGATAAGTAAGATATACTTGAAAAGAATTTTTGGTTAACAATTAAAGGTTTGAATTTGAAAAATGGCATTACTGAACAGGAATTTAGTTTTATTGTTGTTACTTTGAAAGGGAAATCATCTCACATTTAATATGATATAGTAGCCAACACACAATTGTGTGGGAATGTTGGGACTATAGCCGTCAAGTTGGGTTAGGTCTGCTGGGTTGGTTCACCCTGTCAAGTAATTTAGGTGGATTGTGTTGAAATTTTATCAACCCATTTTAAGATGAGTTGAGGTGGGTTGGCCCCGACCCGCGTGGTTGGCCCGCGAGTTGAGAAAATTTATTTATTTATTTTAAAATTTAAAATTAAAATATAAAACTTAATGACTTTCAACTTAATTAATTTAAATTATACTTCAAACTTAAAATTTTTTAATATTTTTTTATTTTTTAACAGGCCCGACGGGTTGGCCCGCCTAACTCGCGGCCCGCCTTAAGTTGGGTTGGGTTGGAGATTTCCCAACCCGCCAAATTGGTGGGTTAGCCCGCCCCGCCCCGCCTTATGATGGACCCGTCATGGGTTAGCCCGCCCCGCCATGGGTGGCCCGTTTGACGGCTCTAGTTGGGACGGCGAATTCTACCATTTGTTGAAGTAGATAAAATTAAAAGAATAATAATAGTTAAATTGAAATTGAGTCCCATTAGTTTTTTTTTAAGCTAAAAATAATTAAAGACCCTTTAAAATTTCAAATTTCATCCATTAAGTATTAATTATTAACGTAGTTACTTGGGACAAAGTATTATTTTTTAAATAATGATGTTAATGGTTGAGGGTAAAGTCATAAGAGCTCGAAAGTTTTGGAGTTGAAGAGGTTAAAACTCCATAGAATATTTTGAAGAACATAAACGCTTTGAGAAGAAAAATGAAAAACATTCTAAAGAAAAATATGAAGATTTCATTCTATTCGTTGCAGTAAAAAAGTGAAATCCGTCATCCCAGTAATTTCACATGGCCGATTTTATGATCATCTGTGAGGAGGTAAATTGAGAAATTGCAGTTGATCACTATGGAGGAGGGCATTGCTTTGACTTCACTGAGACTCGACACTTGTCCATTGTAACAAATCTATTTCACAGTAATCAATTCAACTATATCATGAGAGTAACATTTCATTCTATTTGTGTCTTTCCCATGTTTAGCTAAAATTAATAAACAAACCGACTGCCAATGCATCCTTCTAGAGAGAAATGAAAATAAGGATTATAGGGAGAAATGAAAAATGAAATATCTATATATCTAAATAAATGAATGCTATCTTGCGTCTCTTATTTTACAGCATTTAATTTTTTTTAGTTTTATTTTTTTATATATTTAATACTATAATCTAATCAATAAAATTCTAAATAAATTAACCACAAATAAAAACAATGGAAAAAAAATTAGACCATGCACCCGCGCACATCATCATACGTGCCACACAGCATAACTTTACTATATATATATAGATTTGATATACTGCGCGACGATTTCCTGCCCGACTTGTGCGCGATCGATCCTCGCCGTCCAAGCCGAATCGCGTGAAACCACAGCCGTCCGTTTATCGCGATTGCACAGTGTTTCTCCTCGGACCTTCGCCGCTTCTCCGCCACTGTTCACCGCCGTCCGGCCACCTCCGGCTGCCGGACCGGGCCCGTTGGAACCGCAACTCGACGGCGGTCCGGAGGTGGCCGGAGTCCGGCCCCGATTCGGAATCCCGGATTCCGGCCGAAACCGGCCAACAGACACTGTTGGGCGGTTTCGGCCGGAATTCGGCCCCGATTCTGGCCGAATTTCGGCCGAAATCGGCCACCAGCGCCTGCCGGCGATTTCGGCCGGAATCCGGCCGCGGTCGAAGCGCCCGGCGCCGGCGCGTCGACCGCGGCCGGAGTCCGGCTCCGATTCGGCCGGATTCCGACGAAATCGGCGCCAGAACTGTCTGCTCTGTTTCGGCCGGAATTCACCACTTGTTAGTATCGATGAAATCAAAATATCTCAACAATGACATGATATTGTCCACTTTAGGCCTAAGCCCTCACACCAAAAAAAATCCTCGAAACAGCGACGGATTTAGCGACGGAATTTGTTTCCGTCGCTAAGTTTAACGACGTACTTTAACATTCCGTCGCAAATTCGTTGTCTATGACGGATAATTAATTCCGTCATTAATTAACGACAGAAACTTTATTTCTATCGCTAATTAGCGACGGATATATTAAGTCCGTCGCCGTCGCTAATTAGCGACGGAAATAAACTTTCCGTCACTAAGCCGTAGGAATAGCGACCGAAGAAATTATCCGTCGCTAATTAGCGACGGAATCTACTTCCGTCGCTATAATCACGATTTAGGTTGTATCCCGATTATTTTCTCCGCGCGTTCTTTCTCTGCGATCCCCGCTTTCTCCCTCCGGCGCTCTCCTTCCGGCAATCTCCCTCCTCTCCGACGCTCTCCCTCCGGCAATCTCCCTCCCCTCCGGCGCTCTCCCTCCGGTATTCTCCCTCACCTCCGGCAGTTCCTCGCTGCTACTCTCCTCCGACGAAATCTAGGGTTTCTAGATCCTCGCCTCCGGCACATTCCCCTCCAGCGCTCTCCCTCCGGTATTCTCCCTCACCTCCGGTAGTTCCTCGCGGCTAGTCTCCTCGTGGCTAGTCTCCTCGCGGCAATTCCTCGCGGCGGTATTCTCCCCAAAGGTAACCCCTCCGGCACATTCCCCTCCGGCATGCAGTACTGTTGATTTTGCATTTCTAGGGTTTCTAGATATTACTAAGACTATTAGTAATTAACTTTTAGAATTAATGAGCAGTTGATATTTTTAGGGTTCTGTAAGCCAAATTGAGCTAAGCTTGATTTTGTTAAAATTTAGGGTTTGTAATTGGACAGTACTTGGAACAATCTGTAGAAAATTTACCGTTTCTAATTGGAAAGTACTTGGAAAGTGTGTAGAAAATTTAGGGTTTCTAATTGTTAAGTCTACATGGATCGAGATTTAAATTGATTACTGTAAGGATTGGGATTAAAATTGACATTCCTTATTTCGATTCTACAATGTACCAATAGTACTTTGAATGAGATATAAGCAATTGAATACTAACCTTGGCTATTTATTTTACCTCATAAGTAACTTTTTAATGGAATACATAAATTTTTTATGAATAATTACTTATTAAATGGAAATTAAAATAGCTTGTCTCGAACATGATTATACAAACAAGAGGATGGATAGAGATCACATGTATACAAATTAAATTGTGCATGCTTACCTCATCCTCAGCGATGTGTGAAAAAATAAGTATAAATCTTGTTATCACATATAATAGTTTGTAATTGATAGTATAAAGTCTAAGTGATTAAAAACAATTTAAATTATGTGTGCGTTCAATTTAACATATCATTTATATGCAATTAAAATGTGTCTGCGCAGAAGGTTACAATGTATAAACATAAAGCGTGGATGTACGATAGATTAGACGATGGATATATCCGACCCGAATTTTATATTGGAGTTGAAGAGTCTGTAAACTTTGCTAAGAGTCATCCAGAATGGATGAATGGTGCAGAGTTACGTTGTCCGTGCAATCATTGCAAATGTCAAAATAAAGCTTTCCGTGACGAGGATACCGTGAAAGTGCATATCTGTAAAAATGGTTTTGTTCCAAACTACTACAATTGGTACTGTCACGGGGAGCCTTATGTCTCGGAACGAATTGGAACTTCTGTTGCTTCTTCATCTGGCACAACTGTTTTAGATGAATCAACATCTAATGATCACATGATGCAATCAATGGTTTATGACGCAATTAATGCAGTTGATCCATCTAATGTAGATGAAGTACCAACATCTGCAGTTTAACAACTATATGACATGTTACAGGCTAGTGAAAGAGAAGTGTGGGAAGGTATTCCATCTGATCATTCCCAACTATCAGCTACTGCAAGATTATTGAACATCAAAGCTGAACATCATTTCTCAGAACGATGTTACGATGACATTTGTCAATTGTTGTCAAAGTTGCTTCCTACTAATCACCAAATGACGGATAGTTTCTACAGTACAAAGAAATTGGTAAGGGATTTACGGTTGCCCATAGAAAAGATCGATTGTTGCGTAAACAATTGCATGATATATTGGAATAAAGACAGTAAACTGATTGAATGCAAAATTTGTGGGCACCCTCGCTACAAGCATCGTAGTCGCATTGCAGGGAAGAAAAAAAAATATTGCATGGAAGGTTATGTATTATTTTCCTTTAACTGCTAGACTTCAACGCTTGTATGCATCTGCTGCCACAGCTTTCCACATGAGGTGACATCACCAACATATGCATGCAGTGGAAAGGTCTCTTGGTCTGATAATCACCGTAAATTTTTGCCACTTGAACACCCATTCAGGAGAAATAAGAAAAATTTTCTAAAGAATGTTGAAGTCAGAAAATTACAACCAACAATGAAGTCAAGTGCAGAAATAATTGACCAAATAGACAGTTATGGATTTCTACCAGTATATGATCAAAATTCAGAGGAGATAAATAAATACATTGTCAGGATGTGCAAATGTGGTTGGAAGAAAAGAAGTATTTTCTGAGACCTGCCGTACTGAAAGTATTTATTGATTCGACATAATTTAGATGTGATGTATGTCGAGAAAATTTTTTTCGATAATATCTTTAATACAGTGATGAATATTCCTGGAAGAACTAAAGACACTACAAAATCACAAGAGGAATTAAAAGGGTTGGTTAACATACCTGAATTGCATCAGAATGAAACAACACATCAATATCCAAAAGCTTGTTATACATTAGACAGAGAAGGTAAACAAGCTTTATGTAGTTGGTTGAAATAGATAAAATTTCCTGATGGGTATGCTTCCAATATGGCACGATGCATGGATATGAATAGGTTAAAAATGTTTGGAATGAAAAGTCATGACTGCCATGTGTTCATGCAAAGACTTATACCAATAGCTTTTCATGACCTTCTGCCTATTAATGTTTGGCAAATACTCACAGAACTGAGTCTATTTTTCAGAGATTGATCTGCTAGGTGTATTATGACGGCCGATATGCTTAAGCTACAAATAGATATTCCTGTCATATTATATAAGCTTGAGCGTATATTTCCACCAAGTTTTTTTGATTCAATGGAACATCTACCAGTTCACCTACCTTATGAGGCACAATTAGGTGGTCATGTTCAGTATAGATGGATGTATCCATTTGAAAAAATTTTGAGAAAATTAAAGAATAATGTTCGCAACAAAGTCAGAGTCGAGGGATCGATATGCAATGCTTATTTGGTTGAAGAAGCAACTTCTTTCTGCTCCTATTATTTTGCTGATAGTGTCAACACGAGACATCGCAAGAATCCCAGAAATTATGATGATACTCAGCCAATTAATCCTACATTGCTTTCTATTTTCAAGTTTCCTGACAAACCATTTGGTGCTTCTAATTCAAGATGGTTAAATCAACAAGAATATCATGCTGCAAGAACATACATACTCTTGAATTGTGAGGAGGTCAAACCATACATAAGGTGAGTAGATTGATATAATCAACTACTAATCTCAATTATTTTTTATTTTATTTTTCTTCAATTTCAGCCTTTACGAACAACAACTTCATTATGAAAATCCATCTATCAGTCAAAGTGAAGTCGAGGAAAAGTTAGAGACAGAACTGTGATTTCAAATATATGTAAGTTAAAGAATAAATTAATGTTACCCCTCTGTAAGATATAAACATATTCTGGTTACTATAACGGTTTTAAATTCCACGTGACACAACGGGAATCACAAAGACGTAAAACGATCTATTAACAACAATAACTCAGAATTTGATTATTACGGGAGACTCGAAGAAATTATTGAGATTGAATATTCTGCCTTACTCATAAAAAGATGTGTGTTATTCAAATATTCTTGGTATGATCCGACTCCCAGAACAGGAACCAGAATACACTTAAGCTACAATTTAGTTGAGGTTAATGCAAATAAAAGGTTTAACAAGTTTGAACCTTTCATTTTTACAGTCCAAGCGGGTCAAGTTTTCTATCTTCAATATCCGATGAAGGCAAGAAGAGTTAGTGAATGGTTAGTTGTTTGTCATACGAAGGCCCGTTCAACCATAGAAACACCGAACTGATGCATTTCAAAATTGATATCTGTTATCTGTTTTCAAATTTTATGTATTTTATGTTACCACAAGAAAATGTTAATATTGATGATTGATATCTGTTAGTCAAATTTTATGTATTTTATGTTACCACGTGATACTTATGGTATCTTTTGTTATTTATGATGAGTCTATGACAAATTAGTATCTAATCACATTATTGTATTTGTCTGCAAGAATCTACTTAAAATCTGTAGATATAGAGTACAGAATAGAAGGATGTTGAGCATTAAGAGCAATGTGATTGAAATAAGTCCTTGCGGGTGAGAAGTCCGGATGTAAAGCAAAAGGAAAGTCCAAGAGGGTCGAAGAGCTCTTGGCATGAGGTTGACAGTCGACTGATTTGGTAAGGTCAGTCGACTGGCACGCCTGGTACGCTGCGTTAGTCGACTGAAACACACGACAGTCGAGTCGGATTCCTTGATCAGTCGATTGAGGTTGGAGATCAGTCGACTGAGGTTGTCTCAGAAGCAGGCAGAAGAGAATCGACTCGATTGGGATTTGCTTCAGTCGACTGTCAGCGAACAGAAGCTTAAACGACTCGACTGATCATCCACATCAGTCGACTGAGATAAGATCAGTCGACTGTCTTGGCACAACCAGTCGACTGATGACATAAAACCAGTCGAATGTCATGGTAAAACCAGTCGATTGATGACATAAAAACTGATAGTGACTGTATTTTTTTAGATGGTTAGCCAATTATATATATTTTTATTAACTGAATGTAGTAGCAACAGATATGTTGCAACAGATTTCACAACTTTAGACTTCTATCAAAACAGATAGTGATTGTATCATTTTTATTTCGAACATTCTTTGTGTTATAATATTATTTACAGATACACATATGTCTGATCAGGCAGCAGTACCAGCTGGCCGGACTGTGTTGAGAGTTGTTGGCGGGTGGTAAGTATTAGTGTTATTAGTACTTTTTAATTCATATTTTGTTTTATAACATATGTCTAACATTTACATGGTTTATAATGCAGTTTTATGCCAGAGGGCCATCAAGTTGCAGGATATATTTCTAATAAATTTTGTGAGCGAGTATGTCGTTCAGGGCATACTTGGAGGCATGTCGACCAAGGCATGCGCAACTTCTACTACGACGAGTTTGTGGTAAGTCATTTTGAACACCTTATAATCAAGTTGTTTTTGTTTCACTAATTATTTTTTTTCTTGCAGAAAAAGTATACTTTTGAGCCAGGACATGAGCGGGAGTTTCAAGACGTCTGGAATGCTGCTGCTGGCAAATTATATAAAGATCTGCTATATAAATGTAGAAGTAAGGGCACCAGATCATCTTGGATCCCAGAGGACATGTGAGCTGCATGGCAAGCAGTATGGCAAGCAGAAAGATGGCAGGCAAATGCAGCGACAGCTCGGTCCAACAGAAAGATCGAGCTAGCTGGCCCTAGCACCGGATCTACAAAACATACAGCTGGATCTCGCTCCATTGTGGAGCATACCTTGGACTTAGTAAGTTTACAACTAATATATTTTTAATTAATTAGTAATGTCATTATTTTTATTTAATTATATTTTTTATTTTTCAGGAGCACCAGTTACAACGTCCTCCTACTTGTTGGGAGATTTTTACAAAGACACACAAGTCCAAGAATGGTACTTTTATTAATGTTTGCTCGCAGGCCTTAGACGTAAGAAAATAATTTTTTAATTTATTTCACATTATCGCCATGTAATTATTTTTTCTAATCTTAAATTTTATAATAATTTAATTTTAAACAGGCTGAATATTCAGCTAGAGTTGCATAGGCGTCTGCGCCTGCAGTTGAGGGAGGAGAGAGGCAGGAGCTCTCAACCGACCAGTTGAATGAGATCTACTATGATGTGGTCGGTGGGAGGAAGAAGAGCTCCATCCTCTACGGTCTAGGGTCCCAGGCGAGAGTCGTATATGATCGTGTGATGGCCCTTAGAGGCAGGGGTCGTCCCATCAGATCATCTTCTGCGATAGAAGCCCTACAAAAAGAAAATCAAGAATTAAAAGATCGACTCGCCGTATTAGAGGTCGACTCGCCGTATTAGAGGCGTAGGCAAAAAGTCAAGCTCGGCTTGGGCAGCAGATGATGACCTTCATGGAGGCCTTCGGCCAGACGCCATCGCAGCCTGCTTTTGATGCGCTGCGAGCTGCGATGCGAGGTGCGGACCCTGATACGGAGACTCAGGACCCTAATGCTCCTGATCAGTAGCTGTCTACAAGGTAGGTTAACATTTCTATTACTTTTTTTTTTTTTACGTTATTACTTGTAAGCATGCATTTTTCAATACGTTGTTCTATTAATAACCTATCTTATTAGTTTTTTTGCAGGATCTTCTATTTTGCCTCGGCTCGTTTAGATATAATTTTGATCAGTTCTTGTATTTTGACATTTGATACAGTATCATTGTATCTAGATATTTGTATTTATGTTATTGTATTCAGATTGTATCGGAGTATTTTGACATGTGTTGTATTCAGATGTTATATTAGTATTGTGTTTTACCATTGTTGGCCTATTTGTATATTTCTGTTATATTATATTGGTTTTGTTGTCATGTAAACAGGAAATTCAGAAAAACAGATTAAAATATTTTAAAAAATTATATTATTAGCGACAGAATTTATAATTCTGTCGCTAATAATCGAAAAAAATTTTATATTTTTTTTATAAATTTAGCAGAATTATAAATTCCGTCGCTAATTAGCGACAAATTAGAAGTTCCCGGTAATTCCAAAATAGAAGGCATGGCGGAAAAGAGCTCGAGCAAACAAAAATGGCACTATCATATATATCAAGTTCGAAGCATTCTGTTCAATGATGATTCAGGAAAGCCACATGACAAAAATTGTAGAATTCGACTACTGATTCATTTGGAAAGAATCTAAACCGTACACAAACAAATCCCATTTTTAAAATATAAAACTCGATGTATACAAACTCTAACAAGTCATCGTTGATTACAACAACTCCTGTCAGGGATTTGAAAATACTGGAGCGTCCATGGTACTCAATGCAAAATTTATGACGATCTTGAACAACACTACCAAGGGCCTACAAACGATCTGAGAAAGTCGTCCCACTGAACTAATGAGCATATATCATTAGTTTGTGAACTGTTAATGACAGGATTTGCTGCAAATTGCATTGAGCTTACTTTCCAACACCAGTTGGACCAATGCTAGTTTTGAAGGACACACTTTGGTATCAGTTTTATTTAGCTCATGTGCAATGGCACAATGTTCTTCCTTCCACAGTTGCAGAGATCTTAACTTTCAAATTCAGAATGTCTGACAATGTGTATGTGACTAGAGGCAGTAAAAATTTCATTTTCAAAAAGTTCATGTCAGATTTCCATAATGTGGACCTCCATACTCTGGCATTTGACAACCCAGAGATGATCTAAAAGATATCCCCATGCAGTTCACATTGTCGCTCAACTTAAATTTCATGCAACTAAAGCTGTGCTCATTTTCTTCCTCCCTACTGAAGCCAATCCATAATGTTACTGAATCATAGGTAGCATGGTGACAGTTTCTTTATGGCTATGTTTTGTAAGATTGCATGATCTACTCTACTATCAAGCATCATGTTACAGAAAACTGCAAGATCCTTTGACTTCTCCATTACTATTATAAATAGTCTCTTTAAACTGCAATTAAATCAACCATGATATCCAAGAAAACCCTGAGTTAGATTCCTCTTTCTTCCATCAGTCTTAAAGTAGTACATCATAACACAATGCTATTCTGCACTCATGTGAGGTGTAAGTTTTATAGAACTGTGGCGTTTCTTCTCTTTTGTATTGGGGTATGATTGTTGTCAGAAAGTCACTATACCAGACTAACAAGTAGAACTAGCATTCACCGTAGTGGACATTTTCCAACTGCTCATCCTTGGAATTTGCCACAAGTTCAACAGCGCTGCAGAAAGCATCTCTTCTTCTATCATGATGAGATGCACCTAAAGAATTATCAGTTTCAGATCAATTCATTTCAACCAAAATGTATGCTTTTTTCTTCAGATTCAATCACCCGCTGATCATCATCAACCATGAAGGCACGAACTCCATTCTTATTGTCTATCCAACTATACCCCCGATTCTTCTTTACCCCTCGATCACTCATCAATGCCCTGATAGCAGATGCATCATCCCATCTACCTAAAGAGGCATATATATTGGACAAAAGTACATATGGTGATGAATTTAAGGGATCAATCTGAAAAAGATGCTCTGCAGCATGTCTCCCAAGATTAGCATTTCCATGTAACGCACAAGCACTAAGCAAAACCTCCCACAGGATAGGATCATCTGTGTATGGCATCTTGTCTACTAGTTCTTCAGCTTCAACAAGGCGACCAGCACGGCCAAGAGAGTCAATTACACATGTATAGTGATCAACCAGTGGCTCAATGTCGTGGTCCTTTTTCATTGTATCAAGGATTCTGATCCCTTTGTCAACCATCCCAGCATGACTGCATGCAGCAAGAACAGCTACAAAGGTAACACTATTTGGTTTCTCATCAGTACTTAGCATGAGTTCAAAGAGTTCAACTGCATTCTCACCATGACCATTTTGTGCGTACCCATGTATCATCTCATTCCATGAAACAACATTCTTAGTCATCATGGTATCAAATAATAGACGTGCTTCGTCTACTTCACCACATTTAGCATACATATCTATCAAAGCACTCCCAACATAAACATGACTCTCATAACCATCTTTTGTTGTATGGGCATGTATCTGTCTACCTTGAGGCAATGATGACAGTCTAGCACATGAGCTTACCACACTTGCATAGGAAGATTCAGTAGGATAGAAACCATTTTGACACATCGTCTTGTAAACAGAAAAAGCTTCTTTATTATGAGAATTATGTGCAAATCCAGTTATCATTGCATTCCAACTCACAACATCCCTCTCTGACATCCTATCAAAAACCTGCTTTGCAACCTCAATACGTCCACATTTTGAGTACATATCCACCAGTCCACTTGCAACAAATAAGTCATCATGACGAACAATCCTTATTGAAGCAGCATGTAATTGCTTCCCAAAGTCCAGAAGCCCTATAGCTGAGGAAGAGCTAAGAATAAGGGCCAAGGTAGTTCGATCAGGTAGAATATTTAAAAACTGCATTTTCCTAAATAGCTCAATTGCCCTGTCATAGCTATCTTCTTGGCAGTATCCAGAAAGTATAGCATTCCATGATCTAACATTTGGTTCTGCTATTTTATCAAATATCTCTTGAGCTGACACAATGTCCCTAGCCTTCACACATGCCGCAAGCAAACTGATGTAAGTGACCTCATCTGGTTCAATTCCATGTTGCTGCATCAGATCTAACAAGTCCATTGCCTTTTTTCTGTTACCTTGCTGACCATATCCAGCTATCAAAACATTGCATGAAACAACAGTAATGCTTGGCAGTGTACCAAAAGCCAACTCAGCTTCATCCATGTTCCCAGTTTTGGCATACATATCAATCAATGAGTTGCCAACATGAGGATCTGTTTCAAATCCATATTTAATTGCAAGAACTTGTATTGATTGACCAAGCAGTAAACCATAATTACAAGGATAGTGTTCATCCTCTTCCGCTCTAGCACAAGCAACCAAGACACTTGAAACAGCAACCGGATCAATGTTTATTCCACCCTTGTGCATTTTCCCAAACAGCCTAACTGCATCCCCAACAGAGCCGCCCTGCATCATGCAACCCATCATGGTGGTGAATGAGACCTCATTAGGCTGCGATATATCATCAAACACTTTAAATGCGTCATCTGTACTCCCACATTTTGTATACACTCCAAGCAAAGCATTCTCCACGAACAAATTCGCGTCGAGTCCTATCTTGACGGCGAGCCCATGGAACCTGCGGCCATCGGACAAAGCCATGAGACAACCACAGGCGCTCAAGACGCTGGCAAGAGTAAAGTTGGATGGTTGAAGTCCTTCCCTCGCCATGGAATAGTACAAATCCAAGGCTGCATCCTCGAAACCACCGCGAACCAAGGCGCCGATCATTGTATTCCAGGACACGACGTTTTTATCAGGCATTTGCACGAACAGGTGGCGTGCCAGCTCCAAGTCACCAGACTTGGAGCAAGCGGAGACGGCAGCGTTCCAGGAGTAGACATTGGGCAAAGGGATGGAGCGGAAGACTTTGATGGCGTAGTCGAGGCGGTGGCAGCGGGAGTAGAGCTCGATGAGGCGGTTGGATAGGAAGGTGTCGGCGGAGAGGCCGACGGCGAGGATGTGGGCGTGGGCGGCTCTACCTTTGAGATGACATCGTTTGGCGATGCAACGTTGGAGGTGGTCGGCGAGGCGGGCGAAGCTCGAATGTCCCATGCTGCCTTCGAAGTTGCAGCCGCTAGACGCGTCACTGTAAATTGACCGCTCAAATGGATGTGGATCAATTCATCGAAAATCTATCACGATTAATTGGACGGTCCTGGCGAACGAATTTAAACGGTCCTTTTAATAGTTCCTTTTAAACGGTCCTGGCGAACGAATGTAGAGTCAATCTAGATAGATTCACCTTCATTGAACTTGATCGATGAGATTGAGAGTTTGACGTGTATTTGAGTAATACTATTAATAGTTAAAAATCATTGCTAAAGTAGATTGTTTGCCTATGTGGTTCTGCCTCTACTAAAATTTTCCACTAGATAGATAATAGATTCTCATTTTGAGACTTATACACTGAGAGAGATTTCAAAAAGAAAGAGAAGAATTGTCTATTCGAAGAAGAATTTGAAGACCATCTAAGCTCAAGGATACATAGAGGCCGTCTCAATTCAACTCCTCAAAAACTCTTCCTGTCCCATCCCACTTGCCTTAAAAGCCTATTTATTTTTTCCTACAATTAAGCTCCACCTAGAAATTAGTATTCTTCCTCGCCCGCTCGGATTCCTCCTCTCTTGCTTTTCTTCGAAAATACAGGTGATGTTGGTCTAGTGGTGTGTCTGCTCCCATGTCCTATGATTCAAAACTCGTCAGTCAGGGCTGACATTGTAGGCGTGACCCCTCTGACGGTCAAATCAATAATGGGCTGAGGTGCGAAGCTCACCTGTATGCACGAGAATGCAAAAGAGCTCGAGGAAGAAAATGGAGAAGAATAGTCTTTGCTTAAAAGAAGAAAATTATACTTTCACTTACCTTCGAGAAATCTTATATAACCGCAGAGGTGGAATGCCCACGTAAACTATCCTGCAAGCCCTAGGCAAGCCATGGGGAAAATCGTATTAGTGGAGCATCGCCCGTTGGTCGGTCACACACAATGGATTCCACGTTAGGAGTGATAGTCATTGGTCCATACTCCTAACATTGTCAAGTTGTTATCCATGTGTCGCTTTCCATGTAACTGCCTAACCAGGGCCGGTCTCATGTTAGTAGATGTTGGAGGTTGAGGTTAAAGAGAGCTTGTTCAACCGGAGTTTCTCATTATCTAGGAATCCTTGTGACCGAGCAGGTAGAGGGGGTTGGGGCTTGATGGGGGCCTATTGTTAAGGAAGGCGTCGACCAATGTACTGTTGAGGATCGGTGCGTTCGCTAGAGGGGGGTGAATAACATTTTTCGATATTTCTTGATCTTTCTCTGCATAGAGATTAGCGGAAGCAAAATAATAAAAGAGATAAAAGATCACAACGCTAACCCGGTTCGATTTACTTGGTCTCCACCTCCGCAGAGGTGACTAATCCAAGGATCCACACAGCCCACACACCCTTTTCACTATGAAAAGATCTCCTTCACAAGAACTCTTGAAGGCGGAGAAACCTTTACACTTGATCTCTTCCTCTTATGAATAGAAAATAGTTTTGGGAGGAAGAGTAGAAAAGTAAAAGACAGAGCGTTGAAGATCTCACAAAAATGTACTCGAAAAGAAGAAGTGCTCTCTTCAATCTCGCAGCTGTCTTTTATGCTTTTCGTGACATCAGTCGACTGCTCCCATGGCCAGTCGACTGATGGGCTTCAACGGCTACAGAATCTGCATTAATTGCTGCATTAATTAGCCCAACGTTTGAATTCCAGTCGACTGCTCCTAGCTAGTCGACTGTCTTCTTCTGGCTCGACTGATCTTTCTGTGTATGACTTATTCAGCCATCAGTCGACTGAAATTACAGTCCAGTCGACTGATACTCTGATCAGTCGACTGAAAATACAGTCCAGTCGACTGATACTCTGATCAGTCAACTGAATCACCATTCCAGTTGACTGACCAAGCTGAAACTCCCTTTTCAGCTTCTTCTTCAGCCCTTAGCCTTGACGCAAACCTTCAAACGCCTTCCACAAGCCTCATGCCCTTCCTTGCACTAGCTTGAGATGTTTCCCTCAGCTTCGTCGTGCTAAGTCTTCCTTTACCAAGAGGCCGCGCCTCCGGGACTTCATCTTTGCCAAGAGGCCGCGCCTCCGGGACTTCACCTTTTGCCAAGTCTTCTAACCTGGACTTTCCTGTGAACTCAATTCACACGCGTTAGATCACCAACATTGCCTAACTTAAACATGTTTTAGCCAAACATTAAAATCCAATAATGCTTGGGGCAAGATTGCACCAACAATCTCCCCCTTTTTGATGTTTGGCAAAAACCTTGTTTAAGTTAGGTCTTTAAATATGAAAAACATAACAACATGGCATAACAGCATGATCATGATAAACATGATAAGCATGAATCATAAAACATGATCTAACTTAAACCATCCTTCTCCTAACTTAAACATCTCTCATTTCTCCCCCTTTTTGACAAAAATCAAAAAGGTAATCTTTTTATCCAATGATGATCATACTTCCCCTAAAGTAGACCTCCCCTAACATCATTTTACCAACAATATCTTTGGAAAGTTATCAAGTTCATTCCAACCCTTAATCATGTAAGTAAGGTGTAAAAATATAAACATGAATTTCACTTTCTGATAAGTCTTTAGAGTCTTTACATTAAGCCTATAACATGATTGAAAAGTTATAATCCACTAAAATAGTTATTTGATACAGGGTTGACAATACTTCAAACTCTTAATGGCACAATCACTTTGTACCTGTTGGCGTTCTGGATCTCCGTCCTGCGATCCGGATTCTATCCGCTCCTAGAAGCATAGAACCCCACAGGACAAAAATTTATCCCGCCCTGGATCAATTGACAAAGTCTACAAAAGACCAAGTCAATTAATCCTTCAGGATCGCCGATTCCTAAATTATTATCTACGGTTTATTTAACTAGTTCTAGAAAATTAAAAACTGCGGAAAAATATAAAATTTACCAGAACCTTCGAAGATGACCTCGGAGCCTTCCGCTGTATTCCTTTCTTCTTCCTGGACGTTGGGTGGACAACGATCCTCCAGAAATAAGAACTGCAACCTCCGGATGACTTTCTCTTGGATCGATTTTCTTCTTCTCGTAGCAACTTCGCCTTGTCTTGTTCCCTTGCTTAGATCCGGCCACCACTTGGACAAAGAGGTTCGGCCACCTCAAGAGAAGAAGGAGAAGGGGCGGTGGAAGAAGAAGAAAAAAGAAAAGGAAGAAGGAGGAGGGGTTAGGGCCGGCGGCACCAAGGAGAAGAGGAGGGTTTCCGAAATCGTTTCGATATAACTTCTCCTCTCTTGAATTGAATCAATTGTTGCCGCCCACCCCCTCTTCTTTTATAGCCTCACGCCCAAGACCAAGCACCTCTTGCCAATTCTAAATTTTTCTATAATTTTGATTGATTCCATGAACCAATTCTAAATTATAGAAACTTATTGAATCCTGGCCTTTAGATTGCCTTGCTTGGTTTCTAGCCGTTAGATCTTTTCAGAAATAATTAAAAGAATTATTTCCAACCTTATCTAAAGTGGCCGGCCATATTAATTAATTCCATGAATTAATTCTATATTAAAAAGGAAATAAAACTTAAACCGAAGAGATCTCATCCATCGGATGCAACTTAATCTCATCTAACGGTTACGATATAATCTCCTTTAATATAACTTGATCTCTTCGATCCAATGGCCATGATTAGATCACTTGGGCGTGTGGTTCAATGAACCATGTCTGGTTCACCTCGTGAACCGGTTCTTCCTTCCAAAGAGAATTAAAACCGAACCGGATAGATCTCGTCCATCGGAGACGACTTAATCTCATCCAACGGTTCTAATCTATTCTCTTCTATTCCTCTTTATTTATTTCGATCCAATGGATGCAACTTGATCTAATCCCACGGATACAAGCTGATCTCATCCATTAACTCATCCTACGGTCGAGAACTAATCTCATCCAACGGTCGAGATTAAATCTCATCCGACGGCTGAGAACTAATCTCATCCGTTTGATTGCATCCTTTTGAAGATGTCTTTAGGCTACAGCGGGGACCTCGAGGAGGTATTGGATCTGGCCTTCTGATGGGTTTCGGATCCCGTATTCAACCCCGAATACACACCTACATCCATCAACAACGATCCATTCCACTAGAGGATCATTGTTGCACTACCAATCCAATCCCCAAATTACATTATGGGTTCCTTCTTATTATTTTATGCATTGCTCCCCGTGTTTAAGATATCGTATGTCCGTCAATTATCTGAGTTCACTGACAACTCAATAATCGACATCTAAGACCTTGAATAGTACCACTCAACCTTATTGTCAGCCGGACCAAGTCCACTTGCAAGATTTGACTTGACAATCCTTATGAGCTCTCCAAGGGGACATCATCAGCCCTACTGGGACACGGATTCCTTCTATAATTAATGGCACACCGTATAGATAGCAACATCACCCAACTTACCGAGAATATTTGATCTGACGGAAAGATCTCACCCTTTGGTAAATCAAAGCAATAATTACTAACTATAGGTGCCCATTTATTACATCGGGATTAAGAGTGCATAATTATAATAACAGAGGTCTTGTTCAATTTGTGAGTCAGAGTAAATCGAACAACCTCAATGGTCCTACTCAATACACACAAAGTGCACTAGTGTAATTCTACAGTCAAGACAGACAGTCACCGAATTACACTACAACCGTTCCCGATGGTTTGTCCAAAGCCATCTTGGTTGTGAGCCTTAGTTTATAATTCACAAGGGACTGATAATCATGGTCTTCTGTGTCTCACAGACACCAAGTTATCTACAATGTGAATTAAGAGGACTTTATTGCAAAATATACTATTGCAATCATTTGACCAAAACATGATTCTTTATTTCATAAATGTTTTATATACAAAAGACCTAGTCTTTTCAGTATACTTCCTAACATACTATCAAGGAAAAATATGAATTTATGAAAAATAATTATATTTTATAAGTTTGATACCAAATTTCAAAAATCGTTAAATTCTTAATGACATAAAAGCTTTATATTAACATTCTTGATGATTAAGATTGTCAATAGGTAGACATTACTAAAATTTTCATATGGGCTTATGAAATATATCTAAATTGTAGATTTGGGGTCATGATTGAATATGTTTTAAAAATGATATGTTAAACTACAAGAACTCCCCCTAAATCCATACACCATCCTTAATTTAAATCAAACAAGAATGCAACATATATTAAAAGAAATTGGATAAGAGAGAAAGACATATCATATAATTGTTAAGTTCATATACATAGTAATCTTTCCTAGGGTCTTGTGAAATGAAATGTAGGGAATCGTTATAAACTAAAATTCATCACTCTACAAAGCATATGTCAAGTCTCTTTAGAGTCTTATGAGCTATAAATCCTAGTCATGAATACTCTTTCATTAGCCACATCACTTCTCACTCCCCCTTGATAATTACCCCTAGTTATAACCTTGAATTGCTTGGAGTTTCCATTATTTCCTTACTCATACAACATGAAATACATCACTCTTTGGGACCTAAAAACTTGATTCACTCACATTTTCTAAATACTTCTTGGGAACCCATGCTTGTTTTACCATTCCTTTAGTGACTTGTCCAATAGATGAGGTTTGTCTTCCTACTAAGGAAATGTATGCAAATTCTTTGGGTTTGTATCCTAATCCTGCCTTGTTATAAACCGCTCTTTGGTTATTTAGAATCATAGTCGTTCTTGCCTCGTTGGTTAGTAGGAAGAAAATGGACGCAATAACTTTACCACTCCAGACTTTGTAGTTCATGAGAATGCCCTATGGCCGTTGGTGCAGTTTTAAGCAAGTGATTTGGGTAGCTGAGAAGAAGACCTAATCAAATTTTTTTGGGCGACGAATTTGATCATTGATTTACTGATGATGTGTATTAGCTAAAAAAACTTTTTGATGATGTATATTGATGTAAGATGATGTGTAATGTGTATTGATTTGATCGACTCATAGGAGCTAATAAAGAAATATTATTATTATTTTTTTCAAAATAGCGACGGATTCTTAAGTTTCGTCGTTAATTAGCGACGGAATTTATGATTCCGTCGCTATTTTTTTGCGATGGTAAAAAAAATCCATCGCTAAATAATTAGTGACAGAATTATTATTTCCGTCGTTAAAATGACGTCAGCGACCAAAAAATGGACGACGAGCTATTTCGGCCATTAATCGGTCGCTAATCTCGATTAGCGACAGAAATAATCCGTCGCTATTTGCCAATATTTTTGTAGTGAGATGAGCCAGTTTCGAGATAGAGGATGAGATATTGTTGTAGTTTCGGCATAAATCTTAAACTTGAATGGGAGAGGGAAAGACGCTGGATGACCTTGGAAGTTTCGACAAAAATCCTGACGCTGGATGACAGAAGGAAATAAAATGTTCTATGCGTAGAGTTTCCACTTCGAATTTTACTTTAATTTCCTCAAGATGAGAGAGAGAAGAAATGTAAAAATTATATAGATCCAAACTCAAAAAATATTTTTTAAAAAAATTGTAACTCTGATATTTGAGCACTATTGACGGAAGTGAATTATAGCTCGCCCTTTCGAATTCCACTTATTTGAATATTGTGTTGTAAAATTAATTATTATTCTTTTTATTTCCTCTATTCTTTGTGGGAGCCACTTAATCCACCCAACAAAACGGCGTGTAACCGTACACTAGGAAGTGGGTTCTTTTTTTCATTTCCTTTTTCTTTTAAAAATAAAAGGCAGCAAATGATCCAATCCAAGAACATGGAAAATATATATTAAAATTATTATGATTATATTGCGTTTTTATTTAGTGGAGAATAATACTTTATTTATTTATATATATAATAGCGATCTGAATCTTCATGCTGCAAAAGATTGGAATCCGCCAATCTAGCGGCCCCACACGATCGGCCCCCCGACCATCTGTAGAGAGGTAAATCACGGTGAATGCGGGACTGACCAGGGCATGGTGGCCGAGGGATTTGGAAACATGGCACAGATTGATGTTATCGCAAATGCAACCATGAGCCCTCGAACCGCCCACCTCATGCTGCAAGCATCCATGCCCTGACCAGCTGACCCCGCCCGTGGGGGCACGATCTGAATCTTCAGTCGACTAAGCAGGGGGCGGCGGCGGATATCGAAGCACCGGAACCAGGCGGAGCTCCTCCTTCCTCACCACGCTCGCCCCGAATGCCTCCGCCATATCCAGTTCCTCCGCCGCCGTATTCACTTCTCCTCCTCCTGGAAGCTCCCAGTCGAAGTGGAACAGCAGCTGAGCCAATGCGAGTTCCACCGTCGCCATCCCGAATGCCATCCCGGGGCATATCCTCCTCCCGGCGCCGAACGGAACGAACTCCAGGTGGCTCCCTTTGTAGTCCACCTCACCGTCCTCGAACCTCTCGGGCCGGAACCGCTCGGCGTCGCCGCCCCAGTAGAGCGGGTCCCTCCCTAGCGCCCACACGTTGATCACCACCCTCGTGCCAGCTGGCACGTCGTAGTCCAGTACCTGGCACGCCTCCTTCGCGACCCTCGGCACCAACAGTGATAGCGGTGGGTGTAGCCTCAGGCTCTCCTTGATCACTAGCTTCAGGTAATGGAGCTCGCCGATGACTTCCTCGCCGAAATCCCTGCTTGTCCTTCGCATCATCGCTTCTCGCACTTCCGCCTGTGCCTTCGTCATCACGGTAGGGTTCCTGATGAGCTCCGACATCGTCCATTCCACAACCGTCGACGAGGTCTCCGTCCCTCCCGTGAAGACGTCCTAAACACGATTGGGTCAGAAATTAATTCCCCCAAATTTGTTGGGCAAAAAGTCGAATTTTGTGGAGTTCGATCGGTTACCAAAATCACAGCTTTGATGTTGTCGAATGTGATTGGGGTTTCTAGGGTTCCGTCGTCTTTTAGACGAAGTAGAACATCGAGGAGATCCTCTTCGTCCCCTTCGCTCTTTCTCGATTGGTGCTCTTTGATGGTGGCGTCGAGAATTTCATCCACTTTGCGGTGAAGCTTCTTCAGCTTGGAGGCGAGTCCGGAGATCGAGGCCACGAACTTCAACGACGGGAACAGATCCGCGGCGCAAAACCCCGACGCGAGCATCATCACCTCCTTCATGGTCTCGACGAACGCGTGCTGGCTATGGCATCTGAAGCCGAAGGAAGCACGGGAGACGATGCTGTTCAAGAGCGCCGTGAGCTTGTGGTTCACGTTCATCGGCTGACCGGATGCCGCCGCGGCGTCGCGGATGAGCTCGGCGACCTCTTCCGCACGGATGGCGGAGAATGACCTAACGCGCTTGGCGCTGAAGAGTTCGGTGGCGCAGATCCTGCGCATCTGGCGCCAGTAGTCGCCGTAGGAGGAGAAGGCGATGTCGGAGCAGCCGTAGCAGATGATGGAAGGGGCCAGGAGCTGGGGGCGGTGTGCGAAGTTGAGGTCGTGGCTCTTGGTGACCTGCAGGGCGGCATCTCGAGAGGATACGATGGCGAAGTCGACCTGGCCAAGGCGGAGGAGCATGAGGGGGCCGTGGACGCCGGCGAGATCGCGCAGGACACGGTGGGGGAGGCCGCCGCGAAGTTGGTGGAGGTTGCCAAGGACAGGTAGCTTCGACGGGCCGGGTGGGAGGCGAGCGCCGCGGGAGTTGGAGAAAAGCTTCCTCTCTGTGCCGATGAGGAAGAAGGCGAAGAGGAAGAGAAAGAGAAAGAGGAAGAGGATAGGAGAGTTAACTCAAATTAATTTTATATAATATTAGTATGACAATGATAGTAATTAAGATATTTTATATAATATTAATATGACAATGATAAAATATTAAATACAACATAAAATTTCAACACGACTCATATTTGGGTTTCACCTTCATACTTTGTTTGTGTTATATTGGAATTTCATACTGCATTTTCATATAATCTATCATTGCTCATCACTAATTTAAGTTAGAAAAATGATATGCTACATGAAAAATATAGTATGAAATTCAATATAACACACTCAATTTCATGGATATGAAACTCATTGTATGGAGTGTGTCATGTTAAATTTCATGTTACATTTTTCATATAGTGTATCATTGTTCTTTAAGTTAAATATGATTTTTAATTCAAATCTTCATAAACCAACCATCCAACCAACTACTTTGGTAAAAAATAAAATTCATCACTCCAACAGTCATACATAATTGAATATTATTTTAATTTTATCAAAAAATCATCCAACCAACCAACCAACATGACAATGTTGCACTCCACTCGCTAAATAATAAGACCTTGCAAGTTTTTGACTCACCCTTCTTCCTTTCTCATGTTTACTAATTACTTTCCTTCCTTCGCCTTGCTGATTGGTGTGGTGCCAAGGACTCCGAGGGGCACCAAGCAGCAATTCACATGGCACTCACTATCAATCCATCTCAAGCAAGTTTGACTTTAGAGCCTATTTCAATCAACTTGAGCTTAAATGAAAGTTTCCGTTGTGTTTATCTACATACGAGCAATATAATTAATGAATCTGTAGTTTATGCAAAAATAATGATTTTTAAAGGTGTCAAAAATTGATCTGACCTATCAATCCGATCCAATTCGAAAAAAATAAAGTTAGAATTGAGACTTTTCAAGTTCAAGTTAGATTCGAGTTCGAGTTAAGGATTTTGAATTGGTTTAAATTTGGATCGATCGGATCAATTCAGATTGATTCGAATTTAGGATTTAAGGAATTTTTTAGAGTTAAATTAAATTTTATTTTAAAAATCAAGATATTTTATATAATATTAGTATGACAATCCTAAAATAAAAATAAAGAATTATCAAAAAAAAATATTTTAAAAAAGCTTTTCTTTCGAGTTAGATGGATTAGGTGAGTTATACGAGTTCGGGTTCATGTTTAGAATTTTGTGTTCAGGTTGGATTTGAATTAAAAATTTTTGATAATAATTTTATTTCAATTCAATTTGAATCTATCCGATTCGTCCGAATTGACATCCCTAATGATTTTAGAGCAATGCTTCAAACAAGCTCTGTGTGAGAACAAAAAAAATACAAACTTTTTGTTTGGTTGTCATTAATTACCTAACTTAATTAGAGGGCATCACATGAAACAACAGTACTAATTAGCTTCCATGGCTAACAAGGCGCCACAGAAGTAGGAGACTGTATATTAAAATAATAAATTTATTATAAATTATACGGTAGTAATACTCACTGATTAATATCATAATTGAGATGTTTGAGCTCATATTTATTTTTAAGATATAAAATTTTTGATTTTTTTGAATGATTAAGATCGATTTCATCCAAAAATAACCTTAAGAATGATATCGAATAAGGTCATATGTGCTGATTTTAGTTCTCCGGATTATATCCATGCCCTCAAACATTAGCATCGATTTTTTCTACTCAATTTGGGCATGAGACATAATATTGAAAACTTATTATAATTGCTACGACGATGATACTCAATGACTGACATCACAAATGTGTTCTTGGGATTCTCATATTTCTAAAGATATCAAATTTTTTTATTTTTTGAATAACGAAGGTCTATTAGTCGATTTTCGATGATACTCAATGACTGACATCACAAATGTGTTCTTGGGATTCTCATATTTCTAAAGATATCAAATTTTTTTATTTTTTGAATAACGAAGTCGTCTATTAGTCGATTTCGTCAAAAATCGACTGATGGACCTAAAGAGTTCGGAATGATATGAAGTCATATCATATGTGCCCGCCTAGTTCACATGATTAAATTCATGCCCTCAAACATCATTGTGACATATCATATTGAGAACATGGTCGGGGGGCCGATTTTTTAACTCGATTAAGATATACAAAATGATTTTGAAAGTTTATTGTAATTCCACGACAATGATACTCACTAACCGACAACACAAATGTATTCCTCAGACTCTCATATTTATAAAGATATCATATTTTTTATTTTTTGAATGACGAAAGACAGTTGATTTCGTCCAAAAGTGATTGATGGACCTAGAGAGCTCAGAGTGATATGAAATCATGTCAAGTGCTCGTCGTCTAATTCTCGTGATTATATTCATACTCTCAAATATCATTCTAATATACTATATTAAGAGTAACGATTTTTTCAACTTTAAGCATGAGAAACAATATTGAAAACTCATTATAAATGCTACAATATTGAAAACTCATTATAAATGCTACAATGATCATAGGAAAAGTCAGGGAGAACCATTAAGTATTATTTAATAAATAAATAAATGAGTAAAAATAATTTTATTTATCTGAATATTTTTCGGTGCTCATTATTATTATATTTCATCATGTCCTATTCTATGTGGGTCCGGATTCTATCATCCAATCAAAAATTAATTTGTATTTGCAGTCGCCTGCAGCCTACAAGAGAAATCCGCGCGAAGAGCAGTCGCCGTCGAGCTCTGGGAAATGGAGGGAGGCGGCGCCGGACGTTGTGTTGGTTGTTGGTTGATGCGAGCGAAGTCAAACCAGATCGCCATTTTATGCTTCCGATCGACGAATCGCGGCTTCTCTTGCACTCCATTTCTTCCCTCGTTCTCCAAATCGGAGCTTGAGCTGCGCGTGGATTGGATTTGGGAGGTGGTTCGTCGTCCCGTCGTTTGATTTTGTTCTGTAAGTCCAGAAGATCCTCCTTTGGCAGCCATTTTACCCTATCTTCGCGTGTTCTACAGCATGGAGATTCTGGATTTGGAGCGGTAAGCTCTCAAAACGGTAGCTCGATATTGTCTACAGTTTGTCAACCAAAACTTGGTTCGGGGGATGAACTGTCTTCTGCAGAAATTTTTGATCTGATAAGCGGAAAGATCGGGCATTTGATGAATTTGAGGTGTTCTCGGTCGGTGAGGCTGTTTTCCCCCAATTCGCAGTTCATAAAGGTGGAGATTGGGGGTCGGTCGCCGATGAGTCCACCGGCCATCAGCACCGTCTGCTGCTGCGTCGCCAAAGGCAGCAAGGTGATCTATTTCTACAAGAACGCCGGCCAGGAGTTCGAGGCCCTCGCCGCCGAGTGCCTTCAGAACGCCCCGTCTTCCATTACTGGTACTTCCACACCGCCGGAATGAGGACCTTCAACTCATCTGCTCTCTAGCAACAAGATTTGCCCTGAAATCTCACCACGCCACAATTCATTGATGGGACTTGCATGCGAGCTCATTGGACTCTGGTTTCTTAGAGTGTGGAAAGTTTTCATCAAGATCATCCTCTTCTTCAGGGATTGAAGGATTGTCTTTTCCTGCTGATTGGGACTTCATCATAGGGTCGTCAGACTCTTGTTTCCAATGGTGTGCAAAGTTTTCATCAAGACCATCATCTTCTTCAGGGATTGAAGGATCACCTTTTCCTGCAAGAACAATTGATGAGGCAAGAAAGTATCTCAACATTGTTATTACAATATCAAATGGTTGACTAGCATTTTAGTACCATGAGAGTTTAAATCAAAAAATAGCCCTTTACTAAAGCTTCAAATGACAACATGGATGGTGGGACAAAAAAGAAAATACGTACAGTCAAAGCAGGACCTATTATCATTTTTTCCTTGTAAATTAAATCACTTAGTAGCTTATACGGTATTTTTAACCAATATGTTTCACAAGGCAACACAAAACAAAATATAAGTGCAACCTTAATAAACTATTGCGCTTAAAAAATAGGTCCGCTCAAAAATTTATACTTAATTTGAACAAAGATGGAAGAACCAACTGCTGAGACCTTCAACCAAGAATTATACCTCACAAGGTATGGATTTGATTGAGCTCTATGGAAACATAATATTGTCATTTTTAAATAATTTAAACATGTGGTTCACTCTTGTTATATTGCAAACATATGAATGGCTCAGTATCAAAAAACCTTTCTCAAAATTTTGTATTTCACAAAACAATCCGCTGTCTGCCCAAGATTTTGGCCTATTAGTAGTCAATAATTGTGTTTTTCTCCTTTTAGCTTCAACGACAATTAGAGCATCAAATACAACAATCAGTTTAAACTTATGTTCCCCCTTTTACTATCAGTGCATGTTTCTTCATAATCATAGCACTGCTGATGAGGCTTAGATATGAAACAACCACTTGGCTTTCAACTACTTCAAGAGCTGGTATTGTTTTACTGTAGTATTAGCTTAAAATTAATGCTCCTCCTGTTGTCACATGTTTATGTTTGGTTCTTCAAATCATCACACTGTTGACACGGCTTAAAACACCTTGACATAATCTAAACAGATAATATTGCCTCATTATTGAATGAACCATTTTCTGCCTAAACTACAAAAAGAAGACACCGATCTTCTATATAAATTTAGAATCTCCTTCAATACTCTGAACAGAAGATAAACTAACTTGATATCATGATATCCAACTGCTAAATGGCATATTGAAGTGTACCTTTGGATAGCTTTTTAATGTCATTTATATGAAGGGAATAAAAAACACCATCTGCGTATTCATATTGATATACCCAAGTACAGATATGAAGAACATATAGCAAGTTCAGAAATGTATTAAGAATGGGTACAACAACGTTTATCCATCCACACGAACAGATTCTGAAAAACACATTTTTGTTGAGAAGAATAAGCATCTGGCATTCTCAGAATCAAGAAAGGGAAAATGATGTTTTCTTTCAAATGTATTGCTACCATGTTAGCAAGTTCAAAATTTTCCTTATTAGGATCATCTATCAACAACATTTTTGAAGTGACAAGTATGGAATGGCAAATCTATGAAATTTCCTCTCTTTGAGCAGAATCCGATATCGTGCTAGAACCCTAATATTACAAAAAAAAAAAAACCAAGGGAAAAGGGAGAAGGTGAAGCCTTTACCTGAAGAAGAGGAATTGCCGTGGTTGTTCTTCTTCTCACCGCCGACTCTCACCACAGCAGACCGGAACCCGGAACCCGGACTCCACCTCCGCCCCCTTACCGATACACGGACCTTGATCCCTGAGAATGCTTCTCCGCCGACGATCGCTCAGCCAGAGGCAGAAGAGTGGAGCGGGGCTGATCCGCCCGTCACGTTATTCCTCGCAGCTCGGAGTCGGTGAGAACGCTGGTGGCGGCCGGTAAGCCTCACAAAACCTAATCCACTTTAATATTGGCAAAAACTTAATCGTCACTATTCTACGGTCAGATACGATGTGGACATTGATCCAACGGTGAACAGTGAAGGGAAGCACGGCTTACTCTTTGCTTCTCTCTCTACAAACCGAACCGAATCGGTCGAGACATAAAACAAAATATTTATAAGATTAATTATCAAATCCAAGGGACTAATAGATAAATCTCAATAATATAGGTATGGAAATGAAAAAGTGCGAGTCAACAAAGGTCAGTGTTTGCACCTACCCCCGATCTACATAACAAAACGAGACTTACTGTTTTCACCCACGAACGTACCTTATCATACGTTAGTCAGATATATAGCCATGAGTTAATTAAGTAAATTAAAATACTAAAAAATTAGGGCGAAGGTAACTATTGTGGTGGTTGGTGCGCTGGCGGTGTGGCGGTGGTGGCGGGATGACCACCACAATCGCCTTCTCCCGGTTCCCATTAAAAGCCCATGGGACGGTCCTTTCTCACCTCGCACTCGCCCCGCCAACCCTCACCTACTCCCCTCTTCCTCCTCTCTGACCTACTGCTCTCATGGCCGGCGACGCTGGGGATGGCGTAGTGGTGCGGAACAAGCAGGTGCTGCTGAAGAACTTCATGGTCGGATCGGCTAAGGAGTCCGACATGGAGTTGCGCGAGGGCACCATCAGCCTCGAGCTTCCTCCCGGGACGGAAGGCGCCATATTGGTCAAGAATCTCTACCTCTCGTGCGATCCCTACATGAGGGGGCGGATGAGGGAGTACTACGAGTCCTATATCCCGCCTTTCCAGCCCGGGAAGGTACTATACCTCCCCGTCTAGGGTTTTGTTCCGCTTTCCCTTAAATCGTTCTCGATTTGGCTATTCTCTTTGTCATTTATGTGTTCTCCAAGGCTGCTTCCTCCAAATCTTCATCGTCCGTTACTTCTCCAGTAGGCTACAGAATTTCTAGTTACTCTTAAAGAAGCTCCTTTTTTTTATGAAAAACCATGTTAATTTTAATCATTTAGGGTTTTTTTTAAAATCAACAGTAAGTGAGTAATTTTGTTTCTTGATAGGAACAAAAGGAAGTATAGAGCCCTAAATTAGGCAAAGACTCACTAGGAACAAACATCGGCGAGGAATTTCTGTGAGCTAAATCATGCTTCAGCTGAAAAGAACATTTTTTATTGAAATTTGATTACTTTTCTTACATTGACAAGGAGCTTCTGTGGACTAAATCATGCTTCAGCACAAAAAAACAACCTCAATTATTTGTGTGTTTGACCATTTATAAATAGGTAACGTGAGTAGGTAGTTTCAGTACGATCCACATGCTTCAAGATGAATATATTCAACTATAGTGCTGAGATAGGATATGTTTAAAATATAAGATGGAAAACTACAAGTTAGGTTGAGATATAAACAAAGTCTAATGCATTCAAGCTCTGGTGGGAATGATACCATACTGTTTAATGTCTAAGATTCTTTTTGAATTAAGCATTATACAATATATACTTTAATTTCTTATTACCAAGTCGCATGCATTGGTTCGATTAAGAATATGCGATCATAAACAATTCAGGATCATGATTTATTTGTGTTGCTGTACCTATTTGGCTCTTTGTGCATTGCATAGTAAACTAGAACCAAATTGTCCTATTAGATACCATGTTCCCCAGCTATGGTTATTCAAAGTCATCTGATGACAACCTTTTGTTGTTCTCATGAAGTGCATAGAAGGATTTGGGGTGGCCAAAGTGATTGATTCCACAAACCAGAAATTTGGTGTTGGTGATTATATCACAGGACTAACTGGCTGGGAAGAGTACAGTATTCTTACAAGGACCGAGCAGCTGAGAAAAGTTGAAATTCTTGACGTCCCTCTTTCATACCACGTTGGACTTCTTGGTAAGCAACTCTTCTTAGCCTGGGCTTAAATGACATTATTTTGCTAAATTATGGAGTTAAATGAAGCTATATTCACCTCTGTTTCCTTTTCTTCTTTTTGTCATTTCTACTCAGTTATATGTATAAGAAACATGGTTTGAGAAAATACCTTTTGGAACAGGTATGCCTGGTTTTACAGCTTATGTCGGCTTCTATGAGATATGTTCTCCAAAGAAAGGTGATTGTGTCTTCATATCCGCTGCATCCGGAGCAGTTGGCCAACTTGTTGGTCAGCTTGCCAAACTACACGGTTGTTTTGTCGTTGGAAGTGCTGGGTCAGCCGATAAGGTATCGCGGTTTCTTAGTGAAGATTATATATCTTTGTTTTTATTTCCCACATGACTAATTCAACTATATGTCAGATTGAACTTCTGAAGCACAAGCTAGGATACGATGAAGCATTCAATTACAAAGAGGAACCTGACCTAGTTGCAGCCCTGAAGAGGTTAGTATCACCCATCCACATAAGCGAGTGTATCGTTGTACCAACTTACATGTCCAGTAGCTTATGCGTCATCGGAGCATTCATCTTGCCGTGACTTTTATTGATGGCCTTCATTCATCTTCTCAGTTATCCATGTAGATCAAGTGTGTACTCAAAACTTCTCTCATGTCTGACACCAGGTATTTTCCCAAGGGCATCGACATCTACTTCGACAACGTAGGTGGAGAAATGCTCGATGCAGCCCTCGTCAACATGAAAGTCCATGGACGAATTGCTGTATGTGGGATGGTCTCTCAAAGTGCTGTCTCTTATCCTAAGGGTATCACCAACCTGTACATGCTAGTGACCAAGCGCCTCACCATGAAGGGCTTCATCCAGAGTGACTACCTGCACTTGTTCCCCCAATTCTTGGAAACCATATCAAACTTCTACAAGCAAGGGAAAATTGTTTACATAGAGGACATGAACGAAGGGCTGGAGAACGGCCCAGCGGCCTTCATCGGACTGTTTTCTGGCAAGAATGTTGGCAAGCAAGTAGTCCATGTCGCGGATGAGTAACTGAATTCGAGGTCTATGCATTCCTCTCATGTAATGTTGAGTAAACGAGTATCTATATATTGCACAAGAGGCATATTGATTGTACGCATTCCTCTTGTATCGTTTGATTTTTGATTAAGACACAATCTATTTAGCAAATATGAAAAATTGCTTCAATAGGGATACTATCTTATGAGTTTGCAGGAGTTGATGCAATGAAAGCTGCTAGCTAAAAGTGTAACTTATATCTTATGTGGTTGCCAAAATGGTTATGCTCTGTTTTCGTAGTATATTTTTTTTATCGGATACAAAATAATTCTTGGATGGATATAGAATTCATTCATTTATTATTTTTCCAATAGGTAAATAAAGAAGAGGATCGCAAGTTAATTCATTCCTTTTCTAAACCGCACTTTGGAGGGAATAGAGCATTAAGCATTCACATTTGAATTAGGGTTCACATTTGGATTAGGGGAAGGCATCAACTTAAAATTTTGGTTATACCTTCTATGGCATTTACCAACTTAAGCGAGTTGACATCCTCAACTATGAATTTAGCTTTGACACTAATTGTTGAACAAATAAAAACACAGCATAATTAAAACAAAAAATAAAGTGTTATATTGTTGTCACATCCAGAAGTCTTTTGTTAACACTAATTATAAAGCCTTACAACACTATTTTTCTCCACTGAATCGAAATTAATTGACATTGATAATAGCTTATTGAGCATAAGACATAATAGAGTATACTCTGGATAATGAAACATGAAGGCTATAGCATGAAATCTCACTCTTGATCTACCTGTTTGCCACAATCTTCTTCATTATCCTTCAAGAAATGAGAAAACCAAATGGCAGATGATTTGGGGTACCTAGTAAGATCATTCTTGTAGTCGATATAGACCATCCCAAACCGTTTAGTATATCCTTCTGCCCACTCAAAATTATCCAACAATGACCATGCAAAATATCCCCGGACATCGACACCATCCCTGTAACAATTATGACAAATACATGAGCTATATAGCATGAACCACCAGATTGTAATGCCTGAAAACAACTTCTAAAAAAATGTTGTTTAGGGACTGTGATAGTGTACTTGATTGCATCAGCAACTGCTCTGAGGTACGTTTTATAGTAATCGACTCTCATTTGGTCATCGAGGAACTCCTCACGATTGGCTGTTTCGCTTTCTTCTTGATCCATACCTGGCAGTTAATAAAAGGTAGATTAGTTATGAAATCAAACTTTATGAGGGGAAAGCAGGAACTAGTTTTTGGAGTTTTTTTCAAAATTCTTTTCCAACAAGTTGTAATTGTAGAAGTCTGCGATAAATCTCTTAGGGAAGTATGTAAGATACTTTTGTTTGTTCAGCTAAGTTAAGCAACTTTTGGAAACTTTCAGAGGTATTTTCCAAGTCTACTACAAATGAGACTAGTAAACAACCATTATTTTTCTTGTGAATTTCTAAAACAGAAACATAAAACCTGATTACTTTCTATGGTTGTTCCAAGCCTGAATAATTTATGTTAGTAGAGAGAACCCTAGAAGAGGGGGTCAAACCTTTTATTGCAGCTCCAGAATAATCTTATTTTATAAGGTGGACTTTCATCAAAGAATTTTTATTGTTTACCATATTCTTTTCCTTATTCAGGAACGATATATCAAAAAACAATACAAAGAAAAGGCCTAGAAGAATTGTGACTTACCATTCTCAGTAATGAGTATTGAAGGATTGTAGTAGCGCTTTGCAATATAGTTAAGAAGCTTCCGTAAACCCCATGGAACTATGTAGAGCCATTCTGATGCAGCCTGCAAGATAGAGTTTAATGAACAAGATTATGCATGCTTATGAATTAGGGGGGAAACCATTATTTTTGCAGAATGGATAATTTCATCTGTGTAAATTTTTATTTGTATAGTTTGAGGATTTCATCGATGAACATGTCTAAATGTTTATCTGTGTACTTTTTGAGGAGGCAGATGCTTACCCTTGCACCAACAGCTTCACCATCACTCCCTATGGCTTTTCATGCCAAACAGAAAAGAAAAATGTTAAATAGAGAAACACTATTAAACGTAGAACTAATGTAGTTTCTCAAAGTTTAGGATGAACAAAGGAGCTAACAAGCATTCAGTTTGATAAGAGTAAAATTATTCTTTTGAGGATGGTGCAATAGTATACTAATTATATGGCACATTGAACTTGAGAGTCCAACTTAACTAGTACACATTTAAAATGTTTCTGAATGCTCAAGTAAAAGAATTTTGCTATGATACCAAAAAAGCATATTTACTGAAATATAAGGTGGCATAATATGTTTCTGATATTAAACGTATCTTCCAACGTGCATAAAGAACAATAATGACAATTAAAACAATATACTGAAGTTTATATGTAGATCAATGGGTAGGCATTTTGTCTTTGTTTATACCTGTGATATGCGATTCTTGAACTTGATAAAAATGAAGACCTCCTGTGTTTTCTACATGACGAACAAACTTGGTGGTGTAATGATTAAGACCAATAAAATCAGTTGAATTCCTCAATAACTCCTTATCTGCCTCTGAAAATTTTGGAAGTTGATCTCCAACCCTCTCACGCATAGACAAGGGATAATCCCCATGGTAAATTGGATCCAGATACCTTGGGACAAAAATACTCTGTGTCAGATAGCTTCTGTAAGCTCAAACAACTGTAAAATGTTGCCCTAAACACAAAATTGGCCTAGTATTTCAATCTCAGGGAACAAGAAATAGCTGTTTCTAGCTTTACTTCAGAAAAATATATACATATATAGTAATATGAGTTGTTTGTAAATAAGATTATCTCTAGAGTCTCAAATTGCTAATAACAATTTTTCACAAAAACAAGATTAGGAATCTCATTTGAGGGGTACATATTGCCTGAATTGGGAAAGATAGATCTCTCGATTTCATATATACCATGCCAGTTCATCCTATACAGAGGTTTGAGGATATGAGAAAGGATAGGATGAGAATTACATGACAATGACTAGCATTATTTTGCCTTATTTTAATGGGTAGGTTCGGAATTATTTCATATCCCATCCTCTCATTTCAACTTCTTTCTTTAACTTTTTAAAGTTTAACACAACATTCTTTCTCAAATTCTGTTAGTTCCAGAGACGCATGACCCTGGAAATATAAAATGTCAATCTTCAAAAGTAATAAGTCGGACTGAAACAAAGTCAGGAGACATCATGTAATTTGCAGTGGTGATCTTGCTGTCAACAGAACTTTAACAATTAACAAGCAATCAAGTCACAAAGTTAGCTCTTGCTACGCAAAAAGGAGATCAAAGAGTGAGCTTTAAAATAGTTAATTTACAATGTTGTCACAGAGATGAAACTGAAGAGGAACCTAAAAAAGTAGATTCGCCACATACTTCCATAGTATAAGCATGAAAAAAGGTGGCATACTGGCTCAAAAATATCTGGTAATCACTACATTTATAGGTAGGTCCCAAAAATACTTCTTTATCTGTATAGGATTAATGTGAAAAAAATGGAGAATTCCAGAAAGCTCCTGAGTAAAGGAAAAAAAGGGTTCATCTATTTCCTTGACAATCCATACAGTGTACAGTCACTAAAAAGACAAAAATGTGATATAAAAGAAAAAGCAGTTGTTCCAAAAAACAATATAAAAGGTCACAAATAGTGGTTTAACTGAGGTCAAACTGTCATGAAAACAAGACTTAACAATAGAAAGAAATTAAAGGAGCAATTCAAATAAAAATGCAATTGACAATAAAGAAGCACTATATGAAATGGTACGAAGTAGCCCTATTTTTGATGCGGCAGTATAAAAAAGCAAGTTGACCTCAAAAAATGAATATATCCAACTGGAAGTTAAAATTACAAAAAATTACCATCCAAGCTGAAAGTCCAGCCATCTCTCAGCAGCAAGTTTATCTTCCAGTTTATCAGAAAATGGCTCAGCCCACTCACAATCCACTACCAGGGCAATCAGACCACCTTGAGTATCCTGGAGAAAGCATAGTTAACCAAACTCATTGTCATAATACATGACCAAAATATGGTAAAAATGAAGAACAAATCAACAAATTATCTTTCAATCAACAAGTAGTCATCTTATTATGCTCTAACTTATGCAATCAGTGAATCACAGGCTAAACATCCTTTGACTTAACATGGTAACTCCTAGGTTTCCAAAAAATGCAGATAAATTGTACAGACATCAGACCTTAAATTTCTTCCGGTAAACAGAAACAGCAGCTGCATGAGCCAAAAGTTGGTAATGGGCAGCTAAATAAGGCTCCACCGATGAATTTTGATGTCTTCCAGGAGCAAAAACACCATAACCATATCCATTAATAGCTGTCTGTCGTGGTTCATTGATTGTTATCCAGTGCTTTACCCTGTCTCCAAACTTCTCAAAACAAACTTCAGCATACAAGGAAAAATATTGCCTGTCATAAAAATAAAGAGTGACAAATAATCAAAATACAAAATCATCCAAATTGATTGATAAAACCATAAATACTAGAAATGAAAATTAAGAACTATAGTGCTTGAAGGTGACATTTATTGGCTGTACTGACTACAGTAGAGATGACATGTATTGGCTGTAATAACCGTGTAGAAGAGATCATTATTTGGGTCAAATAATCTGGCATCAAATTCTAACAGGAACTTTTCAGGTCATGAGAGCAATTGTATTTACGTATGTGTCCCCAGGAATTAGGCTTCTATCGCACAAATGACAAAGTAAATGATAATAGAATGGTCATACTAGTTTCCTGGGAAATTTAGATCATCTCCTAGTGTATCAATCAATTATGTTTTGATGGAGAGCCTCAAGCAGAATAAATGAAGAATAGTAATACAAAAGAGAAACTAGAAGTATTCTGCTTCAATTTCACTAAAATTCAAATATAGAGAACCTATCAATCAGCATGTTTGAGGGAAAAAAGACCATTTCATCAGTTAAATGGATCATGTGATAATAATGTTGAACAAAAGTGATTGTAACTTGTAGCGATAATTCAAGGATTTGCATAATCACAATATGTATGATGTAGGACAACAAAAAATATTTCTTTAGTAAAAGTCACTTTCACAAATAGGATGAAACAGATGGAAAACAAAAATATAAAGTTCATGCAAACAAAACAAGCAAAAAAGATCAATATGCTTTCCACTTAAGAACCATTTAACTTAGTTGTAACATTATGGCAATCCAATTTAATAACTTCCCTCAAGAGCAAGAAATGCTACTGTAATCATATATACTATGACAAGTCAAAATACAGAGACAGCAGATGTTTTCAAAGTGCCAGTTGTATGGTTCTGTTTGTTATAAAACAAGATTGGTTGAAACAAGAGACGTAGATATATTATAGCATCCATGATTTGAATGTCAATAAACCTATCTACCACATGAACTTTTTATGTTCAGACATACACAATATTCTCTGACAGCCATCCCCCAATAGACTCGTGCAGACAATATGGAAGATCCCAATGATACAGTGTGGCATAAGGCTGTATACCTGCAATTCAAAGTTTTCAAAATGTAAAGCATAAAGTTGATGGTCTGAATTACTGACTGAAGGTACACATGATAGTTAATGACCTTTTTCCAGTAGAAAATTGATCAAACTGTTATAATAAGCAACTCCATCCTCACTGATCTTACTTCCTAATCCATCTGCCAGAATGGAAAAACTGTCAAAAAAAAAAAACAAATTCTTTATACAAAAGCAGTAAACATAATCTGGGTAAAGAAATATAGTCCAAAGATTTTAGTGAAAGAGATACCAAATAGCTTACTTCAACCATTACGGAAATGGTTTTACAATCATTATCTTGTATGAAAGAAAAAGGATAGGACCTGAACCCAAACATTTTTAATCTTCATGCCATTGGCTAGTTAACCTGTTCTTCAATTAGATCCATTTTATGTTGTCAATATGACATTATTGAAGTAGTTTTATCTCAGTGAAGACCATTTAGTTCAATAACAACATGGTTGTAATGCAAAACAAAGAACTACAGATTGATCAATTGAACATCAGTTAACAGAAAAGAAATAGAAACATCCAACCAATTTAAATGGCTTCTTGTGTTTGTGGTAAATTTAAAAAACTTAGTAAAATTTCCATAATATTTATCAACAAGTTAAAAGGAAACAGTGAAAATTTAGGTTTCTAAGGGATAACTCAAATTAATTATAATCAACTTGTTCTCTTTGTGAAATCACGATATTCTTAATTTCCTATGAGTAGCTAGTATAGAAAATGGGAAACTTTCTGATGGCTCCTTAAAATAAATGTCTAAGAGCAATTGGTGATAATTGATGACTTACCACCTTATATAATGGAGCTCATTTAATCATTCAAGTTTAAGTCGACACTCGTATGTTAGAAAATGTACCAGGAAATATTCGAGTCCAAGCTATAGAAAATCGATAAGCTCCAAACCCTAGCTTGGACATAAGCTCCACATCCTCCTGTATACCAAAAAAATGAAGGTTGTAACATATAGCACTTATGTTCCATCAAAAGAAAAAAAAAGGATCATTTATGCATAGTGAATCTTGAACATAAGCTATATGGTATTGGTTCCCTCTTTTTATGAAGTATTATAGTTGAGTGTTTGATATGTTATGGTACATTGGTTTAATAATACTATGTTGCCGAACTTGACTCTAAATAGTTAGAATTTGACCCAATAATATTGTTCCACACAATAACTAACAAACTAGTTACAAGATACATTTGCTCTTAAACTTTCCTCTTTTACATTTGTTCAGTTATACAAGAAGAGACCTCTGAGTTCTCTTTTCTTAAAGCAAAAAATTCTAGTGATAACATAAATATCCTTCTTTAGTTATTGCATGATTTCAAATTTTGAAATGCCTGGAGAAGGTTTATATGAAAAAATTGCAATAGTGGGAAAGGTAAAATTGATTGAATTGTAATGTTACATAAATAAACAAATAAAAAGAAGACAACTGCCAAGAACTAAAATGTTTCTCTTTGAATTGAACAAATAATTGTCTTGTTTCAAACTCGACATTCTTTAACTTAATCGTGCAAGCAAGATAACCATGTGACAAAACTCCCAAAATGAGGAACTGCATCAAGATTCATCGTTCAAGAATGACTTATATAAAAATGAGTTCCAAACATATTGGTTCAGACTGAAAATATGTGATATATTATGGCTCTGCAAGCTGAAGCATTAGAATAAATAAAATGATAAGATTCATTATGTAGTCAAGATGAGAAGTATATTTGACCTTGAAACGATGATATTGATCTACTGCAATGTCTCCATTACATCCATCCTTTATGTTCTCTGATGACACAAACATTAATAGCAGATAAATTGAGGTTGGAGGAAGTGAAGTTTACAGAAAATTTTGAACCTGTACCTTTTTTCCCTGAAAAAATATCCCAAATGCTATCTCCTTTTCCACCCTCTCTTCTTGCTCCTTCTACCTAATAAATTGAAACAAAAAGCTTCCTTATCATCCAAAAGAAATAATTTCTCATTAAACTGTCAAAAAAATGAGAGTGCTGCAAGAATTTAATGCATTACCAGTCATCATGAAAACAATATATAAAAAATCTAGTAAGTTCCATCTAAAAATTTAAGTTACTGTATTGAGAGATGATAATGAGGATTCTATTTATCTTGTAATGTATAAAGAACTTTAAAATGGTAAACAGTCATATATGAGATACTGATTGTCATGGAATCTGCACATTGAGGAAATTCCAAAGATATATAATATTCTAATGTATTGATAAAAAGATCTATCCTCTGAAGGACTACTACTAAAATGGACAAGCTTTCCTCAAGCATACTGACTAGCTTCACTGATCATAAACTTTCCTCGCAAGGCCTGGTAGTAGGCAAAGCTTTCTTAATGAGTTGCATATTCCCATCGCACAAGAACAATTGTATCAGTCAGTACCTAGGACTTTTGGTACTCAAATAAGTACGTCGAATCCAAAGAGAGTAGGGAAAGAAAAATGCATCCCCTTTTATAGGCGGAGACAATATTGAGCATTTCCACGTGTTAAGATAGGTTGATTGAGACTCTACTAACTTGTATGATGTAACGAGACACGTCAATGGGTGTGGTTTGGTTGGAGAGGAGTTGGGACCTGAAATGCGGTAGGCTATTGATAATAGGTATAGTGTAGGATCAAGAGTTACAGAACTCAAGCAGGTACTGTGTACAGTCAAGAGTCACTCACAGAACTCAAGCAGTACGTTTTTTGTGCAAAGAGAAAGAAAGAAATGAGACATACAGAGTCACTTCACTAAGTCACTCAAACACTCATCACTTGCAAGAAAGCACCTCACTCACACTCTAACTAGAGTACCTCACACTTGTACAGTTGCACTTGCAGCATCACCTACATTTGCACCCACCACTAACTTTTTACAATCTCACTTAGATTTTCAACACACAAATTTATACTTACAGCAGGCTAGGAACTTCATGTGATTCTAGATACAGAGTCTGAAAATGGTAGAAAAAGTTGGAACATGTGGAAGCTTGTTATGTGAAGTCCTTAATACTCTAGACAGTGTATAATCTACAATATGTAGGCTTATGACAACGTGACAATACTTCATTACATTCCTCTCCACGATGTTGGAAACATAATAATTGGATCAGATAAGCTCATCGTTGAAGATAATTTGAAAGGCACCTTTCTCTCATTGCAAACAAGCTCACACTGACATATGTAACATAAAGAACAATTGTTAGTAAAACTTACCGGCCATTGGACTGAACAATTTCAGCATCACATGAATAAACCGAGAGAACAAAAACAACCAAAGGGGAAACAAAAACGCAGTACCGCGTTCGAGATTCAGAAAGAAGCAAGAGACAAACGGGGAGAGGAATGAGGCGTCTCATGAGGGCCAGAGAAAAAGGACGCAGGAAGATCGATCTGAGATCCATTACCTGGTAAGCCGAGGTGGCGGATCCGAAGACGAAGCCCTCGGGGAAGTCGCTCCGGGTGACCTCTCTGGCGACCTTTACGCCGCCATTAACCACCTTGGAGCTGGCCATCGGCAGGAAAAGGAGCGGCCCTTCAGATCCCCACATTCGCACCGAACTCCACCATGGCTTTAAATCGACCCAAGGGAAGGAAGGAGGGGGGCGGGTATAGCGAGGGCATTATAGTCAGCGGAGTGAACAAGAAAGGGTACTTCTGCTATTTCAGAAACTTGTAGGTTTTCCTAGAAAATGTTTCATTAAAAGTTAAAACGTTCCATTTAGCTGAATTAAGCATCACCAATGTTGTTGCCCTACAACTATACCATGCCTCCAGGAGCGTTTTTCCTCCAATCATCGTAAGGTCAGAACTAATGGTGCAAATAAGTGAGGCGTACAATTATGATTTATGATGACGTGTCCAAACTCTGGTGCGACGCGTCAGGATACGTTGGCTTATCTCGCCTCACAGCTTGTCTTAGTCGGGACCACAACAGTGTCCAATAAGAGAAAGCCACGTATGTAAATATCGACTAATCACGCGCTGAACCTAACTTTTTCCGACAAGGGAAGTTGAAGGGCGAGTAGGAAAGGTAGGTACGACCGACAGTTGATCGGTTTAGTGATAAATTTGGAAGATTTTTAATTAAAGATTAATTGTTTACATTAGTATAATTATATTATTGACAAAAATTAAATTTTTTTATTCTTATTTTAAATATAATTAATTTTGTATTTAATAACCTACAGCAATACCTTGTGATAATAAAATAATAATCATAATAATTATAAATATTCTGACCAATACATCGATGACTCAAACACAGATTCATGAATTATTGATGTGCACGTTCCTTGAAGATGACTGCTAAGAAAGATAAAGAGATCTGAAAAGCACTCTAAAAAGAAAGTTAGAAAGGCATCGAGTGGATTTCGACAAACTACTCCGACGTTCAAATTAGAATTTTACGTGAGAAAAAAAAATTTAATGACTTAGAAAAATTAAGGTTGATATGTGTGTATCTATGCCAATGGATATCCATGGGCTACCTTTTTATAGTAATTAATCTTCAAAATATTAGCATCGATTTTAGAAAATATTCTAAGATACTTGTTATAGTTTAGAAAGATTCTCTTAGTTCTTATCCTTTAGCTATATTTTCCTATTTTTCAGGAAGAAATAGTTTAGGGCTCTCCTAATTACGCGGGTTGACTGTCTCCTGAGATTAAATGAATGCTAAGGTTAACATTCGGCATGTGACACCGAAATATGTTGAATCCAAAGCCCGAGGTCGGACAGATGTCCGACGAGGTCAGTATGAAATGTTGAGACCGGAGCTTGAGGTCAGACTTGTATCTAAAGAGGTCGACACGAGATGTTGAAAGCATGTCGAGATCGGAGCTCGAGGTCAAACTCGAGATTGAAGAGATCGGCATGAGATGTTGGAGCAATGGCGGAGCCAGTCCGGGTGATTTACCTGGGCTGATTCCGAACTACCCGAGCTATGTTGTTTATTTCTTTAAATTTTCCTTTATTTTGCCTATAAACCCAAAAAAAAAAAAATCTTCTTGAATGGTATTGGGCCTCCGGGCTATAGCTTGGATACCTTTTAAGGTGGCTCCGTCCTTGTGTTGGAGGCATGCTGAAATCGGAGCTCGAGATCATACTTGAGGCTGAAGAGGTCACCACGAGATGTAGGAGGTGCGCCGAGACCAAAGCTCGAGATCAGATTCAGGGCTGAAGAGGTTGACAAGAGATGTTAAAGGCATGCTGAAACTGGAACTCGAGGTCAGACTTGAGGCTGAAAAGATCGGCACATGATGTCAGAGACATGCTAAGACCGGAGCTTGAAGTCAAGCTCGGGTCCAAAAAGAAGCTTAAAAGTTGGGAACTTGATTTGTAATCAAAACTAAGATTATTACATCTATCATAATTTTCTACATTTCTCTAAACCTTTTCTTCTTTATTTTAAAGCCACAAATCTATCCTGGATTATCGCAAGATGAGCACGTGACTGTTTTAAAGACTCCACCGGATCAATAACTAACAATAATAATAATAATAACTTAAACAAGAAGAATCCTACGTTGATTATTATATTTTTATTAATTTATTTATGGTAAAAATTATAAGGACATCATTTATTTTTTTAACAGGAATGACATCTTTCTCACTTTAGTTTTTAATGTTAAAAATAATTTTAATAGTTTTGATCAAAATTATTATTTATGTAATAATTTTAATTAAAAATATTATATATGCATTAGTTTTAATTAAAATTATTATAACATATTTATAATTATAAACTCTATTAAAAATATTATAAGTTGATTAAAATTATTTCAAATTCATTAAAATTACTTCAACACTAAAGTGGCATTGCTTAAACCAAAATATCAAGGCGGTAACGTTTTGATCAAGGTGACACCAAAGTGGTGTTACTATAGTCAAAGCAGTACTAATGCATTGCGGTTACCAAGTTTTTTTTAGGTTTTTATATTTATTTTATTTACTTTTATTTTACTTTTAACTCTTATAATTAGTTATTACAAAATATAAAAATAAAATTATTTTTATTTTTTAATTTAAGTTTCAAAATTAAAATTAAAATATGGATAAATTTAGAGGATTACCATAAGTGTAATGTACATTTAAAATAAAAAACTCTATTAATGACTTTTGATCAAAACAACTTAAAAAATTATTATATATATATATATATAAAAATTATGGAGGTCATTAATAAAATTTAGATTTTTTAAAATATGAAAGTAAATGAATAATTTTTTAAATTTTATTTTATCTTTTTTCTTTTATTAAATTTCTTTCACTTTTTCTTATTTTCTTATAATTAGCTATTAAAATATAAAAAATAACAAGTATTTTTTTAAAAAGGATTTTAAATTTTTATTAACTTTTTTATATTTTTAAATTGTTTATTAAAACTTCAAAATAAATATAAAAATATTGATAAATTTAGGGATCATCATGATTTAATAATGATTTTTTTTTAAAAAAAAAGAGCTCTTAAGCATCATTAATGCCTTTTTTATAAAAATTCTTAATAAAATAATTACGTTTTTATTTGTATTTTTACTGTGATCCAATTTAATTTAGTTAAGTTTAATTCAATGTAAATAAAAATAATAAATTTTATTTTAGTTTAAAATTACAATAGACGAAAATAATATTAAAAAAAGAAATATTTTGCTTAAATTTTTAAAATTGTATTTTATATAATTTTAATATTATAAAAAACTCAATCTCTAGGATCTCATAACTTTTTATATCTTAAAATTCTCTTTTTTGGTTCAGCTAGATAAGATCAATAGGTTGTCTTTTTTTTATTTCAAAACTATTTTACTTGAAAATTATGATATTAGAATTAAAATATCAAAATTTCTACTTTACTTGTCTATGATATGCTATGACGTTGACACACTTCAACACAGGACGGAATTTGTCACTCTAATGATTTCACATGATTGATTCCACAACCATCTATGAGGAGATAAATCGAGAAACTGTAATTGATCACGATCGATAGAGGAGGACATTATGTCAATTTCATCGAGATTCGATCCTTGTCCATTTTAATAATTCTGTTTCATCGTAACAAACTCATCTATGCTCGAAGATTATGACGTTGACACACGAGATACATTAATTGAGTAATATAAACACTGTTTTCCTATGTATTATTTTTGCAATATTTAAGATTTTAATCTTACAATTTTAAAAAATATATATTTTTAAAGTTTTGTCATTTCTCATTTTTTATGCGTTGTATATATTAATGATGCGAGACGCGAGACATCTATGAATGGACAAAAATTAAAGTAGCGTGTATTATTTTCATTTTTATTTAAGGGTATTTTATGTTAAAAAATATTAAAAAGAGACTAAATTTTATTTTTTACCTCCGAATATTTTACTCACCTTTATAGCAATTTTCGTAAACAACTTGTGTATCATCTATACTATAAATTTATGGTAATCCTCTAAATTTATCCATATTTTAATTTTAATTTTGAAACTTAAATTAAAAAATAAAAATAATTTTATTTTTATATTTTTTAATAACTAATTATAAGAGTTAAAAGTAAAATAAAAGTAAATAAAATAAATATAAAAACCTAAAAAAAACTTGGTAACCGCAATGCATTAGTACTGCTTTGACTATAGTAACACCACTTTGGTGTCACCTTGATCAAAACGTTACCGCCTTGATATTTTGGTTAAAGCAATGCCACTTTAGTGCTTCAAAAGTAGAATATCAATATATTTAATTCAATAGATTTATTTCACTCCCTTTAATCCATCATGCCCTAAAACTCGTGACTCATGATCTCCATATCTAAAGAAACTATTTTAAAAAAATTTAATCTTCTCTATTTTTTTTATACATTATCACATCTGAATCTAAACAAGTTAAATTCAATTCAAACTAAATTTAATAGCTTCCTTCTACTCTCTTGAATCTTATTATACCTAAAAACTCATGACTCATGATCTCTATTGATCTAGAAAAACTATTCAAAAATTTTAACTTTCTTTATTTTTTATACAATATTATATCTAGATCTAAACACATTTAATTTACTTTAAAACTATATCAATAATTTTCTTGGACTCTCTTAATTTTGTCCATACTAAAATTTAAAATTTCAAAAGATTTAAGTCATCAATGACACTTTGACTGAAACTTATTAAAGACTTAGATAAGTCAAATTTAGTCTAAATCTTTTTTAATAGGTTCTTTTTACTCTTTAATCTCGCTATATCCTAAAACTCTTGATTCATAATCTCTATTGGTTTAGAGAAATTATTTAAAAAGATCAACCTTCTTTACTTTTGGCCTAGACCATTGTGAGACACAAGGGAGCAAAAGAAACATATTGAATAAGAATTAGATTGAATCTAACTTTTTATATCTATCAAGATGACTTAAATAATTTTAAAAATTAAAAATTTTAACACGGTCAAGAGAGTGCAAGGGAGTTATTAATGTTGTCATATGGTAAATCAACAATGTTTATTACATATACCATGGTGTGCATTAAAATTTTTATAGTTTTTTTAGACTAATAAAGGTTATGAGTCATGAGTTTTTAGGCATGGTGAGAGTAAATGAAAGGAACATATTTGATAATATTTGGATTAAATCTCACTTATCGAAGTTCATCAATGAGTTTTAGACTTAATTAATTTGTAAATCTTAAAATTTTAATTAGTATGAATAAGATTAAGAGAATACTAGAAAGTTATTGATGTTGTCTTAGCGTAAATAAGATATATGTCTAAGTTTAGATATGATATTATGTTAAAAATAAAGAAAATTAAAATTTTAAAATAGTTTCTTTTAGAGGTTATGAGTTATAACTTTCGGGACATGATGAGATTCAAGAGGGACATGATGAGACTCAAGGGATCGAAGAAAACTATTAAATAAAATCTTATGATATTCTTGCTTTGAAGTATCAACGTGGTGATATTTTAATTAAAACAGTATTAAAGTGGTATTATTTTGATTAAAGTGGTCAAAGCAGCACTTGCTTCAACCAAAGCACCGCCAAGATAATTATTTCATTTTCATTTTTAGTCTTTTTAAAAATATTTTATTTAGTTCTGTTTCACTTTTTTCTCTGCTTCAACCAAAGCACCGCCAAGATATAATTAGTTATTAAAAAATAGAAATTTAAAAAAAATATTTTTATTCATTTTTATTAATATTTATTTATTTTTTATTACAGTTTTAAAATTAAAAAAAAAAATGAGTTTAATGATCTAAATTTAGAATAAAACTGAGCTCTTTATGAAATACGATCGTAGATAACTTTTCTTCAAAACTCATTAATAAATTTAAAAAATTCATTTTTAAAAACATATATAAACAAATTAAGGAGGTCATTTGGAACAAATAATATTAATTTAATATAAATCTTAGATTTTTAATTTCGTCAGTGATTTTATTTTCTATTTTTTTTTTTATTACTTTTTCTTATTTTCTTATAACTAGATATAAAAAAATAGAAATTAAAAATTAAAAACGATTTTTAATTTTTTTAATTAAAATAAAAAATACAAATAAATTTAAGGACCAGTTTAATAATTAGGACCTATTTTAACTCTAAATTAAAGTTAAAAAAAATCGTTTTTCATATTTAAACTGAACCAAAACTCAAAAAGTTTCATACAAAAAATATTAATGATTTATTTTAGGGGTAAAAAAGCACATTTGGTAAAAATCGTGCTATTTAAACGGACGAAATACCTATCCTTGGCCGAGCGAGCTTGGGCCGCCATGGCGATCTGTTCGAGCTGCGGGGAAGACGACACCGTGGTGGATCCGGACTCAGGCGCCCGTGTCTGTTGCTCCTGCGGCTGCGTAATCTCCACCGACGAGTTCCGCCACCAGGCCTTCACCTCTGACGGCCAGGCCACTGGCTTCCTCCAAAACATCACCGATTTTGACTACCGCCAGCGGAAGCTCCACCGCGCCCGATCCCAAATAGAGGACGTTACCTCTAGCCTCCGCCTCTCCTTACCTCGAGTAACCGATGTTTCGAACCTCATCTCCGATGCCACTGACGGCTCCTTTGGCGACGGCCAGTGGTTCGACGACCTCATCGCTGCCTGCAGCTACATCGTAGCGCGACGCCACCACATGCCTATTTCCCTTGCCGAAGTGGCCGACGCCGTAGGCCGTGATACCTGTGACGTTGGTCACATGGTCACCCGTGTCGTGCAGCACCTTAGCCTCCCCTCGCTCCCGGAGTTCAATTTTGCTGCTGCCCTCAATCGCGTGGTTAATACCTGCCAAAGCTTCCAGGGGCTGGATCCTGAGAAGTCGAAGGAGATAATCGGACAAGGGCAATTCCTTCTCAACTGCGCCACAAAATGGTTCCTCACCACTGGGCGCCAGCCGCTTCCGGTGGTTGCTGCGGTCCTCGCCTTTGTGGCGGATGCCAACGGGGTTAAAGCTTCGGTGGAGGAGATTGCGAAGGGGATTCTTGCTGGGGTAACCACAAGCAAGCTCCGGCTCAAGGAGCTAATGGAGACCCTCGTTAGGGTTGCAAGATCCTTGCTTCCATGGGGGATGGACGTCACACTCCAAAACCTAACGCTAAATGCCCCTTTGCTGATTCGCTTGATGGAGAGGAAATCAAAATCGGGCCAATCTGTGGATCTTGGCTTTGGCTTCGATGCTTTTTCCGGTGCTTTTAGAAAGGACAATGAGGAGGAGTCTAAGTACTTCAAGATCGGTGAAGAACAAGATTCTACTGCAAACTGTGACAATTTTGCGTATGCTAAACTGTCAGGGGAGTGTATATCAAGTGCCTACGATAAAGTCTTGGAAAGAATTGATCACCTTAAAGCAATCGGAGAGTTTGATAAGGACCGATCAAAAAGGATGAGGCGAGAGATATTGGAGACCGGGGTACTCCAAGATGCTTTGGAGGGGAGATGGAACAGAGAAGATAAATTGACGCTGGAGCAGGTCTTGGAACGTGATGTTGGCTATCATGCTCTGCCCCCGTCTTTTGTTGCTGGTGTGCAGTCCAGGAGACTCAGGCGAGCTAAGATAGAAGCTGCTAAACAACGGATTCAAAAGATTATGAAAACATGTGGAACCAAGCAAAATGCTGATGCAGGCATCAAGATGGAGGATTGTGTTGTGGAAGAGAGGGTGGGCAGGAAGAGGAGAATAACAAAGAAGCAATGTGAGGATAAGCTTGATTGGGAAGACTGCATAATTGAGCTTTTGCTGCTTCATCGAGTGGAGGAGGATGAAATAGAGCAAGGTCAGTATAAAAGATTGCTCGACTTGCATGTATTCTGTTTGTAGGCAGAGTTATGAAACACCAAACAGTTCATGCATTGACAGATTTGAAGAGTCAAAGGTCCTTGAATTCATTTTGCCAATTATTTTTTTAAAGATTACTTCTATTTCGATATAGAAGCAAAATTTTGTTAGTAATTTTTGTCAATGTGATTTAATTTTGTTTTATCATGATATATTTGTACCAACAATTCTGTAAAGCGACACTATAAATCTGAGAAATTATTATGAATGACCGACTTCCTTTGTTGTCTTCTCAATTAAGCAAATATCTGATATGTTGTTTGTGTTCTTTTTTATCTGATGTTTCATTTCATTGTTTTTACTTAATTATTCAAGCGTTTTTCTCCTTTCTCTATAAATTGTGAATAGTTGATCTTTTCAACTTTTTTGATTACTGTCCTAGAACATTTGAAGTAGAAACATACATGGAACTTATGTTGCATTTCACATTCTTAGAAGTGTTTCCCAACTGGAATTTCCCCTGGGCCACAGATTTGTTTTCCCTTGGTGTACATGCACATTATTTCTGCATAGTGCTCCTTCTGTGATATAGGATATACAACTTGAAATGCAGATGAATGCATGAATAGGAATTCTATAGTGTTAATATCTGCAAACTTCTTTATATTAATATCTGCAGCTAAGTCTGTTCTATATCTTATCAAAATAGATAAAAATTTTGTTTGTCGTTTTAAAAAGAATCAAGACTGAACATTCTCATTTCCTTTGTAAATCTCATGACTTTAGTTTGGTTTTATTTTTATTTGAAAACTTACAGATGAGAGTTTTAGTTTGGATTGAAATTTGCTAATGTTTTGATAAATCAATTCTGCATACTCCTACATGCTTATGAGTTTCCAAGGTGGCGGTGCGTTTTTTTGTTGATGATATCATAAGGCAAGATAAAGGATATCATTTTCATATTGATTATAATGCTCTTAGAAAAGTATAATGAGAGAAACATAGGTATAACTCCAAAAAATGATAAAATGAGAGAAAACACATGTTCGAAAAGGATCAATGAATTTTATAATAAACAAGCCAATTGACTCAAGTTGAAGGTGTATGAAGTAGAGGGAATTCAAAAAAATGTAAAAAAGTAATCTAAGAGAAACTGAATATAAAATCGCATTCACATATTCTTTAGTTAGGCCATTAAAGAAGATGATAACCAAAAAAAAAAAAAACAGATGAATGCTGCGACAACTTCCAGCAAGAGGAAGTGGTCCTCCAATGCATTTCCTTTCTCAGTCATCAGCGCGATGAAAGGTCGACATATTCTTTCCATTTTTGCTTTTTTCATTTGAGATAGCATTTGAATGTTTTATGATTCTGCTTATCCTATATAAGCATCAATTCCTTATGTATTGGCGTATTGCATAATGCCTTTGCTTTATCATTTTCATTTCATGCCTTGGAGGTATGTTTTGGATCATAAATCTATTCCTTCATCTTATTATTACTCAGTTTGTGGTTGTGGATTTCTTATCCTGGTATATATGTTTGTACAACATGCCTGTATCAACCTGATATTATCTAGTTTCTATTCAAGTCACATCATACAGTGAACTTAAATATAAATCTAGATCTGCCTTTATCAAACATTCGAAGGGCTACTAGGCTCAAAACATTAGGAAAAACAGATGAATTTGGCAACCTTAGTGATTGGTTTACATAATGATCAGTTTGAGTGGATCAAAAAGCAGCTACATTCTTTAGAGTTCCAGCCTATTAGATATGAGGGAGAAGTCAAGGAAGTCATCTGAAGGCCTCAAACATGGTCTTCTCTACATCCACACTTGTTCTGGCTCCTTGAACAACTGAGTGACATGGCTGATTGATGATGATCCATGAATACATCATGAGGATCCATGAATACATCATGAGCATTTCTTACAATATATTTGGATTCATTATGTGTTTTAATTACTGTTATCACATGTATTTCCCTTTGGTCAAAAAATATGGACCATGTTGCCTTGGATTATACAAAAATCATTGTTGTTGCCCATGATTTTTTCATCATGACAAACTGACAGAATTCTCTGTCTGTCATTAGATTTACAACCATCACTTTACTCAATCTTAGTAATAAGTTTAATCCTATGTGTCGTAAAATTTTCAGACCTCAAGACTATTAAAACACGAACAAGTGATATTATTTCTCTCCTTTAGCTTCTATCCAAGTAAATGAGATGAATGATATAGAATAGAAAATTATATTTCCATTCTGTTTCTTTTCTTTTCTCTTTGCTGATGTAGTGTTTACTTGTTGGTAGATAAGAAGGGAAAGATAAGTCATTGATTTATCTTGTCTACTTGGAAGAAAATAGAGAGTTTTATTGACAAGGCATCGTTTTTGCTTTGAACTTTGCATTACCTTTGTCAAATTCTGTTAAATGCAGAAACATCTTTAGCCTTCTTAAGAAAAGAAGAATGCTTTGAATTGCCATCTTTATGAGACAGTTGCATTGGAAATTTTTGATGCAATTTGACATTCATGTCACAGAGCTCTTGAGCTGTTGCCAAGGTGGAGAAACCTGATTATGCATCTTAAACACAAACTCCATGACATTAGCAATGATTTCTAGGTGTGTGCCTAAACACAATGACTGCAATTTGTATTATCATATTGTAAGTTTGATGATCTATGTGGACCACTTTGCTGAAGATTCATCTTCTCTACAGCTTTTAGAAGTTTCTCCGCAGGTTGTAGTTTGGTAGTTTTGTTGCTAAAGTAATAGTTTAGAACCTTTCAAGTTTTTATCTCTGCTGTGTTGATTTTGACTAATTTATCGTTCGAATGGGAGTCACTAGAATAGCGAATGATGGCATTAAGGCTAATAGTTTACAAAAACAAATAGCATTTGAATACATTGCAGAGATCAGAGGATGGCACGCTCACATAACTTCATATTCGTATCGTGGAGCTTTTGGTGACAGTATCTGTTCCAGTTCTAGAACTTCTGCTCGTTGCTCGTGTTGCAAATAATAAACATCTCAACAATGTAAGTTTCCGACATTGAGAAATCATTTCTAAAAGCTATAACATTTCTGAAAGTTTACGTTTGTAATCTATCTGACAAACTCTAGAGATACTCTCACTTTGATCGTGTATGATTGATATCGGTTTTGTTTTATCGGTTTTGTGTTCCATTACTGTTGAGGTGACGGTCGGGATTTTATTTTTTTACTTGCTTACTGCTGTATTTTATAGTGGAGGAATCAAATTCCCTTTGGCACGAACAACAAGTCTTATGCCCACCGCTAACAAGTGTTGGATGCATGAGTGCTTCACATGCCCTGCACAAAACAAATCCAACATCTCATCACTATCAATTAATTTGTTTGATACATTTTTTCTAAAAATAAAATAAAAACTAGCTATTCCATATGTAATTTCGTATAATTTGGTAATAAAAAGTAGTATTTTTTATTATTAAATATTTTTCCTATCATGAAAATGAAATCTTCCTTTATCTTTAGCCAGATTTGAATTTTGATTCTTTTAATTATTTTCATATGTATTTTGAATTTCATCATCATTATTATTTGGAATGGTATAGAATTAAAGTGATTTAAGTTTCTTTATTAACATTTGAATTTTATGTCAATAGAAGATTCAGATGAGCCTATGTGTCTTTAGTATGTTTCTATTGTATGAAAGAATAAATGATCATTATTTATACGACTAAAAAGATTTGGATGAGCAAGAGAAATAGTAGAGTAAACATGTGAGTAAAAATTTAGTCGACTTATTTTTAAGTTTTAGATATATATCTAAATTGTTTGTAAATATATTTTTGATGAAAAAATAAAAGTTTCATTCAATTATACATAAAGCCCTAACAATCACACTTATTGAATTAGTGACATTTTAAAACGTAAAAGCTCACATGCTTGATGGAGACATCATTTGTAGATCGTGTACGAGTTTCATAAGTTCTTCTATACCCCGCATACACATGTTCATGGACTCGTCTCTTTTTTTCTTCCTTATTTTCTTACCTTTGTAGCTCTGTACTAACTTTTTATGGCACCATTGACAATGACATTTAGAAGCTTATCTTTTAAAACATGCCTCCACTAATTTTCCTTTTCGTTTAGTTCCTCTCTACCCTTTACTTTCTTTCCTTCCTCTCTTAGTCTCCCATATATTTATAAACACCATTAATTCACACACACAAAAATACAATAATTAATATTTTTTTTAATTTATGGACCTATTATGTGCATATTCCATATGTTCGTACATATGTACTTAAATTATTTTACGAAGAGTAATGTGTTTTAAATTAAGATCCTATATAATATATATATATATATATATATATATATATATATATATATATATATATATAATCATTAGGTTTCAGTGTAGAATTCTGGAGTTCATTGCTTTTACTGCCCATGCTTCACCTGAGGAAGAAAGAAAGACAGCATCAGCAGGAATGGATTTCCATTTGACAAAGCCATTACAAGCTGACCAATTGCTCCATGCCATCAACACTGTTATAAAGGTAGCGTATAACTAAATTTTCAAATCAGTAATACATCTGTAAAATTTTGCATCCACATCCTGATTTTTCTTGATGAAAATGTTCTAAACTTCTTAATTTAACTGAAATCTAATAGCAGGAATCAATCTGACAAGTTAAGCAGAGAAAGGCTGGCTGGAAGTAAAAGATACTTGTTTAATCTGCTTCAGTCATCAGCTTCCTTTTGGACCTCCTCGTCTTCCTCTTGTGCAGAAACTGCTGCAGTGATCGCTTCATCGACGGGCTTTGGTTCAGCAACAGCGATGGCACCACCGTCACCATTGCCATCGATGATCCCGTCGTGTTTGATCCGCTAGGAACTTGCAAACATTTCAGGGTATTGCTCTTGTTATCGTTATCGTTGTTGTTGATATCCACCTCCATCTCCTTCTTTGCCATGCTTATAATAGCTCTTGCCTGCCATTATAAATTTGTCAACAAATTGACCATAGAACATTTCACAATTGCCTTGCCGGAAATCTTATTTTGAAACTTTCAAACAAAGCTACACCTGGATCTCTGTGACATCACATATGCAAATCGTTCCATTGTAAAATATAGTGATGTTGCCATCGTCCTCTTGCTTCTTCAACTCTGGGGCTTTTTCCCCTCTTCTCATCATCCACACTCACCATTCAGACTCGATTGAACAGAAACAAAGCAAAAACATATATACAAACAAATTAAAAACAAACGATTCAAGACTCATCTAGTGCTTAATCCTTCACCTTCGTGAAGCCAAAGCCAAAGCCAAAGAGGAAGGAGGACGAGAAGAAGAAGAACTCAATCTCTGGCGCTGGCCAATGGGGCTGAGGCACAACTCTGTGTCACACACCTCCCCATTCTCTTCTTCTTCCATTCAATTCGATTCCTAGTAGAAGATGAAGAAGAAAAAAATGCTGTTAAAAATATTTCTTGATGGATAAATAGATGAAGCAGATTGATGCAATGCATGGCGGTTTTGTGTTGTTACTGCTGCTTTTTATAATGGAGGAATCGAAGGTTTGGCACGAACAACACGAGTTCTTCCTTTAAACTAACACGTGATTGATTATTGAGATTTAAGTTTGGGATTTGTTTCTATTTCTTTTTGTTCCTGAAGAATAAGATCGTAAATTAGATGGAGGTCGTTTTCTTCACTGTTCGTAGGGGTCCCCTCTGTTTTTTTTTCTTTTTAGTTTTTTTTTCTTTCTCCGTTTCATTTTGATTTTGATTCGATGTGAAGAGGTGTAGAGATTCATTTTAAAATTGTTTCGTGGTATTAAATTTTTAATTAAAAATGATATCACTAAATTTCTTTCATTAAGATCAAATAAATCAACCAACAAGTCTCATGGCCACCACTAACTAGTGTTGGATGCATGAGTGCTTCACGTGCCCTGCACAAAACAAATCCAACATCTCATCACTATCAATTAATTTGTTTGATACATTATTTTAAAAAAATAAAATAAAATAAAAACTAGCTATTCCATATGTAATTTCATATAATTTGGTAATAAAAAGTAGTATTTTTTATCAATAAATATTTTTTCTATCATGAAAATGAAATCTTTCTTTATCTTTAGTAAAATTTGAATTTTGATTCTTTTAATTATTCTTATATGTATTTTGATTTTCATCATCATTATTATTATTTGAAATGGTATAGAATTAAAGTGATTTCAATTTCTTTATTAATAAATTAATCAGAGAAGGTCACATAACATTTGAGTTTAATGTCCTATATGCCCTTAGTTTGTTTCCATTTCATGAAAGAATAAATGACACGACTAAAAAGATTTGGATGAGCAAGAGAAACAATAGAATAAACATGTTTTGTGAAAATTTAATCTACTTATTTTTAGATTTTAGATATATATCTAAATTTTTTGTAAATATATTTTTGACGAAAAAATAAAAGTGTCATTCAACTATACACAAAGCCCTAACAATAACACTTGTTGAATTAGTGACATTTTAAAGCGTAAAAGCTCACATGTTTGAGGGAGACATCCTTTGTAAATCGTGCACGAGCTTCATATGTTCATCTATACTGCCCATGTTCATGGACATGTTTTTTTTTTCATCCTTATTTTTTACTTTTGTAGCTTTGTACCAATTTTTTATGATACCATTGACGATGACATTTAGAAGCTTGTGTCTTAAAACATGTCTCCACTAAATCTCCTTTCGTTTAGTTCTTCTTTACCTTTTGCTTTCTTTCCTTCCTCTCTCTTAGTCTTCCATACATTTATAAACACCATTAATTCACACACACAAAAATGTAATAATTAATATTTTTTTCAAAATTTATGGATTTATTATGTGCATATTCCGTATGTTCATACATATATATACTAAGTCCTTATATATATATATATTCTTTTCAATCGAGATAGAAATTTAATATATAATAATTTAGTAATTTAAAAATAAGATGGAATTTATTTAGAAAATTTAGATTAAATTGTGTGTAATAAATTTACTTATGTACGTGGGGGAAAAAGATAGAGAGGATATTTATCGGCCATGTGACAGATTTAGTGGGTCCCAATGCCTTGCCTTGGTCCAACTACATCTCACGTGGGTAGAGTTCCGGGTTGTTTGGGTTTCTTAGGCTGCCATTAAAGCCTAACGTTTTTTATTAGGTATTTAGGTTTGCCTCGCCCTAATCTTAAAATTAACGGCTAGATCTTATAAATCAACGGACCTAATAAATTCAAGAAGCGATCTAATTTTGGACCGAGCTAATTTCTTAATAAATTTATTTTGGACTTTAATTAAAATATTAATTATTAGAGGAATGATAAGGTTTTTTGTTTGGAAATATTAAAAAAAGAAAGAAAAAATATGTTTTTTTCTTCTAAAAAATAAACATGTGGTGATATTTATTTTGTAGGCAAACATGAATTTAATCACATGAGTTTTATTTATGAGGAAAATGTCATTTAAACTTTCTAACGTGACTTGGAATAATAGAAAGTTTACTATTTTTTCTCTTCCCCTTTCTTTAATGGAAATAGATGTTTTAATATTAAATCATATTTATGTGAGTTTTTTTGTTATAAAAAAAGATAGATCAAAAGACATTTTTTATCTAGTTTAAAAAATTAAATATACTTGATATTTAATATAAATTTCCAGGTTGAAAAAAGTGCGTAGTCGACCCAATTTTGCTTGCCATAATGGGCTTTCAATTTGGGCCTTTTGGGCTTTAAGTGTACCCAATAGCCTTCCTACAAACATTTAAAAGGCGAAGTTGTGCTTCCTTTCATTCTCGACGGAGGCGAGAGGATTCAACAAGGATTATTCGATTGTTTTCCGGAGGAAACAGCGGCGAACCAGAGAAACCACAAACTGGCAGTGGCAGTGGCGGCGGAGGATTCGGCGGAGATAATCCGATCGTTCTCCAGAGGGAACAGTGGCAAGCCAGAGAAACCACACACTGGCAGAGCGAAGACAGGTTGGAGAGAGAGAGGGGAGAGGGGAGAGGGGAGAGGGGAGAGGGGAGAGTGAAGACTGGTTGTAACATTAGCACAACAAGAGAGGATGGAGACAAAGGAGCCTCTTGATTTTGAGAAGGAAGACCAGCTTCTGAACGCCAACCCTCGCAAAAGGTCGTCGCAAACTAAACCCTAACACCGCTTTGTTTCTTTTTTGCTATTATCAATCTACAACGAACTCCTTCAGGTGCATTTCGATCAAAGTTGGTCGCTTTTTTGCGTTTTGTGATCTGTTGATGATTTCTTGGTAGTATCTTCTGCAATAAGTTTTTTTTTTCTTTCTTTCGATGAATCTTCTATTAGAAGTTTCCTATATTTTAAAAATAACCATGATCTGAACACTGGTCCTCGCTTTTTGGAAACCATATATTAGCTACGTTGCTAATGGGGATGAGAGAGGTAGCAAAATGATAGCGCTGGAGCATTTGGTATGGATTATAAATCTGACCATGTTTGGCCTCTTGGTATCTATCTATCATCAATGTTGCTAACGGAATAAAATCAGTTAGTTGCTTAGGTTATACTACTTATTTATTGGCCCAAAATGTCTTCTTAGAGCAAATGGAATGTGTTTGTCCCCTTCTAATTTATGTTTCATGAAATCCTGCTGCTAATACTTTTGGCATAATTTTTTTTTTTTGATATCCTTTTTTTTTTCAATTTTCAAACTTGCATGACCAAGATGATATGATCTATGTGTGGAAAAACTTTCATGCGATTGTTGCAACAGAGATTGCATTGAGTTGGAATGTTTTCTTGAACAGGAGAAAGGTTATTGGTTTGGATGATCTTCTTACTGATTATTATGAAGCAATAAATAAAGTTGTAGATTGCAAGCCCAAGAATAAATCCTTCTGTAAAGGCTATAATTCAGATGAAGATGAAAAAACTCAAAGAAAGAAAGAGAGAATGCTATCTAAGTTTGTGGAGAACTGCGAGAAACAGGTAAGCACAACTTATGTTTGTTGACTTTGCTTTCCATTTTAATGTTCAGTTTGATGTAAGCTTTTGTATAGGTCAATGAAATGAATACAGAAGATGAAATTCCATTATGGAATCAAAGACTTTTTGGACAACAGGTTACTACTGGGTTACTGTTACATTTGATGAGTAATTGCAGCAATATGAGGTTCCTGCAATAATTTCTTGATGCATTACCATTTTAACAAGTCTATTTGTCCATGCAGAAGTCTCGACCATTATTTGAATCCATGAGTTTGTCAAATTGTCAACTTCTGCAGCTCCCATCAGTTGGCAATCTTGATTCAGTTTTTCAATGTAATGCAGGGAAAGGTATCAAAATTTCTTTCATTTTCCTGATATATTCCTATGGTTGATTCTTTTTTTCTACATATTACTTCCATTTTCACGTGCTTAGTCGTATGCCATCTTTCATAGTCTAATTTTGCATTTATTGGTTTGTATATGTTTTTTGTTTGACTTTCGGCTAGTGTTATGGTTTCATTAGCATTTCATAAATACTGTCATGTGACCTTGCACGTTGAGAGTTACTACTATATGTCCTTGCATAATAATTAAATTATTCTAAATTTTGGGTTAACCATAACAAATACTGGTTTTAATTGTGTCATTTGAATGTGTGTGTGTATATACCTTGGTTCAAGGATAATATGATAACAAAAATATGTTTTTTTTCCTAATCAAGTTTTGTGGAGCATTGTTTCTATAGGTATTTGAGAAAGGGTGGCAGATGTTTTAGGAATCATGGTCATGCTGGTTATCAAAGTAGTCAAAGAACCCTTTGATGAAAATTTAACAATGTGAATTACATGCCTGCCTAACAGATAAATAATACCTTGTTTTTTTTTAAAGCAAAGATTCAAATACTGATCTGGGTTTCATCTATATTTGTTTTATTTGAAGTTCTCAAGATTTTTATTTCTCTCATGGGCTTTGCTTCACTCAGCAATGGTTCTGGTTGAATTTTCTGCTTAATCTTTCAGAGTTCTTGGTTTGGTGTCCTTTCAAGTTTGCTCTACTGGAAACTTGTGTTTGTCAAAGAGCGAACTTAGTGTTCTTTTTCTACTTATTTTTGCAAGAAAATGTTAGTTGATTCATTTAATTCTCCTGAATGTACAATACCTATAGATAGAAGTTGTTACCCTGAAATGCAAAAAAGTAAAGACCTAAAAGATCCACTTTTATAAATATACTTAATCATTTGATTCACGATCCGATGGTAATAGTACTGTTTTTCTTTTCCCATTGTGGTTCAAAGACTTAATCTATTTGATGTAGATAGGCAAGTCCAATTTGCACCTTGACCATCTTTGGGCCCAATGCATCATCTTTTATGATTCTTGGTTTGCAAATTCACCAAAAAAAAAAGATTCATGATATGAGCCGCAATTTAACAATTTCATCTCACTTATTCACTTTGATTTCTTTCTTTTTTTCTTTCTAATCAATTTTGTCTAGATGATTGGTCTTAAGGCAAGTTATTTATCATATCTGACAGATTTCATGTCCCTTTCTACATCCCTTTTTTGATATTGATGGCATGTTTTAAAATCTCGTGTCATACCGGATGGCATGGGAGAAACTTATTGTTCCGCCCGTCGACCATTGTGGCCTCACGGACACCTTGTTTCAGGCCCCGTGGCCGAGCGAACACCTCACACAAGACCACTGCGGCGTCGTGAGGTCGTTGAGTTTTTTTTCAATCTTAAAATTTTTTCTTTAATTTTTTTAGGTTGTTCAATTTTTTTATTCAATGTTAACTTTTTTTTAATAATTAATTTTTTCCTCTCTTAATTATTTCTCCTTCCTTTCCATATTTTAATTTCTTTTTTTATTCCTTTCATCCTTAAACACATGATTTTTTTTTAATTTTTTTATTTCTTTCCTCCTTAAATACATGGGAAAAATTTCTTCAATTAAAATAAATTAAATTCAATTTAATTTAAACTTATTTGATCATAATCATTATGTTATGTCTAGACTTTAGTTAATCCTAAATTGATTTTTACTCAATCATAATTTTAAAAATATTCATTTAACCTAATAGTAAGTATTTATAGTAATCAAATATTATAATATTATTTTTTAATTAATATATTTTATATTTTAAAAAATATCAAAACCGTATTGACACGATACGATACCGAAACTGTATTATTCCGGTTATAAACCGAAACTCCGATACAGTTCAAAATTTTAAGCCATGGTTTATGGTTTATCAACCTACTTTTGTGAACCAAAAAGGTGGGAAATTAAATATATAATTTGTTCTTTCTTTCGATGAAGTTATGCAAACTATTTTTTCTCCATCTGATTATGGATATAATCTTCATGCCTGAGTATTTTAGTTGCTTGCTATACCATATTGCTAAGCTTCATTGGCACCGGGAAGCATGATTTTGCAAGTGCATTTCCTACTAAGCTATGGCAAAGACATTAGATTACAGGGACTCGTTTTAAATGTCCATTGATTATCTTGTAAATTATCTGCTCCTAAAATAAATATCATGTTTGATGTCATCACTTAGATACATTTATTTTGTTCATGAGTATTATTTTCTAATTTATATGAGTTAGTAAATGAGCTGAATGCCATTCTATCTTTGAAATTTCAGGAGAGGCTATTATTGGTTTGTCTCAACCATGAACTGCTAACTGTTGATTTTGCCATCTTTTGAAGTGTCTGCTTTCCTTATTTGCAGAAGAATGCTTCCTCGAAGGATTGCTAGTGAATAGATGGCTAGCTAAATTGACCTTCATATCTGGCCATGTGGAAGACTCTGTGGCAAATTGGGTGTTCCACAAATGTAAGTCTTGCATCTTTGTCAGTCATGTTGCTAGTGGACTATTAAATACTCTAAATATATCAATCATTATTTTCTATATTTAGTGTTATACTCTCCAAACGAGGACATAGCAGATGCTGCATGTGAGTTCTGGTGTGATATTCTTCTATCTAAAGATGAGGTATGGCTTCTGTTTTTTCTTTTCTTAAGAACCTAATTATCTCTGTATACCATGTCTACTTCCTTAAGCTTTGCAGGCTGATAAACCACTCGTATCACTGGGATGGTTTCCTAACTATCACAAACTGATGGAAGCTCTGGAAAGCTATGGATATATGGCTGATATGTTTGATAGTCATTCAACATCTTCGAAAGAAGCCCAACCAGGTCGTGTACCTAAACTTATCTTCATTGATGAAACAAAATAATATGAAAGGTTTATGACTTCATTTTGGGGATACTTGTAGATAAAACTGAAGCAAGGCACCTACATCCCATGAGTAGGTGTGGTGACACTGACATTTATCATGTGTTTGTCTATGTATATATGGCCATTTTTACACATTGATCTAACTTTTTGTCTTCTTTCTTATGGATGCTTGGTTGCGTGCAATTAATAATGCCTGCAATTAGCAATTGCAGGAATATTCAAATGCTGCAATTCAGACTTGTAAATATGTTATTTAGTTGTCTTGAATGCAATTTCAAGTCTAATAATCGTTCTTGGACTGATACAAACAAGAATCCATTTCGTGAACAAATAGAATTTCCAATTTTTCGCTGTATGGCTTTAATTGGGAATGATATAAATTTACTATGGTTGTTATTCTATGATTGTAATAGTTTGCCTAACAGTATACCATGTGAAATTGCTGATCAAATATTTCGAAGTACACTTGCTTATTTTATTAAAAGCCCTGACCTATAATCTCCAGGCAATGGTTTGTTTTAACTTCTCTTATTTTCTGTACCAGATTGCCTTGAAGGACCACCTCAAAATATTAGTTCCTGGATCAAACTTTTGTGTTTGTGTTGTCAGATAAGGTAATGTGATCAACCTGATATTTTATTCACTTTGTTCCTGGAACAACTAATATAGCAAAGTATGCATGTGTTGAGAGCACATCCACGGCTATATTCGATTGTAGTGAATATGTCAAATGGAATTAGTAGCATTGTAGGCAGATGTCTTGAGCTTCTTGGTTGCAGAAAGATCATTAATTCCACACTTCCATTTATAAACATGAGAGTTATTTTACAAAAATGCATTCACATAATTCTATTATTATATTTTCATTGACAGATTAATCAAAAAGAAAAGAGCAAAGACAATATACAACTTTATATGCATATACTTAATATACGGTTCTTGAGTTTCATATTGGGTAATTGTATTTCATTTTCTTCTGTTACAGGAGTTATCACCGATCTATCTTCTCTAATTCAGAAGCAGAGGAACTCCTTAGCATAATTATTCACCTTGTGTTGGATCGCCAACTTCAGGGCTTGTCACTCACTTTAAATGAGTGCATGCAATCTATGATTGGATATTTTCGGGAGGAAGAGTGGGAAGCCAGTTGTGAAAGAGTAGCACGGTCTGTTGTTTCCAGGTAAGTGTTGCACACATTCAGTTAAACTAAAATTCAATTTGCATCTCTCTGTTTTTTTATCATTACAATGGGCCTGATTGAATTTGGCAGATGTGTTAGTATATTTTCCAACTGATATCAAGTGTGACTTATTGCAACTGCAGAATCCCAAATGATATCAACTCTTTAAGGATCTTGGAATGTATATCTGTTACTACCGACAACCGTAGCAAGCATCTCAGAAGTCAAATCGCTCTTCAATTCCTTATACAACACTTTGGCGAAAAGGTAAGTTTGCAAATGACAAGTAATTCTCAGTATGTGTTTATATTGAACCAATTACTTTCCATGCAGGTGAAGAGCCATAGAGAAGTTCTGGAGTTCCTTTTGTCTGTCAATATGAAGGACAAAGACTGTGATTTCCTCAAGATATACATCTATTTGGTTTTAGTAGAGAATTCACTCTTGTGTCATCCTCCGGGTGAAGATCTTGTACTTACCGACCTGTGGTGCAAATATTTGCAAAACTGCTCGACCCAAATCACAAGCACAGATTGGAGATCATATGCATCAAAGGTATATGCATCAGTTGGGCTCAAAGAATTGATCAATGAAAAGCTTCTGTTTTGTGTGTGTGAATATCATGAAAATTTCATACTGCTATGTTTTAGGTTCGAAGTAAAGCCTCGTACATATTGCAAAGCACCACTCAAAGAAATTGCTGATCATGTATGCAGAATTTGTTCGACATGGAGGCGAAAGCTATGACCTTTGTACAGATGCCTTTTTTTTTCTTTTTGGTTTTGACCATTTTTGTTGCCGTATTTTCATATCAAAATCATGTCGCTTCTTCTTATTTTGCAAGACAAACAAATAGCATGGTTTTAATCAGTTTGAGTAGTTCGCTGAAAATTTTGATGTTTAAAAGCAAATGTCAATTGAGGATGAATTTGGAGGATATATGGGCTAATAGTTAGCAGGGGAGCTTTGGCAATGATAAAATTGTTATTGTGTAATTTTATAGTTAGAGTGGTCAAATGGACTAACTTATGTGGGGCGGGTCAATCCGTCATATAGCGAAGTAGGATGGGCCGATCCATTAATTTGGTGAGTTGAAAATTTTCAAATTCAAGATGGATTGTAGATTAGACGGATTAATTTACGAATCTATAAAAAAATATTAAAAAATTTAAGTATGAATTATTATTTAAATGAGAGTTGAAATTTTTAAAATTAAATTACCATTTAGACAGATAAGTTCATTAGTTTATTAAATTTTTTATTTAAATTTTAAATTAATTTATGGAGTCAATCTAAATCCATCACAGATTGATTTATGAGGACCGCGGATCGTTCATCTGAATTCATTTTAATATAAATTGATAAAATTTTAATTTAATTTATTTAAATTATTTGATAGAACGGACTAACTAGACAGATTCAATCTAAATAAATTGATAGTTATACTAATCACGAGTTCAAATCATAAAAACAGCCTTTTACAATTACTTACAATTATCTTATTTAAGCAAATTGTAAGTAATCGTACATCATCAGCAGTTAGTTAGAAATTTTAGGATGAATCTCCTTGATAATTTTTGCGAGCAATATTTTTTTAAATATAAAAAAAAAATAAAAAGTTGAATATTTTTCAAAAAAAAATTGTTATCATATTACAAACATCACCAAACCATCATGCAATGATCGATGAATAATATGGCCGCCCTCGGATTAAGATCCTCTGTCACAAGAATATCGTATTTGCAAATATTTTTCAATTTACCTTAAGAGTATAAAATTTTTTATAAAATCAAATTGATCATCCTCAAAACTAATCGACAAAACCTAAAAAAAAAATAATAATAATAATAATATGACCTTTCTCCAGAGCATTATTTCGACCGATTAAAAACTTCCACAAGATCAAACTAATTACTCCAGGATTAATTTATTCAAACAACTTGAGACCTGGCTTATAAAAAAATAAATAAATTTAAAAATATTAAAGATAAAATTAAAATATCATTTTCTAACGAGATTGAATCACAAGAATTTATAAGAAGAAAAAACAGACATGAAACCTTTCAATAGAAAAATAAATTCATATGCATATGATAATATTTGTTGTCCCAAACTAGTTTCGATACGTCATACACTACAATGAAAATAAATATGGAACGCACAAAAGTTTGTTGATTTAGGACGGGAGTAATAATAATTAACTAGGATGGATCGATAGGAAGAAGAGCTGCTCCAACACAGCACGCAAGATCAAATGGAGCTTCAGCGAAGATTCCAAACACGACTAATCATCGCCGAAAGTGGTCTTCTTCCCTGCAAAACGATGAATTTATCAAAAAATGGTCGCAACTGCATGAGATTATCCAAAGTCATTATTCTTGCTCACGAACCTGTACTAGCTGTCCCAGCACTTTGCGGCCTGAATGGTGTACCACCGCGACCCCGGCCCCTGCCGCCAAAGTCGCGGCCCCTGCCACGGTCACCCCTTCCACCGCGTCTGCCACCGTCTCTTCCTCCAAATCTCCCGCCGCTTCTACCTCCACCATCCCTGCCACCGCTCCAGCCACCATCACGATTATCAGCTCTCGGCTTCGCCTCATCCACAGTTAATGTGTATCCTCCAAGATCAGAACCATTGAGTTCATACGCCTTGTTGAAACTTTCCTGATCCTTGAAGTCTATGTATGCAATCCTGACACAAAACATGGAAGTATCAAGAAAATTAAACAGAGTTCCGTAACACAAATATATGTTCAAGCTTTATATTGCTATGCAAGTCGAAACCAGATTGGATTAACGAACAGACCCTTTGGGAGCTCCAGTTTCATAATCCTTGGGAATGGCAATTCGAGTAATCTCTCCGCATGAGCCAAAATGCTCCTCGAGAGAGCTCTTGACCTGTACAAGTGCCAAGCATAGTCGTTTAACAGCGGTTGAGAGGAGAATACCAGTTGCATTGAAATACAATAATATACCTGATCCTCTTCAAGTGATCTATCGAAGCCTTTCACGAATATGGTTTGACTCTGACCTTTGCTGCCCTTTTGGTAGTAGTTATCCTTACTGCAAAAGAAAAAGAATAGATGTGCATCCTTTGAAATATTAAAAACAAAACAAAAAAAGCTTTAGATGAGCCTATTTGAAAATGTTTTTTCATGATGACACTAAAAATCATTCAAATTAGAATGTCTTTCCCCTTACGACCTTGACCAGCTTTAGTTGAGAAACTTACCCACTCTGAGGGGTATATGAACCTCTTTCACGGGCCACATCAAGTCTAACACCACGACCAAATAATTCATTGCCATTCAGTTCAAGTGCCTACATAAGGAAAGAAAAGACAAATGAACTTTATAAAACAATTGAATCTCTGTTATTTGTCTGCACAATTTGAAAGAAATTTCGCAATGGTTAAACAGAGAGAAAAGGTCCCAAAGGAAGCTGATGACTGAAGCAGATTAAACAATTGAAAGATGTTAAACCTTCTTAGCATCTTCCTCAGTAGCAAATTCGACATGGCCAAATCCCTTGAAGCTTCCATCTTCTGCTGTAGCCAGACGCACATCAACAATTTCCCCTGCCGCCTTGAAGAATTCAGCCCTGAAAGAAAGAGAACCAAAATATTACATCATAAAAGTTTTATATATAATATAGAAGCATCATAGTAAATTTCATATTAAGTTATTAAGTTACTTACACATCATCCTGTCCAACTTCAAAGGACAAGTTTCCAACGAATAGTGTTCGAGATCCAGGTGCTTGATTCTGAGTTGTAACAATGTTAAGATAATAAATAATAGAAAAAATCAGTTTGCCCTGACTATATGAACAGAAAACGAACTAAAATTGTCCACAATCATACATAAAACAAAACAGTGGATGATACCGTTTTCTTTTCAGACTTCGTAGCAGTTTGTTTTTCAGCACTAACCACACTAGCATCCTTCATCTCAATATCATTATCCTGCATTAGCAACAACACCATCTCAAATAAAGGGAAGCAATATGAACTTACCAAAAATTTCACGCTTTATTCAAATCATCAATTATTTTATAAGAGAGGTTCCCTAATTTGATTTTCCTTGATGCAAAGAAAATTTTGCTTTATGAAATGATTTCTCTAAAACACAAAATAAGTTCAGTAGTACTAGATCATGCATGCAATCCCAACTATAATGCACTATTAACATATCTAAGCACCATTCACCATTGGGATGTGCAAAACAGTGCCACTATTGATCATCTGGCCATCTTTCACACATGTGCTCTAAGATTGCCGTATGTGAACTATTTAATAGGTAGCTGTAATACCCTATAAGTGAACACAAAGTCACATAATTGCCATTTAGGCAAAGGGCACATATATGCTCATGCATATATCTACTACTCAAAAATACCTTCTTCGGAGTCTTAAGTGGCTCCTCATCTTCACTTTCTTCATCAGAAGATTCCTCAGATGAGTCAGAGCTATTGCTCTTTTTAGATGCTTGAATCACCTAGCAACATATGAAGAAAGTATTGGCCATGTGAGACACAACTTGATAAGTTGTGAAAATTTAGATAACTGAAAATATATAATTAAAGGAATAGGAAAGATACGAATTATTGTCTTAGTTTGCTAACAACATACATGGCTGCAAAGATAGGAGTTACCTTCTTAGCTTGTTGCTGTTTTGAAGGTTCATCATCTGAACTTTCTTCAGAGCTATCATCTTCCTCACTACTGCTGCTCTCTTTTTTGACAGTCTTAGCAACAGGTTTAGTTTTTGAAGATGGGACAGAATCCTAAAGGAGAAAAAGAATCAAGATCCACAAGAATGTAAATGGAATACAAAAACTTCAATCATCAAACAAAACATACAAAAAGGGGAAAGGAACACAATATGCATACTCAAATCAGCAAAGTTTACACAGAATCTAGCAGTTAAACAAGCTAACACTTCCAATAACTTTTGACAGCATATAATTTTCTTAACATACTTGTCTGAAAAAGATAGGAAGTCTAGAGTTACCTTCTTAGCTTGCTGCTGTTTTGAAGGTTCATCATCTAAACTTTCTTCAGAGCTATCATCTTCCTCACTACTGCTGCTCTCTTTTTTGACAGTCTTAGCAACAGGTTTAGTTTTTGAAGATGGGACAGAATCCTAAAGGAGACAAAGAATCAAGATCCACAAGAATGTAATTGGAATACAAAAACTTCAATCATCAAACAAAAAAAAAAGGAAAGGAACACAATGTGCATACTCAACTCAGCAAAGTTTACACAGAATCTAGCAGTTAAACAAAAGCTAACACTTCCCATAACTTTTGACAGCATATAATTTTCTTAACATACTTGTTGAAAAAGAAGGGAAGTCTAGAGTTACCTTCTTAGCTTGCAGCTGTTTTGAAGGTTCATCATCTGAACTTTCTTCAGAGCTGTCATCCTCATCTTCCTCACTACTGCTGCTTTCTTTTTTGGCAGTCTTAGGACCAGGTTTGGTTTTTGTAGATGGGACAGAAACCTAAATGAGAAAAAGAATCAAGATCCACAAGAATGTAAATGGAATACACAAACTTCAATCATCAAACAAAACAAAAAAAAAGGAAAGGAATACAATGTGCATACTCAACTCAGCAAAGTTGCACACAGAATCTAGAAGTTTAACAAAAGATAACACTTACTATAACTTTCGACAGGATACATGATTTTCTTAACATAATTGGCTGAAAAAGATAGGAAGTCTAGAGTTACCTTCTTAGCTTGTTGCTGTTTTGAGGGTTCATCATCTGAACTTTCTTCAGAGCCATCATCATCTTCCTCACTACTGCTGCTCTCTTTTTTGACAGTCTTAGCAACAGGTTTGGTTTTTGTAGATGGGACAGGATCCTAAATGAGAAAGGGTATCAAAATCCACAAGAATGTTAATGAAATACACAAACTCCAATCATCAAACAAAACCAAAACAAGTGCACAATGTGCACATTCAACCCAGCAAGGTTGCACACAGAATCTAGCAGCTAGACAAACGATGGCAATTACCATAATTTTCGACTTCTTCAGTTGTGGCACATCACTCTCATCAGAGTCATCCTTCAAAATTAAAAATTGGATTATAGTGTGACCAAAAGAATGCCCAAGATTAGAAGGCTGACAAATACTAGCATAGACTAATATATACAGGTTTCTAAAATCAAAAGCCAATAAAATGATTTTACCACTAGATGAGAAGAAGCAACAAAATATCAAATGACGACCATAAGATCTTTTGCTAAATATTTGCATTACACAATACTGCAAAGAAACATCAAAAAATAGGATACTTTTCCATGTCAGATGCTTTAAAATTGCAAAATCATGAAGGACAAGTTACTTGCAATCTATAGACCTACTATGCTTCTTATACATACTCTACTATGCTCTCATACAGATACCGTGTAGAGGATCTTCTATTGACTGTATCAACATTTGATTTTTTTTCTCTTAAAAGCAACATATATATGTATCAATAATAAACTAGTGTACCAAGAAAATTGAACTAAATTAACTTATTCAGGTCTAACACGTGTGTGTGTGTACTAAATAATTGAATTTATGATGGAAGAGCATCAATAAATTTTTGTAAATAAAACATACTTGAATACCGAATTGAATTATAGCATTAACAAAGACAATATCCTTCACACAACAAAATCAACTAAAGACAGATGGAAATAAAACTTTAATACAGGAAATAAACCAACTTCAATATCACTATAATAGCTTTACCACCAATATATTGAAACCTTTTTTATTCTAAGTAATAAAAAGGACAACAATCCCACTAGATTATAGTTGTCAAAATTAATTCATGAACAATCTGTAAAAAATTGAATTGCACTTTGATGACAATTGAAGAGAATTCCTGAACCTACCATGACTAATCTAAATTAAAGTGTAGGACTACTAGCTTAAATGCATCAATGGTTAAATTCAAACAACTTCAGAACTATGTCACAGTAGAAACTCACTTCATCCTTGTCAGAATCACTTTCCGAGCTGCTGCTTTCTTTTCCTTTTTTGGTTACAGCAGCAAAAGAACCATTCTTAGTGGCAACTGCAGCTTTTTTATCTGAAGCAGGAACTGTCTTCACAGGTTCCTGCACAAATATTTTTAAAAAATGAACATTCTCATTGACAGCATGACTGTGAGAGAACGATTGGGAGGAAGAGATTAAGATATGAAACGGCCAGTGCTATGTTTGTCAAACTTTACATCATCTGAAGAAGATTCTTCACTACTAGACTTTTTTTTCAGAGACTTTGCCAGTTTACTCTGCTTCTTCGGAGGAACTTTAACCTGCAACATCAAGTTTCTTATTTTCAGAAGGTAGGTACTTGATTGTTTCTGCCAGAGAGTTGGAATGAATTTTAATAAATACTACAAGGAAAAATAGAATGAGTAGTTAAACCGTTCATATAAAAGATAACCTCAGACTTCACAATAAAATTTATATCACAAGCAAACTCATTGTGCATTACGGTAATGCTAATCAATATTAGTTAAGGCACCAATAAAAAATAAAGAAAATAATCACCAGCAAGCTATCACTGTATTAAGTTAAACCAGCTAGATTTTTTATGATAGAAAAAAGGAAACAAAAAAGCAATGTTACACACTTCTTCAGAGTCAGATGCTGAATCTTCTTCTGAACTGCTTGTTTCTGGTTTCTTTTTCAATGGGACATTCTTAAGAGCCTTCTTAAGGTTCTTGATATCCCCCTTTGGGACAGCATTCTCAATTTCTTTCTTCTGCTTCTTTGCGCTTACTTCTTTCTCTAAGGTCACTTCAGCATCCCTCTTGCCTGGAGAATGAAACAATCAATCAAGATTACTGAATAATATAATGTAATAAAATGCGGGAGCAATTTATACCCAGACAATTGAAATAAAGGTCGAACCTTTTTTACCAGGCTTTGTGGATACTGCTGCAACAGCTGGTGAGACCTGGGATACATCAATGCTCAATTAGTATGCTGTGACATTTTCTTCAATAACTGAATTCAATCTTTCACATTACCTCAACATTGGTTTTCTTGCTTGACTTGCCCATCTCAGATGCTTACAAAAAGGGAAACTGTAAGCCAAGACAGCAGGAAGCAACCATCAGACATGTCAATTTACGATCTTGTTTGCTAAAACTTGTTAGAAGTGGCAAATGTGTATTTTCAAAATTAAAAAGCGGATAAAATATCAACCACTTCATAAGAAGGGAATGCAAATATCATAAAGGCATAGCTCTGCGTACTAAATTTCTACAGAAACGATCTGGTCGCTAACAGACCCATGGTCAGTATGGTCATTATCAAAGATAGAAATTTGCAGGCAGAACAACTAAAATCGCCGGCACAATCTACTGTGTCATCTAAAAACAATGTTCTTCGCATAAATGATACCTTCAGCAAAAATCAGATAGGAAAAACAAAAAGAGTGCGTATTTAAAACTACACGAACACAGCATCAACCAAAGCGATGTGGATCAGAGAAGTTTGAACAACACAAGCCCTAAATTCTAGTCGCCCACCTCGAAAGGGAAGAAGACGAGCAAGACAGATGCGGTGGCGGACGCGAACCCTAAACTGCTAGGGTTTTGAAGCGTCGACGAGGGTTTTATAGAGGCGGAGGGCGAACTGCTTCCGCATAGACATTTTCTAGACACGTAATTATAATACATAAAATGAATATGAAATAAATAGGGTCTAATATGAATAATTTTATATTTAGATTTTTTATAAAAAATAAAAAATATTTATCATATTTTCACATATGTGATACATTAAAAAATCATAATAATAAATTTTTAGTCGGAAACTTCTTTTACTTTTTTTTAATCTCTTTATTTTTAAAAAAAAATTAGCGTTTTAAAATTAAATAGAAGTACAACCTAAGGGATTAATCGAACTAAAATGAGCAAAACATTATAATTATAATAAAATTGATTTATAATACTATTTATATTTATGTTTTTTTAATAACTTTCGGAATCTATAAATTAATGTCACTTAATAATATAATTTTATTAAATTAATATTTTAACTAGTTTTTTTTTAAAAAATATTAACTTGAACAATTTGTGAATAATCCGTCAATAATATGAGTTTTATTTATTAAATTAATGTTTTAAATAAATTGAAAGATAAAAACACTTCTAGTAGAGTTCGCGGTCCGAAATGACTTAAATACCCTTCAGGTGTCAGAGAAGTAGATCGCCATGGATTAGATTGAGAATGCTCATTGATTGACACGGAGACCGATGAAAGGCGAGGGAGGAAGTGGTGGCGATAGCGAGGGGCGAAGGAAGTGAGAGTGCAATGAAGGAATCATAAGATGGCCGGAGGTAAGGTCATTGACCGGCACACAAATTCAAGTATGACACTTTTATTGATCCTCGCTCGTAGGTATTAAACGTAAGAAAATAATTTTTAAATTTATTTCACATTATCGCCATGTAATTATTTTTTATAATCTTAAATTTTATAATATTTTAATTTTAAACAGGCTGAATATTCTGCTAGAGTTGCACATACGTCTGCTGCACTGCAGTTGAGGGAGGAGAAAGGCAGGAGCTCTCAACCGACCAGTTAAATGAGATCTACTATGATGTGGTCGGTGGGAGGAAAAAGAGCTCCACCCTCTACGGTCTAGGGTCTCAGGCGAGAGTTGTATATGATCGTGTGATGGCTCCTAGAGCCAGGAGTCGTCCCAGCGGATCATCTTCTATGATAGAAGTCCTACAAAAAGAAAATCAAAAATTAAAGGATCAACTCGCCGTATTAGAGGCGCAGCAAGAAAGTCAAGCTCGGCTTAGGCGGCAGATGACGGCCTTCATGGAGGCCTTCAGCCAGACGTCATCCATGCTTACTTATGATGCGATGCGAGGTGCGGACCCTGATATGGAGACTCAGGATCCTAATGCTCTTGATCAGTAGTTGTCTGCAAGGTATGTTAACATTTCTATTACTTTTATTTTTTAAAAGTTATTAGTTGTAAGCATGTATTTTTCAAATAGGTTGTTATAATTACATTATTACTTACCTATCTTTTCTTTTTTTTTTGTAGGATCTTTTATTTTGGTTGGGCTCGTTTAGATCAGTTTTTGATATATTATTGTATTTTGACATTAGATACAGTATCAGTGTATCTAGAGATTTGTGTTGTATTCAGATATTATTGTATTTAGATTGTATTAGTGTTGTATTCAGATATTTTACCATGTGGTGTATTACTATTGTTGTGTTAGTGTTATGTTTTACTATTGTTGGCTTATCAGTGTATTACTGTTATATTATATTGGTTTGATTGATATGTAAACAGGAAATTCAGAAAAATAAAATAAAATATATAAAAAATGTCAACGATCGAATTTTATGCGACGGACCATTTCATTCACTAGTAGCGATCGATTAACGGCGGAAATGGTCCGTCGCTAATCCTGGTGGAACTTGAACACGGAGAAGATGAAAGGCGAGGGAGGAAGTGGTGGCGATGGCGAGGGGAGAAGGAAGTGAGAGTGCAATAGAGAAATCATAAGATGGCCGGAGGTAAGGTCATTGACCGGCCATCTCCAGAAAATGGTGGAACTTGAACGTTACGAAGAGCAAGTAGATCGATCCGATCGCCAAAGGAGCATGAGAAAGTCTCCACCTTCTTGCCCCAGTGGAATCAGCGCTTCTTCCCCTCATGGTCTCTTGAAAATCCTTTTCCGTTATTACATTATTTTATTTATTTCGCGATCCTGATCGAGATTGAGATTGTTATTCCAGACCCAAATTTATCATCTCGAGGTCATGAGAGAAGCATCTCCAATCTTTTTTATCTACCTTTGTAGGCAAATCCAATCTTTTTTATCTACCTTTGTAGGCAAATATGCAATTTGAGTGATGATGCTTCCCATTACTTTGTCCTGGAAGCTGGGTTACTGCCTCGCCCCGCCGCCGCCGCCTCTCTGTGCGATGAGTCGGTCTCCCTTTCCGCATTAAGAGGCAATGTTTCTGACAGGGTATACTCTTCAAGCAATTCCTCAAATTTATGTTCGATTGGTTCGTTGATCTCCTAGTTCATGATGTACTTTGGCGATTCTCGGTCACAGGAAGAAGCTTTTGTGAATTATTTCTCTGGATCTCCAGATGTGGTTTCCCCTTTTCACTTGTAAAAGAAATGATCGATCCAAAAGTTTATTCAACTGACGAAGAAATCTCGCTCTTTCGTTGGGATTTAGATGGGTAATGAATAATGTTTGCTCGTTGTAGTGATTGATTCAAAAGTTGTTTTTCAGGCATCAAAGAATCTTTTTTCCCCTTCTTTTATCTCTTTCAATCTTTGAGAGATTTTTTCCTTTTTGTTGTAGTGATTGATTCAAAAATTGTTTTTTTCTTTGACATGAAAGGATCCTTTTCTCCCTTCTTTTATCTCTTTTTTATATCTTTGTGAAAGATACGCGCCTCTCTTTTTTTTTCCTTTTTCAAGTTTACAGTCAGAAGAAACCGAAAAAAGAGAGAAGAAGGGTGGAGGAAAGAAAAACAAAGTGAGGAAGTTTTCTCTTTTAGGTGTAAGGCTGTAAGCATTAGCATTATGGATGAAACGCCTTTCTGCAATTATGCTGAGATATCTTGTTCTTCATCCTTAGTCAGAAACTTCTTCTTTGTGATCTATTAGGCACTGACTTAGTTCTAATTGATTGGAAATGATCTAGTCAATGGAGCTTGATTTAGATAGCTAATCCTAAATGCCTCCTTGACAGATGAATCGAGCACCATGGTAATAACATTGTCGTTTCGATTATTTTTTTGTATACGAGGAGAGTAACTATTTTGAGTATTTCACAAAGTCACTTATATTGTCTCTTCTGCTAAAATGGGTTAAATCTTCCATCAGCAAGTTTTGGAACATAGGACCTCCGAGTGGGATGGCTACCCTTTCCAAAACTTATAGTAATAGGTCTTAGATAAGATTTTATGGCACCTTGTGAAATTTTGTGATTTGTTTAGAACTTAGAAATAGCATTGTTTGATCTTAGAATAGAGTATACTATGAGATGACAGTAATGGTGTTTTATGAATTCTATCTGATTTTTACTCTTTCAGATTTTAAATAATATTGTAAATGAGGTCTTTCCCTTTTGGTGAATCATAGGTAGTTCATTTCAGACAGGGAAACAAAAAAGAAAACCTTGAGAGGTGCAGTCCCTTCAGGATGAGAAATGGTTCCCACTAGAGGGATGTAGGAGGAGAGGGTGTTCTTTTATAATTAAACTAAACAACTGAATGGAACTTGAGGTTGAAGAGGTTAAACAAAACAGGTTGAGTGTCAGTTGGGTACTAAATGGAAAATATTCGGGCTTAGATGATAATCACACAGGAGTGAGATTTTAATTCTTACAAAAAAAAACATTATTTAACATTTCCATTTTTTCACTTCAGTGCTGGTAGTCACTTTTATTGATTATAAGATAGAATGTAAAAGATGCTTTTTTACTTGACATCATTTTTGTATATTCAACTTACAGAACTACTGGGATTTTTTTTTAAATCCTTCAAAAGCTCACCTACATCGGATGCTCGATACTTACTACATCTTAGCTACTTCAATATTATGCATTTGGCAGATCACATGGTTATGAGAGAATCTTGAATGAATGTTTAGATGATTGATCATGAGCAGTTGATCATTCTGCAAACTTAGTCTTCGCCATGATTTGCTTCTGCTACAATGCTAATAGAGAGCAGAGCTTCTGATGATAATTTTTGGCATTCATGGTGATACAACAAGATACCATACTATGAACAGAACGAAGATGGTGGACAATGAAATTGGAAACATTGAGTAGCTCAAGCGAAGCAGCTGTAGCATGAAGTCTTTAGTTTTCAGGCGTTTCATCTTGGTATAATGTATTCCTGTACTTGGAACAGTCATTTCTTCATTCCCTGGATCCAGTTTACTTTTGTGGAGGACCTCAAATTGGATAGCCATCTCTGCTGCTTTTAGCTTGCAGAATTCTATCAGGAGAGACAATTCCTGGAGGTTCCTCAGATTATTTGGGGGTTGAACAATCAGAAAACCGCACTGGCCAGGGCATGCCTAACTGCTAGATTCTTAAACAGAACTCTTCTGATGCTTAGCCTGAGCGCATCTCTATTCTACAAAGACTTCGATTTACTTGAACCTATGCCATTTTAAAAAGTTCAATGTTCTATGTGATGGATTTGTCCGCTTGGGACACTATTGCGATCTCCTGAACAAAAGCAAGTCATTTGAGGTCCCTTTGGCATGACCATGGCCTGTCAAGGATTACACAAAGATATTTGAATGTCTTGTGGTAGTCAATGAGATAGAGAAGGAAGTTGCTAAGATCACCTCAAAGATTAGAGATGTAGGTAGGGTGGTGAGACAGAATTCTAATGCTTCACAGAAGAAAGAAAGTTCAGACAGTTCGCAAGATTACCATGTGCCATACATGGCTGTTCATATGAGGATTGAGAAAGATTGGATGATTCATTGCAAGAAAGTAGAGCAGAGATTGAGCATCAACCAGATATGCAGTAGCCAGGAAGAAATAATGGAAAGAGTATCACACATACTCCAGTAAACAACAGCCTATAGTGGTTTACCTTGCAGAAGCCAACATCCTTTTAGAGTATGATTCAATACTAAGTGGATGGAAGATGGTTTTGTTCCTTTCAAGAAGAAGAGACCTGGAATTAAGGATACACTCTTCAGATTGTTGAGTGGAGTTCACAAATTCGTGCTGCACAGAAACTGGGTATTCTTCATATTCATACAACATCGTCGAACAATACGGCGGAGCTAAAATGTAGATGACCGATATGTCTGCCCCAAGTCTCATTGGCATAAGCTACAGGACGAATAACATATCATGTTATAGTTACTGGAATACAAGCTTTTGATATTGTGAAACAGTTCAGAGCAGACTTGTACATATGTTGAGTCAACATTCTTTTTCTTCCTCGGACATGGCTGTTCCAACTTAGATGCTGCGACCACATTCAAGAAGATTTTTTTTACTTTGTTAAACGGGTGAATCCATTTGAAAGGTACATGATTTCTTGTTCAGTATCTTTTACACAGCTAGAATGTAACACGAGGAAGCTAACAACTTGTCTTTAGTGCTAATCTTCTCACAACATGGACAAGTTTAGCAAGCTTCTTCAAGAGTGGAAAGGGTAAATGGAGGAGTTTGCTCGTCTACTTTGGAAATAAACAAGGAAATTAAAATCGAAACTTTTTCGAAATGTTATCGATGTTTCAGTGAATACAAGAACTCTATGCATTATGACGTAGCAGAGTTGCAGAAGAACTCTATGCATTAAGAATCAATACTGAAATATCATTAATGATCTGATTATGGGACTATATCAATTGCGGAAATAGCAATCAATATAGCATAACCCATTTATTCATGAAGCAAGAATGGATCAATTCTGTTCCGATATGATCCTTTCAAATCAAACTGATCATTTTGGGAATCTGATCATGTTGGATGAACGATTGATCGAACTTTTTTCACGACCAAAAATGTAGGCTGATTATGGCTTGAGAATATGAAGAACACTTGAATTTTGTAATTTCAAGAGTCTATTCGAGAAAATTGTCTAGGCCAACTTTATATGATTCTCATAAAAAAGGAAGAATATATACTTCTATTCGATCAAATCGAGCATCTCTCCCTGGTAGACGGTAGACAAAAGGGTTATGAGTAGTGAAAGTAGAGACGAAAGAAATAATAATAAATGGGAAAAGGAAGATAAAAAAGATTGGCATCTTTGTTCTTTCTCTTGATATTGATTTTGAATGGATTCTCAAAGAATTGCATAAAAATTTATATTATTCTTTTTGTGTTTATTATACAAACAAATATTTTGATTTATAATTAACGAAGAAATCTTTTAAGTTTTATAAGAAAACTAACTTTCATTAAAGCCATGTAAACTAAAGGAGAAAGGATTAGTGATGGGTTTCGTGTGCCAATCCTTATTCAAAGGCATGCCGACTTTTAGTTTAAAAGAAGTGAAAATTCAAAATTCTTTTTTCTCTCAAAATTAACCATATGGGTGGGAACATGAGGAGGAGGAGGAGGAGGAAGAAGAAGAAGACGACAAATATACTTTGCGTAGTTTGTAATCTCCGATCGCTAAAAGCAACACCACAAGAACAATTAAAGCAAAAGAAGTATTCCCAACACCAAAAGCACAACTAAAGCAAAAGAAAGATTCCAAAACGCCAAGGCCTCAACTTGCAATACTCAAACTCAAATAAATAGTATCAATTCGAACTCCCTAGAAATGGCATATCCACCCTCCTCTCTCGTCTTATTTAAGCTCTTCCTTCTTCCTCAACTCCTCATCCATCGATCCATCCATCCTTTCTTAATTTCCTTGGTCAGAGGCGAAGATCATCACCATGAGTTCTTCTCATTACAAACCCGACGACGCACTAAAGCAAAGACTTATAACACCAGTAAGCATTAGTTTAATCATAATCTCCTATCTTTGCAAATTTTATTAAAATATATATATATATATATATATATGATTTTTTTCATTTATTATTATTATGATTAATAGGTTGGCGACACAATCACAATCAAGCCAATAGCGCTGACGGTCAATTGGGGCAAAGACTCTCGTTGTTGGGATATCAACGAGAAAGAGTAAGTATATTTTTTTTTCATAAAAGAATTTAATTTAATTTAATTTAATTTAATCATGAATAGTATGATTAAATTTTGAAACACGTACGTACAGCGAGAAGAGCTCGATCACACTGAAACAAGTGTCGTGGCTGGAGGTGACGGGTAGTTTACCGACATCTTTTTTAACAAAAGGCTGCAAGTATTACGTCCAGTTCAAGGTGTCGATGAAGGCGGACGCGTTTGGATGGCAAGGCAGCCCCGTGTACTTCTTCGTGTACGATCCGAATACTAAAAAGAACGTATGGAAGAGACAGGATTTGAACACCGTAACGAAAGGTGGGAAAGTAGAGTCCGTACCTGCTGGTCTCGATTTCGAGTACGTGGAAGATTCCAAGGTCTCCGAAATCAAGTTCGGATTGTATGAGATATGGAAGGGGAGATGGAAGGGAGGCCTAGAAATCCATGAAGTTGTTATCCAAAAAAAATAAAACCTCCTAAACAATACCGGAAGAAGTTGCTATATATATGATGATGATGATGATGTATAATGGATACAATAAATTAAGGATCGAGGGGATATGTTTCTATGGTTTGCTTGTGAGATTAAGCATGTAATCCATCCAATCCTTGGATGCTATTAACAATAATAAATAAATAAATAGTGTGTTTTTGCTTCTAGTGGGATATATCCTTGTTGTTTGTAGGGGGCAGATTGCTCATCGACTGCTCGATCCATATGAAAAAAGATTTAGCGAAAACAAGAGAATGATCTTTTAAGAAAATTAGATAACAACATCACAAACCTTCGTCAATAGAAAACAAAGATAAGATGTTAATTAACCCTAAATACTCAGGGACCAAGCTCTATATATAAAAATTTGATTTGTTATCAGTCCATACATAATAACGGATCGGGTTAATGAGTTATATATATTTAATTTATATTCAATAATCTGAAATTCAATAAACCTTAGTTGGATCACTTAAATGGATTCGATTTGTATCTGCATATATAAATTACAATTAAGTCCACCTTAAGATTTTAAATCTAAAATCTCTCACTTGAACTACATGTGATGTGTATATATGTGACCATAATTTTATTCTTCAGTTGATATTAAGCTCTATGAGTATAAAATACCCCTGCCAACAATCTGATCTATTACTTTCATTGGTATAGAACTATAGAGATCATATCTACTATATATGTCTGTAATAAACTCCAATAATAATCACAATACCAATATCATTAATGACATAGATCAAGATGTAAATATATAATATGAAAATTAAAATGTGATCAGTACATGTCAATTTCCAATTAGTTCTAAATAACCCATAAGGGTTTGATCATATTTATAAATATTTTATGCTAAACTGGAATAGTAAATCATGATTCAAGCCTTATGATTTATAAAAGAATCTGTATCATATTTACAAATATCAAATACTAAACTAAAATAGTAAATCATGATACTTTATTAATGTCAAACAAACATGTAAATATCCACTAATATTTTAAACTTTAAGTACGTACAATAATCAAAATAAAATATTTATCTTTATTAATAAATATAGAGTAATAAAATGTATATAGACTCCCAGTTCTTTTTTCATATGAAGAACTCTTATATCTACAACATACGCATGAAACACCTTAGACATCAAACTCTTGGTGAATGGATCTGTCAATATAAAATCTGTACTGATGTGCTCTATCATTATTCTGAATTTTTTCTTTAACCGCTAAAAATTTCATAATTGAATACTTCATAGTTATCAATTCTATCCCTACCGTGGAAATGACTACTAGCATGCTCTTCTCAGATATCGCGCCTCTACAATTAAGCCCGCGAGATTAAATCGGATCTAAGATAAAACGAAGACGAAGAGTTCCGGAAAAGGTGATAAAAATTGAACCTTGAAGAAGGGATTGAAGCCAGGGGAGCTTCTAGGGTGAGTGTGGCTATTGAACCACCATCTGCGGGGCTGCTGCAGCTACTCCATTAATTGAAAGCCTAGCTGCTCGCGGTGAGAGACACTTGAAAATAGTGAATTTGATTTGAGGAGGGAAGAAGAAGAAGAAGAAGAAATGGAAGGAATTTGAATGAATGGAGCTGTGACGATAATGGATGGTTTTGCTGGAGTAACGTTTAGTTGGAGAAGGAAATGGTAATGGGCCAAGTGCAAGCAAATCTCGGCCCGGTTGAAAGATCCAATCTTGGATTTGTATTTTTAAGATCCAATTCCAACCCTAGAAAGAATCTACTTTTGCTTTTCTCTGCCTTGATCGATCACGATGTCGACCTCCTCCGACGAAGACGAAGTCGAACGGATCCCACTGTGCTCGCGGCCGGTGTGGTCGGACGTGCAGCCGCTGCCGCAGGACGATGGCCCCAACCCGGTCGTCTCCATCGCCTACCGCGATGAATTCCGCGAGACCATGGACTACTTCCGCGCCATCTACGCCGCCGACGAGCGGAGCCACCGCGCCCTCGAACTCACCACTGAGGCCATCGGGATGAACCCCGGCAACTATACTGTGAGCTTCCATTGCTAGCCTCTCAGATCGATGCAAAAAGTCTTCTTTTTTGGATTCGGTAGTTAAGTTGCGATCTTTTATTTGAACACGGTGAGTAATGTTGCCTTTTTCTTCAAGGTTTGGCACTTCAGACGCCTTGTGCTCGAGTCATTGAATGCAAACTTACATGAAGAAAGGGATTTTGTTGACAGAATTACATTCCAGAATTCTAAGAACTACCAGATCTGGTGAGTGCTTGCTTTGTGGTCTCTTCTTCTGGTTTGAATAGACCTAGTTTTTGCTTCCTTTTTGATCATTTTTGCTTGCCTATATAAGTTGTATCTTTGAATGCCCGCGTTATGAATGTTGATCAGGCACCACCGGCGTTGGCTTGTTGAGAAACTGGGAACAGAAGCAGCGAATAGAGAACTGGAGTTTACCAAACAAGTGTTTGCTCTTGATGCTAAAAATTATCATACTTGGTCTCATAGACAGGTAGTCTCTTTCTCCTTCCTCTCTCTTGGTATTTTTTTTTCTTCTTGTTCAACATCTAGATCAAACAAATGGGAGATGAAAAAGTTTACCGGGCAATAACTGACTAATTAACTTGTTTACGTTCCAATTAATAGTAACTCATTCATCTAAGCTTCTAAAGCTTCTTTGTTACCTCATTACTCACCATGTGGGAGATGTAATGTGATATTGCAATCTTCATTGCTTAAGGCTTGATGTTCTTCATAAAAATTCAAACTCTAATTGATTGCACATAATCATCATTAATTGAGAGCATATGATGTCCAATGGTGGCTGCACCATATGCAGGCAACCTTTTTCAACCACCTCACCCTACCTAGAATTGGGTTTGTGTGATAGTCATTGTCATGATCTGGTTAGATCTGAGAATTTATTCATCAATTGTCATACTCAACTGAGGCTCCAAATGCTTAAGTCCAAGTTAATAGTAACTTGCTCATTGCGCCTATAAACCTTCTTTATTGCTTTGCAATTCATCGTATGAGACTAAACTAGTATGTCACACTTGTATAAGTTAACTTCTATTTCTATGAAGAGGACATGATCTCTCTGTCAATCGAATCCTGTAACTGATATTTTCATAATAATTTGCAATACAGTGGGTTCTTGAGTTGTTTGGTGGATGGGAAAATGAGCTTGAATTTTGCTGTGAGCTTATTGAAAATGATGTTTTCAACAATTCAGCTTGGAATCAGGTAAATATTTCGAGGTTTTATTGGCTTACCGTCGTATGTATTATATCTTTGTAGTTGTAGCTTTATTGGGCTCTTTTTGCCATACAGAGTTGTTGCTTGCTAGATTATTGGACCTGATAATTTATAGGTTTGGCTTTGTTATTAGTGCTTCCATATAATGCACTTTTTTGTGCCACTGTCTATGCATGGTTCTTTTTGCTGTATATAGCCGTTGCTCTCTAGGTTATTTCGTCATATGATTTTAAAATGTTTCAATGTGCTATATTATCCGTATTAGTCAACACAGCTGAAACATGTCTTGTTGGTTGCTGACTGATAGTGATACTATGTTGGCTCAAGAAATGTCACTATGTAGCTCATGTCAATATGCTTCCATTGGTACGAATCGCAATAGTGTATGTTTCATTTAATACTATTAAAATAGGCTAGAGAGAAGGATTCTCATCCATGACATGCTTTGATTTTGTTAACCAGTCATAGAGAGGAGATAAAACACAATAAAAAGAGAGATGAGGGATAGCACCAATGAAAGCACCAAGAATAGAAATAAGGAGTGACGTTGGAATCGAAGAAATTAAAATATATCTACATCCTATATGTGTGCCTGCTCTATGTTTAGTTGAATCAAAGTACAACTCTTAAGTCTTAAGGGTTAATTGAGATATATAAATATGTAGAGAAATCATTTCCAAAACTAGAAATTCTAGAGGCATTGTTTAAGATATAGCACCAATTGAAGCACCAAGAATAGAAATAAGGAGTGATGTTGGAATAGAATAAATTAAGATATATCTATATACTATACTTGTACTTGCTCAATTTCTAGTTGTATCAATCAATTACAACTCTTATCGGTTATATGTGATATGTAAATTTATGGGCGTGTGGAGAAATCATTTTCAAAGCTAAAAATCCTAGTGCGTTATTTAATCTAGATTCGAGAAAATTATGTGATCGAGATGTTTGTCATACATTTTAAACTTGTCTTTGATTTTTTTTTAAAATTGCTATAAGTTTATATTTGAAGGGGAGCCTTGATGTAACATTAAAGTTGATACCGTATGATCTTGTAATCACAAGTTTGAGTTGTAGAAACAACCTCTTCTAATGTATGTTAAGGTTACATACATTAGACCTAATATGGTCTGATCCTTCTCCGATTTCCTACATTAGCAGGAGCTTCATGCATCGGGTTGCTTTTTTATAAGTTTATATTTTGAGGTAAAAAAGATAAGTGAAAGGAAACTATAGAATCAAAACTCATTTGAGTTTGGATTTGTCTGTGGAACTCCTAACATCAAATAATGCTAAATATGAGGTTTTTGTATTTCCTCGCTTGACAACTCTACTTTCTCTTGTTGGATCGATCTACCAGCTGAAAGTATATGATATTCAGGAATGGAAATTGATGCTGGTTGATGAACAAGATACATTTGGTTTCATTAATATTTGTTGTTTGTTCTACTAATACATCTGTTTTATTTGATATCTTCTATTAACAATCGATCTGCAACAGAGGTATTTTGTCATCACCCGGTCGCCGCTGCTTGGAGGCCTACAAGCCATGAGAGATTCTGAAGTGTGCTATACGAGCAACATAATCTTAGCCAATCCACACAACGAAAGCCCATGGAGATACCTTAGAGGGCTTTACAAGGGTGAAATCGAAATGTTAATCAGCGACAATAAAGTACCTGAGCTATGCTTGAAGGTTTTGGAGATAAATAAAAGCAACTTGTTTGCTTTGAGCATGCTTCTGGATCTTCTTTCTCAAGGTCACCAACCGTCCGATGAGCTTAGTGCCGTCGTCGGAGCTTTGAGAAGCTCGCAAGACAGTGCAGGAACAACTCACGGCTTGGCGGCTACTTTGTGCCTTATATTGGAGACAGTGGATCCAATGCGATCGAACTACTGGGCGTGGCGGAGGACAAATCTTCCGGCTCGAGTTTGTTAAAACCCCCTTCTTTGGAATCAAAGGAGGGTTTTGTTCTCACATATGATAAACTACGAAGCTCTCGATTTTAGACACTTTGAAAGAAAGATGCAATTGTGATGGAGGAACTAATATTCGATCATGTAAATTAACTTATTTATTAGAGTTGTATTTGCTATTCATGAGAATTGTGGTTTTCTTCTTTAACGAAAGATGAAATTCGTTATCTCAGCGGTTTTACACGATCAGTCCTATGATTATTTATGAAGAAATAAATTGAAGAAATTGAAACTAATTAATCACGATAAAAAAAAATATTATCTTAATTTCGTCTAAATTCAATCCTTATCTATTTTAACAAATCATTAAAATTCAAGTATCAATATAGTCAATATTTGCAATATTTGCTGACTCGATCCCTCCCATTGGTTGGGACCTTGACGAGTTTGAGACTCAATTACGATGAATTTGTACATATTTTCAGCGAGACTAGACCACTATTATATATATAAAAGAACATAGAAGCGAACCTCATAAACAATGCTAAAAATTAGCAAAATGACCTTTTATGTTTTTTTTTTCGGTTTTGTAGATGGAACCAAGAAACTTAAGGACTAGTATAAGAATTTAAAAACCCAAAATAGTTGGTGCTCCAAGCAAACAAGAAATTCCATGGATTAAAAACAGCTTGAGTAACAAGATAAGCAAAAAAAAAAAAACACTACATTATGTGCTCAAATTTTGGTCTCCCAGGACTCGTTCTCAACAACTACTAGCCCAAATCAAATCTCCTGTTTAGTTCACCCAAAAATTGATCTCATCCATCTAAAGCTCATCCTGAGAACACAATTGAATCAGTGAGATACGAACGAGCAACATGGAAACAAAATAATTGGAAATAAAAAAGAAGAGCGATTCAGTGGAGAACAAATTACATGAGCAGCCTCGTCCTCTATATCTGAATCAGCCTTGGAATCAGCTTCATCAGCGGAATCCTCAGCGTCGTCCTCGTCCTGACATTGGCAATAAGAATGGAAGAGATTGAGAAAGTAATTAAGCATACAAGGTCGTGGAAATAACCACAATTTAGGGGTGCTAACCTCTGCGTCGGAAATGTCATCCTTGCTTTCCTGTTGGGTTAAAAAAATTCTTTTAAGAACTCTTATAGTTAACTTTATATTTTACTACGAAATAGAAAGATAGAAGCTTTACCTCTTCATCCTTCTTTTTCTCAGCCTCGTCAAATGCTGCCTTTTCAGCCTGAAAGAAGCGCCAAAAATCGATTTAGACGTTAAAAGTCTTTAACAACACACTTAAATTAATGCATTAATGCCGAGCAACCTACGTCCTTAAGCTTGCCCCATGTTTCTTCTGCAAATTTCTTTGCGTACTCAGGATCATCACCGACCAAGATGTTATCGAAGATAGACCCAGCTTTGACCTGAAAAGGGCTTATCAAGACATAAGCTCAATACAAAGAAAATCAGAGAATGATTTAATATTTACCTGCCACAACTCAAAGGCTACATATCTCAGGTTCGAGTAAGCATAGATGTATGGATCATCCTTGAAATCTGCAAGATGGATTTAGGTTAAACAGTGTTTCGAAGATCATGCAAATCCAGTTACTAACAGATCAAATACTACCAGGATTGTCAATCAATGGTGCCTTCCATTTTCCCTTGTAATTAGGGTTCTTAATTTTCTAAAGAGGCAACAAAATAGCTAATTAGATAGGTTTGGTAGAACTGCAATGCTTATTTTGGCAGGAAAGATTGAAAAGTATGCTCATACCTTTTGCTTCCAGGGACCCTTGTATTCAGGATTTGGAATAGTTGGGACGGTCCATTCACCATCTTCTTCATCATCCCAATCTTCAGGCTACAACAAATGCATAAAACATTTGAGCAGCAGAAGATAGGAATGACGAATGCACAAATAAAAACACTAGTGAATCAATTTACTTTAAAAAATGATCAGTTATACCTTCTTAGCATCAGTATCAGGAATCTCTTTAGGAATGTCATCATAGCCCTTCATTGATAAGACTAAGTTAGTTTGGCTAAAAATTTGTATTGATGAAACATACTGGATCAGAACTAGAAAATATATACCCACTTTCAAACAGTTAACCTATAAATTGAATCTAGAAAAAAAATTTAAAAAAAAGATAGTTGAAAGTTGCTACAACACCAGAACAAAATGGTTGAAAAGAAGATAAAATTAAATCTTTGTAGAAGATGGAAGTTAGGGAGACAAAAGGAAATCAATCACAAGGAAACTTGAGCTAGCACTACCTCTGGTTTTTTGTCCTCAGGGTCTGGGATGTACTCCTTGTCATCCCAATCTTCCGGCTGTAACAAAAATTAATTAAACATGATCAAGAGATCAAGCTAAACACACACTGGTCTATGATGAACCATGTAGAAACAAGGCTTACCTTCTTTGCATTAGGATCCTTGATTTGCTTTGGAGGAAGGATATCCCAGTCAGTGTACAAACTACCAGTTTTTTTCTCATTGTTATCAATGAGGATGCTGTATGTAGCATCAGGTCGGACAATGAGGGTGTAAACATGAGTTAGCTGATCAGTCTCGCATGTTACTTCTTTCTTAATCAAATGGTTCTTTCCATTGTGTGAGAAGATAGCGTGGACTTTTTTTGTGCTGTACCCACAAATATCGGGGCCAAACATAATGCTGCGATTTCCAAATTCATGCATTCAATTCAAATAAGATGTGATGAATGCAATAACAATTCCTATAGAGGACGACTAACACAGAAGGCAGAAGTACCTATAGGGAGTATCTCCACCAAATTTCTTCTGATCAACTTCACCACTGAGTAACTTGATGTACCCACCCCCGCAATCAAGTTTCTGCTCATGTTTAACAGAGAACTGCAAAACTAATGTCTTGTCCTTGTTGCTGAATTCAGGGAACTGTGCCGATATGGCATAGAATCTATAATCTTCCGCGGTTTGGATTCCTGCATTCAAGGAATTTATTAAACTGAGGTCATATGAAATAACCCAATGGTTCAAACTTTTCACAGTGACAAATTTGCAGATTTTAGGCTCATGGTTTTAGAGGAATACCTTTATCCTCTGGATCTCCAGTCCATTTTCCAGATGTATAGTTCCAATCTCCAGCCATGTTTTCATCCTTTTTCCAGTCAGATTTGACCCACCGATTCTCCCATCCATCTTCATAAAAAAAAATACACATCCAATTGCAGTTACGAGGAGAAACAATCATTAAAAAATTTTAAAGCCCATGACTCCTTCACTTTCACAGACATTCACTCTGAATCTTTTAGTCTACAACAATTCTCATTTGTAGATTATCAATTTGCCAACATAAATGCAACAGCAGTGTCATTATCAACATATGATTTGGATCGAGGAAAAAAATCCTACAGATTACAAGTACAAAAATAAAACATAAACAAGACGAAAGACCGAATCCTGATTTTAGGGAATAGCCAAGGACAAAGAACTCAGACGATCACGTTTTGGCAGATTAGATCTGAATGTTTAAAGCCAACCGCCAAAATGCCGAGAAGAGTCTTTAGAACCAACGAAAACCGAATGTACGTATAAATAACAAAAACAGCAGTAGTTTTGCTACAAACTCAGACAGGAATAAACAGGGTCAACAGTAAAGCAAGGAAGCGATTTAACGTTCATCAATCACCAGAATGCATCGACCAATCTTTAGCAAAACTAGAGTCTCATTTCATGAAAAAAAAAATTAAAGGAACGTGTTCTAGTAACAGGTTTCAATGCCAATTGAGCTCAAGAGCAGAATGCGATCCCCATAAGGATCGGTAACGGAGATCGCATACCTCCGAAACGCTCCTCGAAGTAGACCTCGGCGGAGACGATGGATGCGACAGCGAGAGCCACCACGAGGGCGGCAGCAACGAGAGGCGGCCTTCTACGGATCGCCATTACGACTTCTGTCTCTCTCTCTCTCTCTCTCACAAACTCTGCTCGATTTGGATCGAGGCGAAGGTTGAGATCGGAGATTTATCGGGCGAAAAAGAATGGAGTGCCGTGACCAGACGGTAAACTTACCTGAGTTCGAGAGTCGTCAATTGCCTTTCTCCTACTGGCCGATAAAAAGTTAAACCAATAATGAAACGCCACGTGGCTAAATCGACGTGTCTGCCCTCGGTTATTCAGCCTGGTCTGCTGAACGTTAGCAGGCCAAAATTGTAATTTACAAAAATATATAGAAGGTTCAGTAATATTCCCTAACATTAAAAAAATAAAAATTGATTCGAAACACGCCCTAATCTAAGACAAAAGCTCAATTAAAAAAGAATAAAAAATTATTTCATGTTAAACCTTAATTTTTTATTTAAAAAAATTTAACATTTATCAAAATTACTCTAATATTAATTAAATTTATTTTCAAAGCAAGCAGAGCAAGAGCAATTGCTTAAATATTGTCAAATATCCAAGTAGAATCTCTAAATTTCAAATTGTTCAATTCAATCCACACCGAAATAAGGATAGTGTCACTGTACTTGGAGTTAACTTTATGTTGAAAGGATTAAATATCAACTCCTAACAACTAAACACCAAAAGTATTACGACAAAAGAAATGAACCGATCATATTTTTCAAGACCATAAGACACACACTTCGAGTATTGTTGTTACACACAATCACAATGCACATTAATCATATCTGATCAATTCAAAGCATATAATATCCACGACAAGTCCAAGCTCATCAAGCAACTTAAAGCACTGGCATAAGGAGCCGAGTTTCTTATTCAAGGAAAAGGATGGTCACCAATCACAAACTCCATAAGAGAGATGATGAGAAATGAGTCCTCTCCAGTAGAAGCAAGCAGATGAACTTAACTTCAATGATCAAAGTGCTTAACGACTGTAACCGGGCAAGTTCCATCGTTCACCACGTGGCTGCTCACACTACCCAGAAGCACCCTGAAAGACAAGGGAAATGTTGATTAATTCACTTTAGATTTCTTTAGATTTCATTTGGATGATGAGGGAAAAAATGAAATAGACAATTCTGAGTTTTTGTAAGAAAACATTTGTATTCTACTTTCCAGTGGTGAGTTTGATGGCCTAGAAAAGGTATTTCTAGGGAATTTAATAAACAAGAACAAGAAAATTTATTTGTTAGTTTGGTTAATGAATGGAATAGACATGAAATAACTATTTTATATTTGGTTCAATGGAATGTTATCAGATATATAGATGAGTAGGTTTTGTAATGATTAAAATATATTTATATGATTTTTTTCCCAACTCGTCAAACTTTCACAGCTTGCTTCTAGTCTGATGCTACCAATCTACTATGCCTATTCAACTTGATCAAACCAATCAGCCTGTTGGTCTCTCCTCTTGATCTAAATAATCAATCTGACTCAATCAACCCCCCCCCCCCCCCCCCCCCCCCCCCCCCCCCCCCCCAACCCCACCCTGTGGTTGACTCGCTTGGCTTGACCTACCTTTTTGAACCAACGTGCCATTTGACTTGCCTGGTACACCCATTCACTTGGCCCAATTGATTAGTCTGCTGGATCTGATCAGTCAAACCAATTCGAAAACATGTTCATCCCATCAGCATGTTCAACATGACCATCTAGACTAGCCTGTCTGATCACCCAGTTCATCCCGACCAACTCATTTGCCCCTTTCAGCCATTTTGTGCGCCCCTCCCACCCTCACCCCTCCCCACTACACACACAACCTAGCTCGCTTAATCAGTCTTGCATGGTCTGACCAGCACTCAATTGCTAAACTTGTTTAACCTACTTTACTGATTGCAAATATATTACTTTTGAAGATTTCAAAAAGTAAGAATATACATTTTTTGAATAGTGAAATGAAATAAGTAATAGCTACACTTGGAATAAAGAAATAACTGTTTCTTATGAATTGGGAATCACAATGCTTGAGAATTTGGTATTTCGAATTCATTTTTATAGCCAAACATATAAATAATTATATGGAATATAATCAAAGACACCATAAGGTTCTTGTTTAATTTTGGTTGTTTATATCACAGTTGAGGTATCAAAATTCAAAGGGTTCTCATTGGAACACAATATCTACCCATGTAGAAGTTTTCTAACCTCTTGAGCTTCCCAAGCCCTCTATTCCCAATGATCAAGCAGTTGAGGGGGATGTTATCAATAGCTTCGCATATCTTTTCGCGGGCGTCCCCCCAGTAGATCTTCAACAGAACAACGACCTGAAAATGTTATATGACAAGTGTCTGAGTATTTTTGCAGTTGCTGTTCTTGTTTGGGCAGTTAAAACTTGATAAATAGGATTAGAAACTACAAACAAGTGTTGAGTATGTTTACACTCTCTATTCTTGTTTGGGCAGTTAAAATTTGACATATAGAAAGTAGAAACTACCTCCTTTTGCTGGGCCACAGTGTTGAGTATGTCCAAAGTTTCAGCGTCTGGCTTCACACCATATTTCTTTACAATACCAGGATCAGAAAACTCTGTGAGGGGGATAAGTGCTGCAATGGACAAAAAAAATGTAAAAAAAAGCAGCAGTGTGATAACAGGATAATTAGAAGATAAAATGAGAGCAACCAATGTGATTCATGGTTTATTTGGCTATATAGAGAGAGATGCAATTGATGATTCTAGATCATATGTATGCATCCTGTAGATTCAATGGGCTGCAGAAAGACAGGAAAAGGAAAGGATGTAGTTCACTTATTACTCAGCAGCAACTAAATTAAAGAAGATACCAGCATAGTAAACTGTAGTTTTTAGGATCCTTGTCACCTAGCATGGATACATAAATTAGCAAGTGTTTTGCAAGAAAGAATAGCAACAGAAAATTGTGTGCGTTCGTCAATTGATGTGGAGCTTGTTTTGCTTGGTTTTTGTTGGTTTGTGACAGAGAATTTCTAGTTTGAACAAAACAATTATGTAAAGGGTGATCTTAAATATAGACTTATTAATTTGATGAACAAAACTAGCAGATCAGAATTAGATGTCGAGTTTCAGTATTAAGATTAACGAACTTGAATTACTCATTAGTTACAAACTAATTAATTGTATAGACAACATCATATATTAAAACTGCACATGTACAATATATTTAGACATCAAGCTATAAGTGAGAAAACTTGTGAGTTATCTGACATCATTCCAATGGTCCAAGTAGGACAATGATCCATACAACATACAAGAAAATAAAAAATCTCTTTGTTGTTCCTAAATTAACATGGAAGGGAAAATACAAGAGATAGAAGACATTATAATCCATGTTTGCATATCGAACAACCTTAACTCAGTCTAGTATTCTTTCACTTGGCTGAAATTTAGTCAATTATCTTGAAAGTACAGTAGAGCAGTATCTCGGACTAAATGATCCAACAGCATGTTCAGTCTGATATTTCTTTCATTCTGATAAAATTGAAAGAAAAAAAAAATCCTTATAACCTCTTGATGGTGATGAAAAGGAAAAGAGTCCAGTTGTCTGTCCTCGAGGATCTAAGCTGTCAACAGTCGAATTAAGTTAATTTATCAACTCCCTCTGAGATTGCAGGTTCGCATACCAAATGACAGAAAATTAATCTTATGAAGCTCGTCCATCGTGTTCTATGAGATTATTTGTGAAATAAATTGGCAGATATGCCATCTTTGTTGAAGTTCTTTTTCAATCCTAGAATTCAAAAAAGAAAATAACTTTCGTAATACCAGCTACAATTATGCACTAAAGATACCAAAGCGCGAGGGCTTGCTGCAGCAGTCACAGCTCGTAGTAGTGCAAATTAAACAACTATAGACTTATCCTTCAGGAAATGACATAAAGCTGAAGAAACCTGAAAAGAAACCCACCGATTCGACTTCTAACAAGATCGTAGTGTTGTATCTGTCACTAGGCATAAGAAGAGTAGATTAAAACTCCCGTTCCTAAATAATCCTAGATTAGCATTGGTATCCTCATGGATCCACGCCATCTGATTCATAGTAGTGATTTCAATCACTGAAAAAGTGTACGTACAAAACCAAACTTTTAGGGTCGAAATAAGCAACGGGGGTTCGAATGGGATTTTTTTTTTTTTTTTTTTTTTTGATCTTATGACTTGAAAGAGGAAACAAGGCAAGAAGAAGTTGAGACGAAGGTGAATCATACGTGATCCGGTGGTCTCCCACAGCTGCATCTCGCCCTCCTCGTAGTGTCCCTCCTTCTGGACATTGACGACGATGAGGTGGTCGCCGTCCCTCACCACGTTCTCCACGGCCCAGCGGAGCGCCGCTTTGCTGCATGGGGAGAAGTCCACTGCCACCCCCACCCTCCGATCCGAAGCCATCGCCCGATCTACTCACTTCGCGATTGAAGAAGGAGGAGGAGGAAAGGAGGATTACGATGAGGAGATCGAGCTCCGAGTCAAATGGATAAATATACGCTCTTTTTAACGCGAGGAATTTATTTTAAAGGACCTAAAGTTTGTTATTTTCTAATACAATCCAAAAAAATTTGATAAATTTATACTTTTCCTCCAATCATGAATCACCCATGTCTTTGATGGATTCTTAGAGATTTACCGTTCAATTCTCGATTAAAGTATGCATATTATATATTTGATGAAAAAAATATAAATTATAACATAATTATAATTATCTGAGTGAATTGGACTACCATATAATGAAACAGTCTTATTATGGCTCATAATTATAATACTCTATAGCGATGGATCAATTATGCTCTTCAAATAAAAAAATGATTATAGCGATGTGGTCAATTATGAAAATTAATTATCAATGGTTTCAACATGAGTACTCTTATTAATCGATGAGAAATTTTTATGAGATTGATCATCCCTAGGATTAATCAATTTGAAAAATTATTACCCACATTCTTATTTCTTCGATTAGCTCGCTTGGCTTTTCCACGCAACCTCAACATTAATAAAATTAAATTAAACAAGTCAAAAAAACACGAATAGGATTTATTTATTTATTTTTTTTATCTCATGACTTGAAAGAGGAAACAAGGCAAAAAGAAGAAGTTGAGACGAAGGTGAATCATACGTGATCCGGTGGTCTCCCAGAGCTGCATCTCGCCCTTCTCGTAGTGTCCCTCCTTCTGGACATTGACGACGATGAGGTGGTCGCCGTCCCTCACCATGTTCTCCACGGCCCAGCGGAGCGCCGCTTTGCTGCATGGGAGAAGTCCACTGCCACTCCCACCCTCCGATCCGCAGCCATCGCCTGATCTACTCGCTTCGCGATTGAAGAAGGAGGAGGAGGAGGATGACGATATGGAGATCGAGCTATGGAAAGAGCGAGTCAAATGGATAAAATACGCTCTCTTTAACGTCCATAGAGGAATTTATTTTAAAGGACCTAAAGTTTGTTATTTTCTAACACAATCCAAAAAAAATTGGATAAATTTATACTTTTTCTCCAATCATGAATCACCCACGTCTTTGATGGATTCTTAGAGATTTACCGTTCAATTCTCGACTTGATATTATATATTTGATTAAAAAAATATAAAAATAATATAAATTATGATTATCGGCAATTTATCAGTCGACTGGGTCAGATTGCAGTCGACTATTGAGTCGACTGATACATTATGAGTCGACTGATATTACTATTTTCAGCATATTTTGAGAGTTTAAGATATTCTTTTCCCTCCGAAATAATTGTTGGTGCAATACTAAAGCGGGAAGAATTAATTTTAGGAAGATTTTAACCCTATTTAGCCTATGGAATAACTTTTTAATCTTTGACAAAAAGGGGGAGAACTATGAAAGTTTTAAGTTAGGAAAAACTATGGAGAGAAATAAATAAATATTTTTCATGACTAATCATGTTTAATCATGCTTTATCATGCTATTCGAATTTATCATATTTTATGATGCTTTGATATCATGTAATTTATGCTTTATTTATCATATATTAATCACATGTTATGCTTTATATGTTTTAAAGACCTAACTTAAATAAAGTTTTGTCAAACATCAAAAAGAGGGAGATTGTTGGTGCAATCGTTGCCCCAAGTGCATTGAGTTTCAATGTTTGGCTAAACCATGTTTAAAGTTAGGCAATACTTGTGATCTAACATGTTTAATGCAAGTTCGCAGAAAAGTCCAGGTTGAAGACTTGGCAAGGAAAAGTCCAAGTGGGAAGTCTTGGCAAAAGAAAAGTCCAAGTGGGAAGTCTTGGCAAAAGAAAAGTCCAAGTGAGAAGTCTTGGCAAAAGAAAAATCCAAGTGGGTAATCTTGGCAAGGAGAAGTCCAAGGTTGGTCTTGGCAAAGACTTGACATGACGAAGCTGATGGAAGCATCTCAAGCTAGTGCGAGGATGATGGAGCATCCAGGGGAGGCACGAGGCTATAGGAGGTGTTTGAAGGCCAAGGTCAAGGTCAAGAGAAGCTGAAATGAGATTTTTCAGCTTTACCAGTCGACTGGCCCTGCCAGCAGTCGACTGCTCATAAATCAGACTTACACAGAAAAATCAATCGAGTCAGAGGAAGACAGGAGTCGACTGGGCAGTCGACTGGAGTATTGGAGTCGACTGATGCCAGTCGACTAGTCTTGGATCAGTCGACTGATATTTGAACGTTGGAGAAAGATGGAAAGCATTTAATGCGCTTTAATGCAAGATTTTGTTGCCGATTGAAACCATCAGTCGACTGGCCCTGCCAGCAGTCGACTGATGTCGAAGAATTATAAAAGAAGCCTGCTCGAGATCAACTTAAGTTTTTGCAAGGATTGAGCCATTCTTTTGTCTCTTTGCGCTTCTTTTGAGAACTTGTTGTTCTCTGATTCTTTGCTTTCTTCCTCTCCTCCAAAATATTATTTCACATCATTTTTGAGGAGAACGAAAAGGTTGTAAAGGTTTCTCCGCCTTCGAGATTTTCGAGAAGGAGACGATTCATAGTGCAGCGGGTGTGTGCGTGCGTGTGGATCCTTGGATTAGTCACCTTTGCGGAGGTGGATACCAAGTAAACGAACCGGGTTAGCGTTGATTTATTATTTTCTCTATTATATTTTACTTCCGCTAACACTCTTGTAGAAAAACAATCAAAGAAGATTCAAAAAATGCTATTCACCCCCTCTAGCGAACTAACCGATCTCAACAGGTACGCCCCAAGAGACTATCATAATTAGTTGGGGGGCTTCTTTACTAGGGATCTGAAGCAATCTCCTACTAGCAATCCTTAAGAAAATGCGCTTATCAACATCTCTAACATGGCGGAGGGGAGGGCAAGGGTGATTCAGTTGAAATGTTGAATATACTCCCTCAACATTCTTGGATCTTTTTCTTTGTGGCAAACAGGTTGAGAGGAGTTTTTTTGAAACTGCTTACTAATAACGAAGTGATGTAGGAAGATGGCTTTGAAGTCATCGAACGATCAGATGGAAGCGATGGGAGTCGGCTGAACCACCTCTGTGTCAAGCTTGACAAGGTTGTCAAGAAGACTCGACACTTAAAGTTGTCAGTATATTGATGCGATAAGGAGACATTTTTAAATCAACACAAGTGGTTCTCGAGGTCTAATTACCCCATATATTCTCCGAACTACGACGATCAAAAATGACAGGTAGCTCATCTTCAAGGACGCCCCGAGAAAAAGGGGTGCCTCGAGTGTTCCGTTCTCCCCCGAAAGAGGACCTTTTGCCTCTATTAGGGTCTTGGGGAGGCATCTCTCTAGCCCTAGATTCGTGGGATCGCTCTTCCTATCATATTGACATTCTCGCCAGAATCGTGATTGGGGATAGACAAATTTCAATCAATATCGGCGATACTCGACTCGGGATTGGAGGTACTACGGATGCGGTTGAGGGTACCTTCGCCAAACTGGTTTCATCAGGGGGTGCCTTTGTAATATCTCCTACACTGTGGTACTGATAAGTTGGTTGAAATCATCCTTTAGTGATTATCAACGGGTTCCCCAATGTCAACCATTTCAATTTAGAATTTTTCACAGACGACGCCAATTTATTCATGTTTAAGATCGAGGACAAGTGAACCACTAGTGAAATGTCTTCAAGATTAATGAATTTCAATGATCTGGCAAGGAATGAGACAAAACTCTACAAAACTCACTGAGAGTTAGAGTGGAGGCCAAGGTGAACTTGGGCTCAACCACTCTAGCACTCAAGTCAGGTATCTGGGAGTATAGAAAAAGAAAATAGTAGAAAACAGAGGAAAAGTCTGGATGGCTTGTAAGTGTACTTGCGTCCATGAGAGAAGACGTTTATTTATATTACCTTATTAGTAGGAAAAACAATGCCCACAACCCCCCCCCCCCCCCCCCCCCCCCCCCCCCCCCCCCCCATTAAGTCACGTTTTGGATGAGGAGAGGCCACGTCATACCCTCTCATTACCCCCACGCAACCATGTTATGGTTGAGGGTGTCATGCCATGTATTCAGTCACTGATCTCTCTCCTACTTTGGCTTGAGGAAGGCTTGGGTCGTCAGGGACGAGAGTGGTCGAGTCTTGAGGAATCAAAAGTGGGAGTGACTAAGTCTTAAAGAGTCATGAGCGAAAGCGATTGAGTCTTAAGGAGTCGAGAGCGGGGATGGCTAAGTCTTGGGGAGTCGAGAGCAGGAGTGGCCTAGTCTTGGGGAGTCAAGAACGGCTAAGTCAAAGTCTTAATCCTAAATGGGGTTTGGATTAAACCCAACTTGATTGCATCCCTATCCATTTAGACTCGATCTCGAGCTCCGTTTGATCCAACTCGAATCCTTGATCTATAGCTCAGCTTGACTTTTGACTATCTCGCTTGACTTCTGACTATTTCAATCGTGCCACATGTAGATCGATCGATTATCCACCTATATCAACTGACAATTAAACCATGCACGCTGAATTATCTCTAATTTGCTTATCTCAACAAACTATTATGAGTTATTGAGAGGTTTGACCTCATTATAAAACATAAATGGGGCAAAATGAGAGGTTTTCTTATTTTACTACGATAGTTATGATTATACCTATTCTTCTTTAGTAAAAGGTGAAATCTGTCATCCCAGTGGCTTCATACAATCGATCTCATGACCATCTGTGAGGAGGTAAATTGAGAAGTTACAGTTGATCACTACGGAGGAGGACATTACTTCGGCTTCATTAAGATTCAATCTTTATCTACTTCAATAAGTCTGTCTCATCGTAATTTACCTACTCAATGTGACAATAAATTTGCTTCTGCCTCATCTTAATTCATAATAAAAACATAGTGAAATCTGAATACGAAAGCAACAAAACACGAGCTCATAGAAGTAGGAAGCCTGCAAGCTCACATCGGAATCATCACTGCCCGAATCGCCTTTTAGTTTAGAGCTGCTGAGATTCATGTCAAAATAGTTTAAGATCATCGGAGAAGTGAGCTGCAAACGACTCCATCTCAGGCTTTGACAGCACCAGCCCAATCTCGACTGCGCCTTGCTCGTCTCTGCTCTCCGACACAGAAATGGCTCCCACCCATGTTATCGACGGCATGTCCACCTTCGCCGGTCGTCCCCACCCGAAGTCCACGTCATAGACCTTGAACCTCGGCGACCCGGCCACGCTTAGCGGCTGCTGCAACGCAATCTCCTGGTACTTCTCCGGCCACTTCTCTGCGTCTTTTACCGGGCCGGCTTTGAACCGCTCGAAGGCTTCTCCGAGAATTCGAGCCGCCCTCAGAAAGCCATCCTCTCCCGCGAGGTCGCCGGCCTTCGCCTCCGCGAAGTAGCCACCGATGCAGTTCCCGAAGTACTCTGCCGGGAGCGGCGGCTGCAGCCGTTCCCTGCAGTTTCCAGGAAATGCAAAGTGAACGGTCTTGTCCTCGTCGTAGACTCGCGCTTTGACGAGGCAAACCCACGCATAGGCGTAGGCCACCAAGATGGTGGAGCAGCGGAAGGAGTTAGCTTCGGAGGAGACCGCCTCCTTGAGCTTTCGGATGTCGTCCGACTTTAGGGTGACAGTGCCGACGAAGGCGTCCGGCGGAGCGAACTGAATCATCATCGACTCAATGGATTGAGCGTTGGATGCGAGGCTGTTAAAGAACTTGGAGTACACATCATTAGGATTGGGAACCGAGCTGCGATCGAAGAAAGGCGGCGCCGGCGCCACCTTTTCTTTCCCCGCTGTTCTACACGCCCAGGACGCCACGAACTGGGTCGAGCTGGAGCCGTCGCATGCGGCGTGGTGGACGGTCACGGCCACGACCACGCCTCTGTTTGGGAACAGAGTCACCTGCACGGCCATCACCTTCCGCCCGCCATCGTCGGGCTCAGGCAGTTGGGGGATCAAGGGAACTATCCCGGTGTATTCCCGTGCGTGGCTCCCCGAGAGTTGGCCGAAGTCTCCATCATGCTCGGCGACGGTGAAGGAAACAGAGTCACCCTCCGCGTAGTGTAGCTCGTACCTGGTGTCGCTCCCAGGGGCGAGGCGGATCTTTCCGGCGAGAGGGAAGAATTCCCGAAGAGTGGCAGAGAGGGCGGACTTGAGAGTGGGGAGGACGGAGTCGAGGAAGTAGGAGGTCGGGTGAGGGAAGGGGTAGAAGAAAACGCGTTGCACTGGTCCAGAGTAAAGCCACCCGATGTCAAAAAAGGTGAACGGGAGAGAGGATTCGGGCACCGTTCCCGGCGGAGGAGCAACTCCAGAGCTCTCGAGGATTCTGACTCCCGATGCTACTTCAGGCATGGTGGAGATAGGATTTCACGCGCCGACGCTGTCCGGGGGGAGTCGGGATTTGGACCTTGACGCTTACCATCTCTTTGACAGCATTAATTTATAGGGCAGGCCAGAGTTTTTGTTTATTATATATTTGGTGTTTTGTTATTTGCTGTTGTCCTCTAAGGTTTACCTAGTTGCCAAGTTTGACTTCGGAGCAGGACAGCGACAGCCCGGAGATAATAATGATTTCATGCTGGCCAGTGACGATGTGACGATCCATGATTGAAGATATAATAAGATGTTCATATTTCATCTATTAATTTTAAAAACATTTCTTAATTAATTTATTAAATAGATTTATAACATAATTATTATGATCACTTCTTTTGACATTTATTATTTTTTATAATTTAGATGTTTAAATTTTATTTTATTAATTTTGAAGATAAATTAATTTTTCTTCCTGATTTATCTATCAGAATAAATCAGATGAGTATAGTTTAACTCATGATCTATCGAAGCAACATCACATGCAGATATGTGTCTCCTTATTTTGATTTAACTCATCCGAATTGACCCCCTAATTTGAATAACATGCTTAATGTAATCGATTAACTTAACTAAAACTTCTCAATTAGTTTAATGTACTCAATTTAATTAATCAAATGTGGTATTTAAAATATAATGTATAAAAAATAAAATATACTTAGAATAATTAAATAATATTATTTTATAGATTTTAAATAATTATTTAATAAAAATTAAATTTAAAAAAAATCAGATATATAAATAAATACACTATATACATATTTTTTTCAGAGTTTTCTTAAGATTTGAATTTCTTACCCTGTCAATTCATTTCTAGCCATGAATCATTTATATTGCTTTTAATTTATTTTATTCTGTAAAAAGTAGAATCTGTCATTTTAGCAGTTTTACACAGTCAACCATACGATCATTGTTCCGGTAGAGAACTGCGTCTGGACACGTCACCGGACCTCCCTCGCCGTGGGAGTAGGGCAGGAGGAGGAGGAGCTGAGGGCGATGGTAGCTTCGAGGTCGCCTGGAGCTTCGTCAGAGCTAGATGGGAGTAGGGGAGCTTCAAGGACTTAGAGGACCTGTGAACACAGAGAACGTCAGTGGGAAGGTCAGGGGTGCCCTAGCGCGACCACTCTGACGCTCAAGTTAGGAACAGCGGGAGGAAGAAGATGAACAGTGACAGAGAGCCCTTGAGCGTTAAGGAGAGGAGAAGAAGTTGAGAAAAAGTCTGGAGAGACTTACATTTTTTTTTTGATGAAAGGTAAATATGTATATCATCAAAAGAACTGCACAACCATACAGGAGCTCCTATGATGTCGACTCATATCATGTCTGACGAACTGTCAGATCTGAGTTGACACCACAGGTATGCTGTACATGTGCTCTCATGAATACCATACTCATCTGTCTCACACTCTACTCATGTGTACAAAATAACCAAACCCAGCATCTGATGTCCTCCTCACGTCTACATGCCACCTCATGAAGATGAGGGTGTCCCGCCCAGCAACTGTAATCATCCTCGGCGTGTCGTCTGCCGTCACCTACTCATGTATCATCGGCTCATGGGGCGCCCCCAATGACAAGCCTCTCCAGTAGGTGCATCAGCGCTCCATCATCCTCCATGTCTCTCAGGAAGGCTCCGTCATCCTCCTCACCACTCATGAAGCCTCCGTGTCAACCGCCACTATCAGCACGTGTATCCGCCGCTCAGGAAGCCATCCTATCAACTGCCACCATCAGCGAGTGCAGCAGCCGGTCATGAAGCCACCATCAGCAAGTGCATCCGCCGGCCGATCATGAAGCCACCATCAGCAAGTGCATCCGCCGGCCGGTCGTGAAGGCACCATCAGCAAGTGCATCCGCCGCTCAGGGGAATAGTCGTTTTAAGGAGGAGATGAGTGTGCATACCTGTCACGTCATCATTTAAGGAACGTCCCATCATGATTAATGAGGTGGCAGGAACAATCGAGTTCCTTGTTCCATCGCCGGTAAAGCGTTATCTTGTCACCATCCGTGCAGGCAGTGGAGAGATAGTATTAATTAATGGGGGCGTGGGCTTGTCAGAGATCATGATGAGGTGTACCAGGGCACTGTAGGTCACTTGGTCGATCCGGCGTGCTATCGGACACATGAGGCGAGGCTTTCAGCATCCAAGTGCTTCACAGCCCAAGTGAAGAAGGAAGGGTCACATGGCCGATTCGGCCAGAGGGTGGCCGAATGGGCCATTCGGCTGATGAGCGATTCGGCAAGGGCGTTGCCGAATGGGTGATTTCGGCGAATGGGCGATTCGGCGAGGTCACTGCCGAATGGGATTGATCGCTGCCGAACGAGCGATTCGGCACTGCCGAAGGGGTGACTGCCGGCCAGTAAATAGATCGGCCAGTAAATAGCCGAATGGTATACTTCGATATTAAGTGACTTGACCAATCAAGTTCACCAATTCGGCTGGCTGGGCCCATAGGGTGGGACCAGACTTGGACTCGAGTCTGACCAAGGGCCCCTCGGATTATACCCGTAACATAAGCCTCCCCACTAGTCTAGTCGAAGGGAGCGTGAGTCGAACTGACTAGACCGAGTCAGGCTCGAGTTTGAGTCTGGTCTAGAGACTTCGTTCGGCCAGGTGAGCGAGACAGCTGTGCAGTCATATCGATCGGAGAGAGACTAATCAGCGGAGGACACCTGTCATTATGCTGTTGGACGCATTAATGGGAGGAATGGCGGCGAGCATGCGCAGAGAGGGCCGCTGTCTTTTCCAAGACAGACAATTAAGGAGGTGTGCGGACCGACGTGATTCTTCGAATCGTCTTCCTGACGTCAGCGGATTCGCTTGGGAAGCCGCGATCATCCGACGGTGGATGTCGAATCCCGCCTTTTTCCTGCCGCCCGATCGGACGGCCGTGGTGAGGTAGGGTTTCCGTATATACGGGTGGCGACATACTTCAGCGAGACATTTGGTTTCCTGGCCTTTGAGTGCTTTCGCCGTTGTCCGCGTTTTCGCCGTTGTCCACGTTTTCGCCAATGCGCTGTCGTCTCCGCTTCCAGACCCTTCTTCTCCGGCGACCCTTTCCGTGTAAGCCCCGTTCTTCTTTCTTCTGTGGTTTTTTCTTGAGTTGGTTCAGTGTCTGGTGCTAGGTTGGTAGGGATGTCGAAGTCCGACAGTGCTTGGTTTGAGTCCAGCGGTTTCTATGTTTGATAGAGCGTCTAGGTCGGCGGTGAGGCTCCAGTACGAGATCCCCCGCCAGTATAAGATTAAGGTTCCCAAGCGTCATCACCGGCCCCACCTACCGCCCTTGGCTTTCAGACCTTCTTCCAAGACCAACTGGAGGGAGGGTTGCGATTCCCCATCCCAGAGTTTTCCATAAGGGTTGCTGGGTATTTCGGGGTCCCCGTCAATCAGTTGGCCCCCAACTCCTTCCGCCTTCTGAGCTGTGTCTGTCTGGTCTTTAAGGTCTACGGGATCCCCTTGAATCCAACCGTTTTCCATTACTTTTTCTATCCGAAAAAGAAGGAGAGTGGAGTTTTCTATCTTAATGCCCGGCCCGGACTCAATTTCCTCGCCGAGTACCCCTCTTCCCTTAAATTCTGGAAGACCAAGTTCTTCTTTGTCCGTCCCCCAAGTCCTTTTCACGTAGCCGAGTGGCAGGACGAACTCCCGCTTCCTCCTCGACTGAGGGCCTACAAGAAGGATGCCGCCTACTCAATGGCTTCGGAAGTGTTGGATGGCTTAAAGTTCCATGTGGAGCGGCTGATCGGCGAGGAGGGTCTCCTGTTTCGGGCAGGCTTAAGCCCAATAGCTGCGGAGTTATCTCAGCCACTGGGTAAGATAGTATCGCTACCTTAGTCCGTTGATTTCTAATTTCATGTGTGTCTTGGCTTTTTGCAGAGGATCTTTGGATGAGCGGCGTCAACGAACAAATTCATAAAGTGGGACCGCGCGTCTTCCAGAAGTTGACGACTCCCGGCCCTTCTGAAGGGAGTCCGGCGGCAGCGGCCTCAGCCGCCAGTCGTTCGGTAGGCGGCGGATCCGGAGACAAGGTCCCATTCGGTTGCGCCATCCAGCCGAGTCGCCAAGCGGCCCCCAACGGAGGGGACCCGCGAGAAGGCCCCTAAGGCCAAGCGGCCCCGAGTGGAGGAGCCGCGCGAGAGGGCTCCGAAGGCCCAAGGCGCTGACCATCAATGAGCCTACTGACGAACCGGCGTCTCGACCACGTCCTCCTGTGGTCGAGGAGGGTAAGTTGAAGCAGAAGGCTAGGCCCGAACCGCCGACCAAGCCGAAGAAAAAGAAACAATCAAGTCCCCGGAGGGCAGCCGAAGTTACACCAGGCGTCGAATCAAGTGCGAGGGCCGAAGGGCGAACGGCAGCGCGGGTATCGTCAGCGCGTGCCGAATCACCGGCGCATTCAGCAGCCGGATCAGCTCGGGGTTCAGTTTTGCCTGTGGGCGAACCCAGGCGGGTGACCATGGAGACGGATGCAGCACCAGTTCATGAACCAACTTCAGCCACAGCAGCTGCTGGACCTGAACCAATACCGGAAAGGACCGGGCCTGCAGATTCAGAACCGTTACCGGAGAGGCGGGTGCCGGTGGCGGGTTCCAGCGAGGAGCCGGCGGTGGCTTCATTGCCCCGAAGGGAGGAGCCTGAGGAAGCGGCAAGCGGAGGCCCGACTGCTACTCCTTCGGCTCCTATGTTGGACTCGGACCAGGTAGCGGACGTGGTTCCAAGCCCGGCGCCGAGGAAGACTACTCCTCGTACCACCAGGCAAGAGTCGCCTCGCCCTGTTGTTTATGCGGCGGCAGTTTGTCCCCCTGGTGCGGCAGGGATCTACCCAGGGGGCATATTTCCACCAGCAGATGTTCGGTTGCCTCCGATTCCGGCAGATGCTCCATTCAGGCGAGAAGACATTAACGATATCATTGACCGAACTCGCGAGCTTCGGGGTTCTGCATACTACGCCCCTTTGACGTTATCGGACATGACCAGCCGCAATGCATACAGCCTGATTCGAGTAAGTCTTCTTCAGACTCTTACCTCCTTTCTTATACCAGGTAGATTGAGCTAATGTATACAATGCAGGTCCTGACCGAAAACATGGAGATGCACAACCGCCTGCCCGACATCTACCGTCATTTTAACTTCCTGGAGGGGCAGGTGGTCGAGCTGAAGACCAAGGAAGCCGAACTGATTAAGGAGCTCGAAGCAGCCCGATCAGCCGTCAGCCAACCCCAGCATCAAGACCAATTGCGTTCCTTGGAGGAACAGGTGGCTGAGCTGAAGGCCAGGGAAGCGGATTTGACCAAGGAGCTTGAAGCAGCTCGATCGGCCGCCAGCCAACCTCAGCATCAAGCCCAATTGCGCTCCTTGGAGGAACAGGTAGCTGAGTTGCAGGCCAAGGAATCAGACCTGGTCAAGGAGCTACAAGTAGCCCGATTGGTGGCTGACCAACATCAGCACCAGGCCAGTCTAGCTAGAGCACAGCAGCTCACAGCCGAGGACAGGGCTGAAAACTTAGAACGGGAGCTGCAAGAAGCTCGGACCCAAGAACAGGAGGTCCAGGAAGAGTTGAAGCAGAAGAAGGACCAGTTGGTTAGCCAAGACAACCGGCTGGCTAAGCAGGAGGAAGAAATAAGAGACTTGAATATTCAACTGGACCAGAAGTGTGTCGACTTGGACTTTGCTTGTGATGAGTCTAAGGGGTTTGAAGGAGCGAATTGTCAAGCTGACCGAGGAGGTCACTCAGCTGAAGAAACAGTTAGCTAACTTAACTGAGTCGGCTAAGGTGGTCGAAGGCGTTTCGGCCGATGCACGGAATGAGCTCGCTGCCTACAAGGTCAGTGAAGAGGAGCGACTCGAGGTGACCAAGGAAGCCTGGCTGAAGTCCAAGGAGTTCACTGACCAGTTTTTGGAGCGGACTACCAATATGCTTCAGTCCGGCTTCGAGGGTGCACTGAGGCAGCTTCAGGCGGCGGGCGTGGTTATCCCGAACGAAGCCTTCGACTAGCTAGACCCTCAGGAGGTATGGAAGGAACTGCCGAGTCGGACCGGACCACTTCCGCAGTTGTGAAGAAACCTCCGACCGGTAAGGGAAAGGGAAAGAGAAAGAAGTAAATGTATCCGGCCCCGGCCTCTTCGCTGTAAAAATTTTGATATATGAATGAAAATTTTATGGATGACCTTTTCGTTTTCTGTTCCTTTGAATATTTTCTTTGGCTCTCGTACATCATGCACTTAGTCCGAATCGAAGAGGTAGAAGGGCCGCATCGGGGAAAGGAAGAATGAAACTTAGATTGAGAGGGGAGCGCCAGGGAACTAAGTCTTTTTCCGAGCGCCGTGAAGGGGCGAGGTCTGAGGCCGTGTGCCTTGGCCATTCGGGTTTGGCTATGCCTGGTCAAGTGAGGCACGCCGACGAGTGGTGAATGAGTTGTTTGCCAAGCTCAACGAGCGGCCGAATGTGGTCTGTTCCTGAGTCGCCCGTCGGGATCGCCGAGTTGGCATAGCACTCGGCGAGCGGGGAAGCACAAGGTAGAGTAGTTCCTTATCCCTGAGTAATCCCGATGTCCGGGGGACCATACCTTTGTAGGCTTCATTATCCACAAACGGAGGAGGTATAATTGCAGGTGAGGCTGGACCCCCAGAGCTCGGTGCATACTCGCCTCCGAATCTGGATAGCGAGGACCAAGGAGAAGATGGTCGTATGCTCCATCCGTGCCTTTGTCCGAGTCGGTGGAGGTTGAGCCCTGAAGAGGGCGTTTGTCGATGGAGCAGGTCCGAGACCTAAGTAATGTCGATGGAGTAGGTCCGAGACCTAAGTATTGTCGATGGAGTAGGTCTGATGGAGTAGGTCCGAGGCTCCGAGACCTAAGTATTGTTGATGGAGTAGGTCCGAGACCTACGTTAGATCCGAGACCTAATTTTGTCGATGGAGTAGGTCCGAGACCTAATTATTGTCGATGGAGTAGGTCCGAGACCTAATTTGGCTCAATCCGCGACTACGTTCGAGTCCTGAAGAGCCTTGGCACGGGGAGGGCCTGTAGAAAACATCACTGTCATTAAGTATAGGAAATGCAATAAGACATACAGTGAAGTTTGGCGCTAGAAGATGCTAAGTATGGTAAGGCCGGAGATGCGTGGCGTTCCAGGGCCTGATCAAGTCCTTGCCATCCGGGTCGGTGAGGTAGTAGGCGCCGGAGCTCGTCTTCTTGACTACCCGGTAAGGGCCTTCCCAGGGTGGTTCGAGTTTGCCCACGTCGCCCGCCGGCTTCGCCTTCTTCCACACCAAGTCGCCTACTTGGAATGACCTGGGGATCACTCGTCGGTTGTAGGTGGCGCACATTCTCTGTCGGTAGGCCGTGAGTCGAGAGGCGGCTCGGTCTCTGTCTTCAGTGATGAGGTCCAGTTCCATCCTTCGACGCTCCCCGTTGTCTTCGTCGTAGAGCCTTCTTCTGTCTGATGGGACTCCCACCTCCATTGGCACTACGACCTCTCCTCCATACACCAAGTGGAACGGTGTCATGCCGGTGCTCTCCCTCGGCGTGGTCCGGTAGGCCCACAGTACACACGGTAGCTCCTCCACCCAGCTGCCTCCTTCGTGATCTAACTTGGTCTTCAACCCGCGCAATATCTCCCGATTGGTGACTTCGGCTTGACCATTGGCTTGTGGGTAGGCTACGGAAGTGAAGGCCTGTTGGATCCCTAGCCCTTGGCACCAGGTTTGAATCTTTTTTCCTTGGAATTGTCGGTCGTTGTCGGAGACTAATCGCTGTGGGATACCATACCGACAGATGATGTTCTTCCATAGGAACTTGATGACGGCCTCCTCGGTGATGCGGGCGAGGGCTTCAGCTTCGACCCACTTAGAGAAGTAGTCCACGGCGACGAGAAGGAACTTCTTCTGTTGCGGCCCCGCCGGAAAGGGTCCCACAATGTCCATGCCCCATTGGTCAAAAGGGCACGAGGTAGTGGAGGCCTTCAACATCTCCGTCGGTCGTCGCGAGAAACTTTGGTATTTTTGGCAATGCAGGCAGGTTGAGACTAACTTTGCCGCATCAGCTTGGAGAGTTGGCCAGAAGTACCCAGCCAACAGAATCTTTCGGGCCAGCGATCTTCCCCCTGGGTGATTGCCGCAACATCCTTGGTGTGCCTCCCGCAAAACATAATCAGCATCTTCTGGCCCCAAACATTTGAGCAGAGGACGGGAGAAGGCGCGCCGGTATAGCTGATCTCCTACAAGTGTGAACCGGGTCGCGCGCCTTCGGAGTACTTTGGCCAGATCAGGGTCAGAAGGGGTGGCGCCTGTTTGGAGGAAGTTCAGGAGAGGGCTTCTCCAATCGTCCAATTCGGCTGGAGCCAGGGCCTGATCAATTTGGGCTATAAAGGAGATTTGAGCAATCGGTCCTTCTTGATGCCATTCTGTTATAGAGCTCGCCAGTCGGGCTAATTCATCTGCCTTGCCATTTTCGGTCCGGGGAATCTTCAGCAGGGTCACCTCCTTGAACTCCGCCTTCATTTTTGCAAATGCCTCGGCATATCGGCGGAGTCGATCATTGTGAATTCCATAGCCCCCTTCCACCTGTTGCGCTACTAGTTGGGAATCGGAATGCAGCTGGACCCGGGCGGCTCCCATCCGCTTGGCTGCCTGAAGACCAGCAAGCACAGCCTCATATTCGGCTTCATTGTTAGAGGCTCGAAAACTCAGTCTGATGGAGAGCCGAATCTCTTCCTCTTGGGGAGAGATTAAGACGACCCCGATTCCGCTCCCTTGTCTGTTGGAGGATCCGTCTATGTACACCTTCCATATCTGCTCCGGCTCCCCTTCGGGTATCTCGGTGAGAAAGTCAGCTAAGGCCTGAGCCTTGATGGCAGTCCGGGGTTGATATTGAATGTCATATTCCCCAAGTTCCACGGTCCATTTGACGAGTCGTCCGGAGATTTCTGGCTTTGTGAGCAGCCGGCCCAGGTTGCTGTTGGTCATGACTGTGACCGGATGAGATAAGAAGTATGGGCGCAGCTTCCGAACGGACAGAACAAGCATCCACGCCAGCTTCTCCAGGTTGGAGTATCTGGTCTCTGCATCTTTGAAAAGGTGACTGGAGAAATAAATGGGAAGCTGAGACTGACCTTCCTGTTTTACTAGTACGGAGCTGGCAGCAGAGTGAGAGGCTGATAGGTACATCCACAGTGGCTCGCCTGGAGAAGGCTTGGCGAGCCGAGGGAGTTGGGAGAGGTACTCTTTGAGCTCAGAGAATGCCCTGTCACAGTCTTCGTTCCACTCGAACTTCTGTGCCCTCTTCAAGACCTTCAAGAAGGGAAGGCTGCGTTCCGCTGATCTGGAGATGAATCGGGAGAGTGCGGTGATCCGGCCCATCAGCTTCTGTGCTTCCCTGAGATTGCGTGGTGGGGACATCTGGGATAGTGCCTGCACTTTGTCCGGATTGGCTTCGATCCCTTCCTCGGTCACGATGTAGCCAAGGAATTTTCCCACTCGGACTCCGAATAGACACTTAGCTGGATTCAGTTTTAGGCCATAGCGGCGCAGAGTGCTGCAGGTTTCTTCTATGTCAGAAATAAGGGAGCCTCCTTTCTCGGACTTAACCAGTATGTCATCCACATATACTTCAATGTTACGGCCTTGTTGATGACGAAAGATTTTGTCCATCAACCGTTGATAAGTGGCTCCGGCGTTCTTTAGTCCGAATGACATCACAGTATAACAAAAAGTTTCATCTGCCGTTATGAAACTGACCTTATCTTGGTTGTCTATAGAAAGGGGGATTTGATGATACCCCTGATAAGCATCTAGCATACATATGTATTCGCACCCAGAGGTGGAGTCAACCAATTGATCAATCCTAGGCAGCGGATAACAATCCTTCGGACAGGCCTTGTTTAAATCTCTGAAATCCACGCAGACCCGCCATTTGTTCCCTGGCTTCGGCACCAGCACTACATTGGACAGCCAAGTAGGGAAGTGCACCTCCTTGATGTATCCGGCCTTCAGCAGCTTTTGTACTTCTTCTCGGATCACTTTGTTCTGCTCGGGGCCGAAGTGTCGTCGCTTCTGTTTGACGGGGCGGGCACCCGGAAGGACGTTGAGGCGGTGGATGGCGACGGAAGGGGAAACTCCCGTGAGGTCTGTTGGAGTCCAGGCGAAAACATCCTGATTCCGACGGAGGCATTCGGCCAGTTCTAGCTTCAGTTCGGTTGGCAGTTCGGCGGCCACTTGCACAGTTGTCTCCGGGCGGTCGGGGCATACTTGTAAGAGCTCCTTCTCGGCTGCAACACGAGGGTTCGACACCTCTTGTACTGCGTGCACTTCAGCTCCTTGGGTCCGTCGGGACTTTCTAGCTTCCATCCGGACCGCGTCGACATAACAACGTCGTGCAGTCAGCTGGTTGCCTCGCGCCTCCCCGACTAAGTCTCCCACTGGAAACTTGATCTTCTGATGGTAGGTGGATACGACGGCCGAGAAAGCGCCGAGTGTCGGTCGACCTAGTATCACATTATAAGAAGAAGGCGCATCCACTATAGTGAAGAAACAATACCTCGTCCTTCGAGCTGGTTCCTCGCCTAGGGAGATAGCGAGGCGGATCTGTCCCAAGGGGGCGAACTTCGTTCCCTGTGAAGCCATATAGAGAGGTGGCCATCGGCTCCAGATCAGCTTCATCAATCTGCATCTGATCAAAGGCTGTCTTGAAGATGATGTTGACGAAGCTGCCAGTGTCGACAAACACTCGGGAGATATCATAATTGGCTATGGTGGCCTTTATGACCAGCGCGTCGTCATGAGGAGTTTCCACTCCCTCCAAATCTTGTGGCCCGAATCCGATAATGGGTCCGTCTCCTCTGCTTCCTCCGGCCACACCGCAGACTTCCAGCTGTCGGCTGTGGGCCTTCCTGGCTCGGTTGGAGTCTCCATCCGTAGCGCCCCCCGTAATCATGAGGATATTGCCTCGGGGGGCGTTATCTTGATTGCCGGCTCGAGGATCACGGGGGCCGGATCCCTGACTGCGGTCCCCCTCATTCTGCATTGGGGGAGTGAGTTCTCTCGGAGAACGGTGGCGCTTGTAGGCGGCCCGAGGAGAGGGTGGCGGAGGTAGAGGAGCGGCCTGAGTGTGGGTCTCCCGCCGGGGTTGGGGGGCAGGTGCCGCCCTCCCCGAGCGTTGTTCTTCTGACTCCCGGAGGACCCGGGCATACTGATGGCAATCCCGCGTATCGTGAGTCCGCGATCGATGATACGCGCAGAAACGGGGCAGCCATCGTGAAGGCCCCGACGGTTGAGTGGGCCGGGAATCCACTGCTTGTATGGCGCGAGGGCCACCTGCCGGTCTAGTTGGATGCTCCGGCTCCGGTCTCCTGAGTGGTTGAGGCGGATGGCGGTGTTCACTTCGAACGGCCGGAGCAGGCTGTCGACTCGGACCACCGTGGGAGGAAGCGTCGGAGTTTATGCGCCGAGCCGATTGAGCTTCTTCTACGTGTATGTACTTGTCGGCTCGGGTCAGCAGCATGTCGAAGTTCTCGGGAGGCTTCTTGATGAGAGACCGAAAGAAATCCCTCTCTATCAATCCCTGGGAAAAGGCACTGACAAGGACCTCTGATGGAGCGGCTGGGACTTCCTGCGCCCCCTGATTGAATCTGCGCACGTACTCCTTGAGTGACTCCTTGGATTTCTGTTTGATGGAAAAAAGGTCCATCACAGTCTTTCGGTAAGCTCGGCTGGTGGCGAAGTGCCTTAGAAAGGAGCTTCAAAAGTCATTGAAAGAGCATATGGATGCTGGCGGCAGATGGTTGAACCAGCGGACCGCCGCGCCGGCCAAGGTGGTGAGAAAAACTCGGCATTTGATGGCATCGGTGTACTGATGTAACATGGCGGCATTCTCAAATTTCCCCAAATGGTCTTCCGGATCAGTTGCTCCGGTGTAATCTGCAAGTTGAGGGGCGTGAAAGTGACGTGGGAGTTCCTCCTCTAGAATTCATGGGGCAAAAGGAGATTTGTGAGAGCTGCCGCCTTCATCGGGACACGGGCCCTTGCCACGTGCAGGAAGACGGGGTGGGGTCCGGGCCACTGCAGATTCTACGGACATCCCGCCGTAGTCTTCATAAACATAGGGTCGAGCCTGGCTCTTGGCCAGATGAGCCGGGGCTTGGTAGGCTTGGGCCTGATGAACTTAAGTCTGGGGGGCTGGAGCTGGAGGGGACCTGGGCCTGATGGGCCTGATCCTGGTGGGCCTCTGCGGGCTCAAACAATCGGCGTGCCGGGGCCGGTGCCGGTGCCGGTGGGGCTTCATCGGAGAAAGAACGAGGTCTTGAGGGGGCATCTGGTACCTGCGGTTGTTGCCTGGAGACTGCTAGGACGGCGGCGACCACCGCCCTATCAAAATCCTCCTGCGTCATGGTGAGAAGGCGAGGTTGAGGGGGTTCGTCCGTCGACATCTCAAATCTGGGCTAAGAAGCTTCCCACAGACGGCGCCAAATTATGTTCCGATTGAGAACTGCTTCTGGACACGTCACCGGACCTTCCTCGCCGTGGAAACGGAACAGTAGGGGGAGCTGAGGGCGATGGGAACTTTAGGGTCGCCAGGAGCTTCGTCGGAGCTGGCGGGGAACAGGAAAAGCTTCAGGGGCTCAGGGACCTGCGCACACAAAGAACGTCAGTGGGAAGGCCAGGGGGTGCCCTGACGCGACCACTCCGACGCTCAAGTCAGGGACGGTGGGAGGAAGAAGATGAACAGTAGCTCGAGCGTAAAAGGAACAGAAGTTGAAGAAGTTGGGAGAGGTCGAGAGAGAGTTACCTGCAACATGGAGTGGTCATTTTAAGGAGGGGATGAGCGTGCATACCTATCACGTCGTCATTTAAGGAATGTCCCATCATGATTAATGAGGTGGCAGGAACAATCGAGTTCCCTGTCCCATCGCCGGTAAAGTGTTATCTTGTCACCATCCGTACAGGCAAATTAGAGATAGTCTTAATGAATGAGGGCGTGGGTTTGTCAGAGATCATGATGAGGTGTACCAGGGCACTGTAGGGCGCTTGGTCGATACGGCGTGCTATCGGACACATGAGGCGAGGCTTTCAGCATCCAAGTGCTTCACAGCCTAAGCGAAGAAGGAAGGGTCACATGGCCGATTCGGCCAGAGGGTGGCCGAATGGGCCATTCGGCTGATGAGTGGTTAGGCGAGGACATGCCCAAATGGGCGATTCAGATAGGAGTCATAGGAGTCAGCCGAATAGGAGATTCGGCCGGAGGACCGCCGAATGGTCGAGTCGGCCAAGCGATGGCCGCGTGGGTCGATTCGGCCAGTTCATCGCCGAATGGGCGATT